>NC_090442.1:49277126-49606626 GCF_031143425.1 Pleurodeles waltl | reverse complement strand
CTACTTCGTCAACACCACATACATTTACTAAACACTATTGTGTAGATGTTTTAGCAACACAGCAAGCCACAGTAGGTCAAGCTGTACTCAGAACATTATTTCAAACAACTTCAACTACTACAGGCTAACCACCGCTTTTATGGGAGGACTAACTGCTTTGTAGTCTATGCACAGCATGTGGATCTGCAGCTACACATGCCATTGAATGGAAAATGTCACTTACCCAGTGTACATCTGTTCGTGGCATTAGTCGCTGCAGATTCACATGCGCCCACCCGCCTCCCCTGGAGCCTGTAGCCGTTTAAGTTAACAACATTTGTTCATATGTAGATATATATATATATTGAACAGTCCATACTCTATCACTCCTACCTTACCCTCTGTGGGAAAACAATCTAACATGAAGTCTATGCCCATGCACAATGGAGCCGAAGAGGAGGAGTCACTCGATCCCTTGACTCGAAAACACTTCTTCGAAGAAAAACAACTTCTAACACTCCGAGCCCAACACCAGATGGCAGAAGTATATGCACAGCATGTGAATCTGCAGCGGAACATGCCACGAACAGATGTACACTGGGTGACAATTTCCATATATGTGTTTATATACACACCAACGCAGTGGCCTTGCTCATGACATGTGGGCAAGGCTACTGTATTGGCCAAAATGTCTTGTTCGAAGTAAAGCTTTTCCATGTCCACCTGAGTGAGCATCTACTTTGTGGATTTGTTTGGATATTTTTGAAGGTGCTCGCTCGTCCAGCTTCAGTGCTTCACCCCTCAAGGACTCTCAGTCTCCAGTCTTGTCTTTCTTTAAGCAGAGTTGTTTTGCTCCTGCCAAAACTTGCACCTGTTGGCTGTATATTAAATAAAATTACTGAATATTGGCAACTTGGAATGCTGCCTGCCTTGTTAAAAATTGCCCAAAGGATTGGCTGGTAGCAAGCGTGGTAAAGCTATGAATAAAAAAAAAAGATATATATATATATGTTTTTATATATATATATATATATATATATATATATATATATATATATATATATATATATATATATAATGTTTTCACTAAACAAACAAAAGTTAAATGGATGTTATAGTTAGGTTCACATTTTACACACACAAAACCATAGAAATTCAAAGTTAGAGTAATCCTTAGCTCAAAAAACTATAACTCATGTCCTAAGGTAACTAAAACTCGTGCCCCCACCATGTCTCTGGGTCCTTAGGTATGCTGCATGAGACGTCCTGGTGAGTAAAACATTTGTAGCTTACGTGATAAGAATTTTCACTGCTATTAAGGACATTGAGGCGGGGATTATGCTTCTCATTTCTTCTCTGTAAATTTCCAGCAACCAATCACATTACAATAAACAAAACAAAAATTCTTATGTATGTCACATAAAACATGCCCCAATCACAACCGCGCATTCCTTATAAGTACAATCAACTCCATTTTGCATCTTTTTTCATTGTAGGAATAAGGCATACAAACAATTGAAGAATAATCAAAGTTTTATTGATTGATCGAAATAAATACTTTCATCATCATCACACAGTAAACAAATACATAGATCCAATGTATAAAAAACGAAATTTTTAAAAATACATGTTATCAGAGTAAAAAAACATCCCTTAGCTGATATTGTTGATATGGAAAAATCTAATATAGGGAAACAATATTCCACATAAGAGCAGTGCAATATGGTCATTGGGCTAAATTCTGGAGACCCCTCCTGGTCTTGGAAAGAAGAAGAGTGTCATCTGCATAAAGAAAGTCTGGTATTTTTGCCCAGCTAGAGTCTTTGAAACAACTACTCAAATATCCAATACAATTGTTAATATATAAAAGAAATAGAGTGGGTGTCAAGACACATCCCTGAGGAATTCCCCTCTCAACACTTACTGGATTGTATTGTATTGTGCTGTATTTGTAAAGCGCGTTCCGGCCATAGCAGGAAACAAAACAGAGAGGAAACCATCGTCACGACCGTTCCACAATCACCTCCACCCTAATGGGAGAACAGCCAAGTTTTCAATTGCTTTCTGAAATGAAAATATGGCCATACCTGCCTGATAGCAGGAGGGAGGGCGTTCCAGAGTCTAGCTGCCCCCCATTGAGAAGGCTTTATCCCCCCCATCTCACCCTATGGCAGCGAGGCATAGAAATGAGCTGCAGAGAAGAGGATCTGAGTAGCCGGGCGGGCTGAAATGGCTGCAAAACCGAACTAAGATAATCACAGCCATCTGGATGGTGGGCCTTATAAGTTAAGCAGAGTGTCTTAAACTTAATCTGTTTTCCACCGGAAGCCAGTGGAGTTGTCTGAGACTCCAACTGGCTGATGCGGAGCGTGGTAGATCTAGGACCAAGTGGGCCACCGCATTCTGAATAAGCTGTGGCTTATGAAGTGCGGACTCACTAATATTTAACATTAAGGCATTGCAGTAGTCCAGTTTAGACATCACAAGCGCCAAGACCACCACACTTTTCAGGTCTCCCTGAATAAAGGGAAACATTTTCTTAAGCATTCTCAATGCCAAGTAACAACATTTAACCGTCAGGTTGACTTGTTGCTCAAATGAAAGTGATCTGTCTAACACGATGCCCAGGTTTCTGGCCGAGGAGCACAGAGCTGGGCACTCGCTACAGGACTCTGGCCACCAGCGTGGGCTCCATAATTTAGTATCTACGCCGAAAAAAATAATTTCTGTCTTTTCCCCATTAAGTTTGAGCCAATTACTGCTCATCCAGCTGCTGATCTCTCTCATGCACTGATTAAATCTGTCTGCCACCTCCTCCCAATTGTGAGAGACCGGAATACTCAGCTGGGTATCGTCCGCGTAAGACACTACATGAAAGCCAAATGAACGCACCAGTCTAGCCAGTGGCGCCACGTAAAGATTAAACAAGTAGGGCTGAGCGAGGACCCCTGTGGAACCCCCACATAGTAGTTGAAATGGAATAACGGTGAATGATCTATTTGTAAGAAAAGACTTGAGAATGTCAAGTGCCCTATCTCTAACTCCCACTTGATCCAAGCGCTGGATCAGCAATTGTGGGGATATGGTGTTGAACGCCGCAGAAAGATCCAGTAGGACAACAATGGCGCCCTCCCCCTGATCCACTCTCATATGGATGATATCTGCTGAGGCTATCAGAGCGGATTCCATGCTATGAGCTTGTCGGAATCCGTGTTGAGAAGGATCAAATCCTCCATTGGCCTGTAGAAAATCAGCCAGTTCAGTATTAAGATGTTTTTCCAGGATCTTTGCCTTGGTGGGTAGTAGGGAGATAGGTCGTAATTTTTTTTAATTGTTAAGATGCGCTGCCTGGTTTCTTTGTAAGAGGGATCACAATGGATTCCTTCCAAGCGGAGGGAATACACCCTTCCCCGAGGATGTCAGCATACATTGGTTCCAAGGCAGCCGAAACCAAGTCCGGTACTAACTTTAATATCGGCTGGGCACAGGGGTCTTTTGGTGAGCCGGACTTGACTCTTGCCAACATTTCGGTGATCCTTTTGGCCGATAGAGGTGAAAAAACTGGTCAACTTAGGATTGGAATCTGAGAGCAAAATTCCCTCCAGATCACTTCCCTCCCTTTCCGGTGGGAATTGCGCAAAATTCACATGCAGCTGGACAATTTTGTTCTTAAAAAAGTCAGTGACTCTTTGGCAGAAGGTGGGGGAATTCTCCAGGCTGGAACATACAGGCGGGAGGGTTAAGGTTCGAACCACTTTGAAGAGTTTCCCCGGTGCACTCTGTGCATCTCTGATTTTACGAGAGTACTCAGTTTTCGCTTTTTTAATAGCTGATTTATATCTTTAGAGGGAGGCCCTGAGTTTGCCTCTCTCCATTGCAGTCTTGTATGCCCGCCATCTACGTTCCTGACTGTGGTATAGTCTCTGCTAATTTTTAAGTTCCTCTGAGTACAATGGAGCTGAAGAGGGTTCCCCACCTTAGGACCTAGTTTGGCCAAGGGGGCCAGTGTGTCTATAGCCATTCTAAGCCCTGTTTCAAAAGCTTCCAATTTAGGAAGACCCTGTGCTCTTGCCTTATCCCAGCCTGACATGAGAGTCCTGGCCATGTTCGCCTCCTCCACCTTATGCCATAGTCTGCCAAGCCTGGGAACAATGGGTGCTTTGGTGGCTAATGATGTGCCGGCTACCTTAAAGGTCAACAGGTGGTGAACAGTCCAGTCCAAGGCCATGTTATCTAGCCTGGTGAAATTATCATTGTAGGAGGCTGGACTGGCTTGTAGTGAGTACCAAGGGGTACTTGCACCTTGCACCTTGCACCAGGCCCAGTTATCCCTTATTAGTGTATAGGGTGTCTAGCAGCTTAGGCTGATAGATAATGGTAGCTTAGCAGAGCAGCTTAGGCTGAACTAGGAGACGTGTGAAGCTACTACAGTACCACTTAGTGTCATATGCACAATATCATAAGAAAACACAATACACAGTTATACTAAAAATAAAGGTACTTTATTTTTATGACAATATGCCAAAGTATCTTAGAGTGTACCCTCAGTGAGAGGATAGGAAATATACACAAGATATATATACACAATAGCAAAAATATGCAGTATAGTCTTAGAAAACAGTGCAAACAATGTATAGTTACAATAGGATGCAATGGGGAAACATAGGGATAGGGGCAACACAAACCATATACTCCAAAAGTGGAATGCGAACCACGAATGGACCCCAAACCTATGTGACCTTGTAGAGGGTCGCTGGGACTATTAGAAAATAGTGAGAGTTAGCAAAATAACCCTCCCCAAGACCCTGAAAAGTGAGTGCAAAGTGCACTAAAGTTCCCCTAAGGACAAAGTAGTCGTGTTAGAGGAATAATGCAGGAAAGACACAAACCAGCAATGCAACAACTGTGGATTTCCAATCTAGGGTACCTGTGGAACAAGGGGACCAAGTCCAAAAGTCACAAGCAAGTCGGAGATGGGCAGATGCCCAGGAAATGCCAGCTGCGGGTGCAAAGAAGCTTCGTCTGGACAGAAGAAGCTGAGGTTTCTGCAGGAACGAAAAGGGCTAGAGACTTCCCCTTTGGTGGACGGATCCCTCTCGCCGTGGAGAGTCGTGCAGAAGTGTTTTCCCGCCGAAAGAACGCCAACAAGCCTTGCTAGCTGCAAATCGTGCGTTTGGCGTTTTTGGACGCTGCTGGGGCCCAGGAGGGACCAGGAGGTCGCAAATTGGACCTGAAGAGAGAGGGGACGTCGAGCAAGACAAAGAGCCCTCACTGAAGCAGGTAGCACCCGGAGAAGTGCCAGAAACAGGCACTACGAGGATGCGTGAAACGGTGCTCGCCGAAGTTGCACAAAGGAGTCCCACGTCGCCGGAGACCAACTTAGAAAGTCGTGCAATGCAGGTTAGAGTGCCGTGGACCCAGGCTTGGCTGTGCACAAAGGATTTCCGCCGGAAGTGCACAGGGGCCGGAGTAGCTGCAAAGTCGCGGTTCCCAGCAATGCAGCCCAGCGAGGTGAGGCAAAGACTTACCTCCACCAAACTTGGGCTGAAGAGTCACTGGACTGTGGGGGTCACTTGGACAGAGTCGCTGGATTCGAGGGACCTCGCTCGTCGTGCTGAGAGGAGACCCAAGGGACCGGTAATGCAGCTTTTTGGTGCCTGCGGTTGCAGGGGGAAGATTCCGTCGACCCACGGGAGATTTCTTTGGAGCTTCTGGTGCAGAGAGGAGGCAGGCTACCCCCACAGCATGCACAAGCAGGAAAACAGTCGAGAAGGCGGCAGGATCAGCGTTACAGAGTTGCAGTAGTCGTCTTTGCTACTATGTTGCAGGTTTGCAGGCTTCCAGCGCGGTCAGCGGTCGATTCCTTATCAGAAGGTGAAGAGAGAGATGCAGAGGAACTCGGCTGAGCTCATGCATTCGTTATCTAAAGTTTCCCCAGAGACAGAGACCCTAAATAGCCAGAAAAGAGGGTTTGGCTACTTAGGAGAGAGGATAGGCTACTAACACCTGAAGGATCCTATCAGCAGGAGTCTCTGACGTCACCTGGTGGCACTGGCCACTCAGAGCAGTCCAGTGTGCCAGCAGCACCTCTGTTTCCAAGATGGCAGAGGTCTGGAGCACACTGGAGGAGCTCTGGACACCTCCCAGGGGAGGTGCAGGTCAGGGGAGTGGTCACTCCCCTTTCCTTTGTCCAGTTTCGCGCCAGAGCAGGGGCTAAGGGGTCCCTGAACCGGTGTAGACTGGCTTATGCAGAATTGGGCACCTCTGTGCCCAACAAAGCATTTCCAGAGTCTGGGGGAGGCTACTCCTCCCCTGCCTTCACACCATTTTCCAAAGGGAGAGGGTGTCACACCCTCTCTCTGAGGAAGTTCTTTGTTCTGCCATCCTGGGCCAGGCCTGGCTGGACCCCAGGAGGGCAGCTGCCTGTCTGAGGGGTTGGCAGCAGCAGCAGCAGCTGCAGTGAAACCCCAGGAAGGGCAGTTTGGCAGTACCAGGGTCTGTGCTACAGACCACTGGGATCATGGGATTGTGCCAACTATGCCAGGATGGTATAGAGGGGGCAATTCCATGATCATAGACATGTTACATGGCCATATTCGGAGTTACCATGGTGAAGCTACATATAGGTAGTGACTTATATGTAGTGCACGCGTGTAATGGTGTCCCCGCACTCACAAAGTTCAGGGAATTGGCTCTGAACAATGTGGGGGCACCTTGGCTAGTGCCAGGGTGCCCTCACACTAAGTAACTTTGCACCTAACCTTTACCAGGTAAAGGTTAGACATATAGGTGACTTATAAGTTACTTAAGTGCAGTGTAAAATGGCTGTGAAATAACGTGGACGTTATTTCACTCAGGCTGCAGTGGCAGGCCTGTGTAAGAATTGTCAGAGCTCCCTATGGGTGGCAAAAGAAATGCTGCAGCCCATAGGGATCTCCTGGAACCCCAATACCCTGGGTACCTCAGTACCATATACTAGAGAATTATAAGGGTGTTCCAGTAAGCCAATGTAAATTGGTAAAAATGGTCACTAGCCTGTTAGTGACAATTTGGAAAGAAATGAGAGAGCATAACCACTGAGGTTCTGATTAGCAGAGCCTCAGTGAGACAGTTAGTCACTACACAGGTAACACATTCAGGCACACCTATGAGCACTGGGGCCCTGGGTTACCAGGGTCCCAGTGACACATACAACTAAAACAACATATATACAGTGAAAAATGGGGGTAACATGCCAGGCAAGATGGTACTTTCCTACAATCATGCCGGATGAAAATACCATCCAGCGTGTGTCCAGCACTATGTGAGGGGGCGTGATCGGAGAGATCCCAGTCAAGACTTGACATCAGGCCTAGGAACTCTCTAGTGGCTGGGTCCCGATTGTCTTCCAAATGAAGATTAAAGTCACCCAATACAATACCATTGGGGGACAGGGCGATAGATTCGATTAGGGCTGGCCATGCGGAAATAAAGTCATTCTTGGGGTCTGGTGCGCAATATATTAGCAGGCTCTCAAAGAGTATGGTATACTGAAGACATACCTTAAAGTATGCCCCTTCACAAACGGCCTGGCTAACATTTAAGTCCTCCAATGTGCAGTGATGGTCGCTCCTAATAAGAACCCCAAGCCCACCTCCCCTCTTCCACAGCCTTTCAAGTCTAGAAAATGAGTAGCCCGGGGGGGAGGCCGCCAGGAAGTCCGGGTTGGAGTCTTCTTTGGCCCAAGTTTCAGTGATGAAGAAGAAATCAAGATTGACAGCTTCAATCAGGTCCCTTATTTCTAGCGAGTGCTTGCTCAGGGAGCCGGCATTAATTAACCTGCAAATCACATGTGGCCTAATAGTGCCTGCATGGTTGCTGCTCCGAGGCACAGTTTGTAATTTGAGTGCTTGACTTTCGTTATGTGGCTTGACTATGGGGAGCCATGCGCATATCCTGCAGCTCCAACCCCTTAAATGGACAGGATCGGCGGGATCACGGAGCATACCTGTCACCCTGGAACTGAGAGCCAAGAGCTCCTGTTGGGAATAAATCTGAGGTCAGTAGGCGCGAGCCCCTGGGGCAGAGTGGCTGGCCCTCAGGCCCGTTCGGGCGCAGACGGGCTTGCCTTATGTGGGAACCGGCCGGCTGAGCTTGGCACTGAAAGACTGGACCGTCAACTGCCTCGTTTCCTCAAAATGGCCGTCGCTACGCCAACCGGGGAGGGCTCTGATAGGCCCAGTACCTGGCATAAAAGCCGGCCGTAGCGTGGACCAAAAGGTAAATCAAAATAAAAAAATAAAACGATCAGTTAACTCCCCCTTATTACCATACCTAATTGTCCTTGTGCAGACGGACAATGAGGTCAAGCAAGTCTGATGGAACCCCTATCTCTTGCAGTGTTCTCCATAACTTCTTTCTCGGGACTAGGTCGAAGGCTACACGAAGATCTATGAAAGCCACAAACAGATCCCTCCCACCTATGTTTATGGTCTTCCATTTGGTCAACATAACTCTTAATCACCTGATCAACAGCACTAGTCACTGGTCTGAAGCCTGCCTGCAGGCTTGAAATGGCATCACCTTGCTCAATCCATTCCAATAGCTGGTTCAAAATCTGAATACAGAAAACCTTCTGAAGGTTGTTTAGCAGACTAATTAGCCGGATGTTGGACGGGACACTATGGTTTTGTTTTTTAAAGATCAACACTATTTCCGCCCCTTCCACGTAGGTGGAATCGGGGCTCCGTCTGCAACCGCATTATAGACAGCATTTATTTAAGGGAGCCAAATGTTTGTATTAGATTTATAAAGATCCCCTGGTACTTTGTCAAAACCTGGGGTCTTGCCCAACTTAAGTGAGTCAGCCAATAGAGTTCCAGCAATGGTAAATTCCATGGTGGCTTTAGTCTCCTTTCTGGATGAGCTGGCATACTCGTTCAGTGACTCCTCGGAAATTGAATAAAGGGAGCTGAAATGTGAAATCCATCCACCTGGCAATATTGAGGATGCAGAAAGGGATAGTGTATCTCTGTGACAGTTGTTTACCAATTTCCAGAAATGACTGGTCATTTCTTCTAGCTGCCTCAAGCAAGTTATCCCACCATTTATTCTCCTACTGTCACCTTGCATGGGTTAGTTCCTGCCTATAATCTGCTCTGGTTGACCTGATCTTGTTTCTGGCACTTCCTTTAATTGCCTTCAACAGGTTGGTCTTAGCTTCTCTACACCTTTTGGTGAACCACCTGTTTTTAGATTTAGGCCCTGTTTTCCCTATTGTATCAGACACAAAAAGAGTACCAAGAAAGTCGTAAAAGGTCATATGCTCTTCACCTATCCTCCTGTAATCCCCCCAAAATGAGGCCAGAATTTCCATGTGTTTGGCTAAAGTCTAGTATAAGATGACAATAATAGCTGGGGTACATTCTACAGCTTCCCATTTAACATTCCTCCTGTTATTAGTCCCCTTACGCTGCTGGTCATAACCATTTAAGACTCCAGCATCAGTACAGGGAAAATATTGCAAATGGTAAGTATAAGGGGGTCGTGATCACTCTCTTCATGGGCCCATACCTCCATATTTTCCATGTATGCCCAGAGTCATATATCAAGGAGTATATAATCGGGGCATACATCGGAGAACATGGCAGGGTGCGTCATCACAGCAGCGCGCTAGGACGCCTTCCGGTTCCTGGGTGACGGCGAAAGGACGGTGCTTCCGGGAGGCACGACTATTCCGCGGATGTGCGGACCGCGATATACGGAAGAGAGGAGGAAGGCAGCCGGTGCTGTACATCGGTGGCGTGCCGCGCTGGAGCTGCGTGGGACGTGCAGAGGTGTAGCGCGTATTCCCCTCTGGGGGAATAGCAGCAGCGGCTCTGGTCCGGAGCGTCTCCTAGTCCCCGCTCCTCAACCCCCCCCCCACCCCCCTCCCCCAGATCTACGAGTGCAGGAGGTTTGATGTTGATGACAAGGGGGGTTTAGGCAGGGGGAAAAACACTGCTAAAAAAAATATTTGAGGGAAGAAAGAGTACCTCAAGGAAGGAAGGGGAAAATAAACTTAAAGGGAGAAGTAAGCTTACACCTTCCCTGAGGTCATATTTTAGGGTTAGGCCTGAGGTGGTTAAGCTTGTGCCTGAGCAGGCAAAGACTCAGACCAAAGCAGCAATGGAGGCCTTGGATTTACAGTTTACTGACTCTCTTGGTGATGTCAGGGGACCTGTTGAAAATAATATGCCTCTGTCCTTTCAAGCTAATGGATGTTATAAGGAGGGTCATATGTTGGGAAAGACACCCCCGCGCAGACTGGTAGGAAACAGCCTTCCTCCCCACAAGTGCTAAGTTCAATTCAGGCAGTCTCTTGGATACAAGATCCCCCAGTACCGTCAGAAGTGGCAGCCCCTTTGGCCTCTGATGCCCCTACTTTATCGCAATGTTCTTCGCTTGAGGCAGTGATCCTTTCCATCTCAGAGGATGTAAAAAAAGGTTTTGCAAACTCTGAAATAAATCAAGGGGAGATAAGGGAAGCTTGCGAGGTATTGGAAAGAAAGATTGACGGTTTGACGGAGAGAACTCAGGCTCTTGAAGATGCTATGGGTGGTATGAAGGAGGAACTGAGTCGACATAGAGAAGAGATTCAGGTGTTAAAAGGGAAAGAGCAGGTGCTACAAAAAAGGCTAGAGCAACTGGAGAATTATTCACGAAGGAATAACTTAAAGACTTTTGAAAGTACCGGAAGGTGTGGAAGTGAGCGATTTAAAATCCTATGTGGTCTCCCTCATTAAATCTGCAGTTGGGCTTGAGGAGAGTAATGAAGAGATTGGAAAGGACATTCAGAGAGTTCATCGGGACCCTTTCAAGAGGCAAACGGACAGTAGTAAACCTCGAAGAAACTTGATACATTTTTTAACTTACGAGTTGAAAGAGAAGATTCTGTCTAGAGCGTTAAAACAAAAAACCTTAAGAGTAAATGATGTTCTATTTGAGATTCGGTCCGACCTGTCTAGATCTACCATGGACAGGCAGTGGGAATTGGGAAAGCGCTTGGAGGAATTTAAGAGTTTGGGGGCTTCGGCACAGTTGAAATTCCCAGCGTTTCTCATGTATAATAACAAAATGCATAACATTAAGGATACACACAAAGCGGATGAACTACTGGCAGTTATTAGGAGCGGGAAGACCGTACATTAGTGAGGTTTGGTTTCTTTTGTTTATCTAAATACACCCAGGAACATAGGGGCGCTCTAGAAATGGGACCAACATCGGTCTCTATATTGGGTGGGTTCTCCAAGGGAGGGATGGGGGGGCGGGAGGAGGTTGGGTGGGGAGAATTGGGGAGGGGGGAAAAAAGAGCCTAGTTCACCCCGGTTACTTTTTGTACAGTATTTGAGAGATAGCTAGTAAGGGGAGAGGTCAGGGGACAAGGGGAATACTATTGCAAATTCTGTCTTGGAATGTTAATGGTTTGAGAACTAGAGGAAGAAGAGACAGAATATTGCATTATTTGCGAGATTCAACAGCACAAATTTTGGTTTTGCAAGAGACCCACTTAGCAAAAGTTGAGTGTATGAAGTTATTTAAGACGCAGAGGTGGGTCCAAATGTGTATATGTACTGAGCATAACTTTCATAGCAAAGGGGTGGTTATTTTGTTCAAACAGTTACAACAAGCAAATATAGTAATATTGGACGTAAGATCAGACTCAGCAGGGCGCTGGGCTATAGTCAAAGTACAACTTAATGGCAGAAACTTTGTTTTAGTTGGGTACTATGGCCCTAACTGTGATGATACAGAACCTCTTAGATGTCTTTGTCCAGCTTCTTGAATTTTCGGACCCGGTTATCATGATGGGAGATTTTAACGCTGTGTTAGATAATAAGCTGGATAGGACAGATAACTGCAAGTCTTTAGGTACTCCAAAGTCCCAACAATATTTAAGGAGGATGATGAAAGAATTTGGTTTGTGTGACATATGGAGACAGAGAGTTGGAACTAAAAGGGATGTTTCTTTTTTTAATAAAAATATAGGCACGCCTCCCGAATTGATTACTTTTTGCTAGATATACGATTGAGGGAAGCTGTGGAGGAGGTAGTATATTTGCTGTCTCATTTGTCTGACCATGCGGCAATTGCATTAGATATTACCTTTTTACAGAGGATAAGTAGTAATTGATGGACTATTGATCGCTCTTTACTATTAGATTAGGAAGTTGTAATGCAATTACGTAAGGAATCCGAGATTTTTTTTAGTGTTAATGTAGGGTCTGCTTCAGTGTCGGTTGTGTAGGACACTTTCAAGGCAGTTATAAGGGGGAGGATAATGAGTATCTCACATTATAAGCATAAGTTGTTTAAAAATGAAATAAAATCTCTAGAACAAGAAATGTTGAAGAAAAAGGTTGAGTTGATGGAGACGGGGGAATACGGGTGAGTTAGAGGTTTTGAGGGACAGTTTGGATGGCTTGAGACAACAGTTGGAGAATGTATTACAAGGTAGAATTATAAAAAGATGGGAGGCAAGTAAATTGGCTCATTTTGAGTATGGGGAAAGTGCAGGGAAGTTATTAGCTTGGAAGTGCAAAGTAGAAAAAGTTAGGAATTATATTAAGGAAACTGAAGTGGATCAGTTAGGGGGAAAAGCAACGAATAGTAACACCATTGAATTGGCCTTTCAGAACTTTTTTGCACAGTTGTATACAGAGGAGTTGGAGGTGGGAGAAGATATGGTTAAGGATTGGCTGGGGTCTGACATATCTCCTGGTATTTCACAGCAGGAGCAGGAAGCACTGAATGCTCCAATAACACCAGAAGAAATCAGGAGAGTTTTGAACAGTAGTAAGAGTGGGAAGGCTCCCGGCCCAGATGGCATTCCAGTGGAATTATATAAGGCACTAGGGGACATGATTATTTCAGCCCTAACTGAATTGTTTGGGGGAATTCTTGAGAATGAATGTAGCTTACCTGCTTCGTGGAATGAGGCTATTATTACATTAATTTTGAAACCAGATAAAAATCCTGTAAAATGTGCCTCGTACAGGCCTATATCGCTGTTGAATAGCGTTTATAAATTATTTGCTAAAATATTAGCTGATAGGCAGAGCAAGATAGTGAATAATATGAATGATATTTGCATGAGCTGACATTTGATTTGATTGGGGTGATAGATTTGGCTACATCCTTTGGGTCCCCTTTGGCAATTATCATTATGGATGCAATGAAAGCTTTTGATCAGGTAAACTGGAATTATTTAAAATCAATTTTAAGGCAGGCTAATTTAGGGGCCGAGTTTTGTAGGGTTAGTGACCAGATATATAGAGCTCCTTCGGCTAAGGTTCTAGTAAATGGGAACCTTACAGAATCTATTGCAATTACTAGAGGTACTAGACAGGGTTGCCCGTTGTCTCCTGTTTTGTTCAACTTGTATATCGAAACATTTGCCAGAAAGAATAGGCAGAACATACTTATCTCTCTCTTTTGTTGTAATGGTTGGGAAATAAGGTATCTCTATATGCAGATGATCTTTTGGTATACACTAATGGTTTATCAATAGCTCTTCCTACAGTTATAAAATTGGCTGAGCAATTTGGAAGTATATCTGGATATCGGGTTAATGTGAAAAAAACTGAAACTATGTCATGGAATATGGAGGTAGAGTCGATACTGGGCAAGCAGGACGTAAGGTACTTAGGTATATTAGTGACTCATGATCTTAAGTATTTAGTTGAAAGGAACTTACAAAAGTTGTTAGCAGAGTGCAGGGGCACATTGCAGAAATGGGCACACCTCCCATTGACTATACTTGGGAGAGTTAACTTGGTTAAAATGTTTATTTTGCCTAAGTGGAACTTTTTGTTCTCAGCTATCCCTCTTATAGTGCTTAAAGGGTACCTGGATAAAATGCAGCAGGCGACTAATGTTTTTATTTGGAGATCAAAGGGGCCAAGGTTATCTTGGAAGAAATTACGTAGAAGAAGGGAAAAGGGAGTTCTGGCACTGCCAGATTTGACATACTATGCTTGGGGTTTTCTACTTAAGAATTCAAGGATGTTATTTTCCTGTCCAGATGCTTCAGCAATTGGTGTCATTTATAAGGCTATGTCCTCATCTGTTAAAGGGGCCTCAAGACATTTTTTTCTCAAATTTGGTGATCCCAAGTTTTTCAAAAAGGTTAAGCTGAAAGTTTAGCAAGGGCTTGCGAAGTGTTGGTATCAGTTGAGACAACTTGTTAAAGCTACTTATTATAGTTATAATGCGCCTATCTGGGACTCTCTGGGTACTCCAGATTGACTTTAAGATGTCTTAGCACTACCACTCAAAAAGGCGGGGTAGAAATTTGGGGAGATCTTTCTCAGGATGGATCTTTGCTTTCATGGGAAGAGCTGACAGAGATAACGGGTGGATACCTGTCTAGATTGAAGTTCTTGCAATTAAAGGAATGGGCATGGGGAGGTAACGGGGGTCTGGGTGCAGTTAACATGTTGGAGGATTCTCTTCTGGAGCTCTCTTCTACTTCAAAGAAGCTTGCGGCTTGGTATTGGGAAATTGCTGAAATACTAGATGGGAATTTTATATTGCCCATAGATCTCTGGGGCAATGTTATGCCTAGGGAAAAAGTTTGTGGATGGTGGAAGAAGTCTGTGTTGATTCTCTATGAAGTAGTGAAACCAGCTTCACTGAGGAAAAATCACCTCTATACTCTACATAGAGCCTACATATCACCAGATAAGTTGTCCAAAATAAAAAAGGAGAGGTGATCAAATGTTTAAAGTGTGGTTGTGAAGGAGCAACGGATGTTCATATGTTTTGGGATTGCTCTGGTATCCACTTATTCTAGGAGGAAGTATGGAACATAGTGTTGGTCATATTGGGTTGGGAAATTACAGCATCTCTTCCTTTGATAATATTTGGGCAGCCACAGGAGGAGGGAGTAAGGAGTAGTATGAATAATGGAAAACTTTAGTTTCTATTTTATGTATAATCTTGTTGGGTAGAAGGGAAATTTGTAAAAAATGGATGGCTGGTTCCCCTCCGGCACACTCGGAGTGGCTTAATGTGGTTCTTCGAACTTCGGACTTGAACTCACCAAGTGCTAGGAGGACAAGGGCGGCCCTTTTGGCGCCCTTACTAAACTGGAGGGAAACTATTTGAGAATCCTCCTCTTTTCTTTTCTATGTTCTTCTTTACTACATTATGATGAGTTTTTTTTTTCCTCTTCTTTCTTTCAAGATGTTTATTGATGTCCAATGATTACACAACACTCTCCAAGATCTCCTGTTTGATAGAGGCTTTGTCCTTCTTTAAGTAGGAGATTGTATGGGAGTTATAACGGTGTCTCCTGGCTTGGGCCAGAGCAATGTCCACTAACTGCAGCGCTACTCTCGTAAACTTACAGGACGTGGATTATTCAGGTATTCCTCACAGTCTGTCCTCATCCACACAAAGTTCCTGGACTACTGAATAGGGCTCGAAGTTAGTGTTAAAATCAGCTACCACTATCAGTTAATGGACTGTTGTATTGATTAATCAGTAACACATTAACTTTTCTGTTAATTTCCAAAGTTAGACTCTGCAGATCATCTGACCCCAGATCCAGTTCAGTCACAGTGCATTTAAGGGACCCACTGATCCAGATTAGTAATCCTCCCGAGGCCCTCCCAGCTGTTGTCCTTCGAGCAGGCACCCAGTAACTTTTGAAACCAGACCTCTACTTGGCTTCCAAAGCCCATGTTTCCCGAAAGGTACAGACCTGGTGTTTGTCAATAAAATCCCCCCACTCCGGATTCGATAGCTTTGGCCCGATTCCTGCTACATTCCAGCAAAGTAGTTTCATCATATGTGTTTGGTTATCTGGCAACCTAGTTTGAAGAACAGCCTTTAAATACACATAAGTTGGTCTCAGGGTTAAAGGATGAATTGGGGGCAATGGATGGGATTTCTGCACCTCAGTAGGAAGCAAAGTAAAACCATTTTGGATCTCAGTATACAGCCTCCCACTGGGGTGGGGAGTGGGGGGGAGGCAGAGGGCATGGGGGGTATGGGAAGGAAGATGGAATAATCTGAGCTCCTGCACACCTTGGCTGTTCACCCCTTGGCATCAGTTCACCTCTTACAGGAAGCAACAACACCTATAATGTAATTTCCCTTGATGAAATGGATTGTTTTAGCAGTAGTTTGCCAGTGACCCTGCTGATTCCCGAGGGGCTGAACAAAATTTGTCCTGGAGTAAAATGCTGCCAATGGTTGCAGAAGCATCCCCTGTGCCTTGGACCCACCTTGTAGCAGTTCATGAAAAGCTGCTTGACCCTCATGGGAGAATCAAACTTAATAAGGATGCACTCTCCCTCACATTGCTTGGGCAATGTGCCACCCATTCAACCCTCCTCACCATAACTATACTTGATGCTAAATGATATGGAAATTCTGCATTAACATGAAGCCAATGGATCGCCTTGTTTTTCCATTTCATAAAGGATTCTGTTGCACTTGAATTCAAACAGGGTACGTTAACCAATACAGCCATCAAGGGGCTTGCTTCTGGAGGGAGGGTAGGTATCACAGGCCCTAGTTTCCTACTGCCATTCCCCTTAGTTCCCTTCTGCTTTACACTATTCTGTTGGTTCACTCCCCCTGAATTCACCTCATTATGGCTAGGATCAGACTCACTCAGGGTACCCACCTGAAGGCCTGAACCACCAGAGTTGACATTGGGCATGGGAACATTTGCATAAGGCTCAATATCATTGCTAACACTGAAGCCAACTCAGAATATGGCAGAGAGGACACAGGATGTGATAGCTGAGTCGGTTCAGTAAGTAACAAAGAAGGTGCTCGATAGGGTACAGACTTTGAAACAGGTTCATGTTTCAATAATTTGGCAAGGTTCCCCAGTGTCTCCTCGACAGCAGAAAGCTGATCTAAAAGAGGTCTCAGTCTTTTCTCAAGTTCCTCAGAAAACCTTTCTATAAGTGGGGGAAGTGGACCGTCAGGACAGACCTTATCGTCCCAGTTTCAAGTTTGATGGTGAATGTCTGTTCATATACGTGGGCGTTTGGTCTTTGTGCTTTTTTTCCACCCTTTTCCTCTTTTCCCTCGGATCCATACTGACAGGCTGCTGGACTGTTAAATCAGCCTCTTTTCCTGTGAATGCTTCGGGAACAGAAGGAGGGGTCCCTCCAGCACATTATCCTGGATTATAGGTTGGGACAAGGTAGGAACTTTGTTGCACAGGTTCATAGTTTGAGGGGAGTCAGAGCCTGAGGGCCTCTGAGTAGGAAATGAAATTGAAAGTTGTCACTCATCAGTAAAACCTCTTCCAATGTATTGTTAGCCATTAGTTTTTCAGCTGGTGCTATAGGTGTGCGCTTCCCCATTTGAAAAATTGAAGATTAATACAAGTAACCAAAAGGCTGACATCAATCCAATCTGGATCCAACTTCTTCCCAATGATCCAACAGGCACGTTGATAAGTGAAACTGGGTTAGACCAGACTTGCAAACTGGAACAAAGTCTTGAAGAATTTACCGTCCATTACCCTCTCAACCGGAGAGATTGATAACCGTAACAGCTTCCAATCAGCCATCTTCCATCGCGACAAGGAGCAAACTCTCTGCACCCAAAATAGGAATTCCTAGTCGAAACACATTTCAAGGGAATCTCTCCTTCTCAAGTGCATTTTTGATAATTTCCTATGAAAAAAACAAGAATCAAGGCCATAAAATCCATACTATTGAACACTCTTCACATACTCATCATATACAGGGCATGAAAAAACATCAGCTATAATCACCAATTTATGAATCATAATAACGTTAAAACTGTATTTATACTATAAAATGTACGAAGGATACACAATAGTTCTGGGTGGGGTAATACTCGCCTCCGTGTCCTTAATAAAATTGGAAATTCCTATTGCATAAGCTAGAAAATGTTTCTTTCTTTGTCAGGACCGAATGCTTGTGATTATGCTTGTTTAAAGCCGTGACAAAACCAATGAAGCTACAGTAGGCTTATAGTGGAAAGATTTAAAAGCTGACACAGAGAACCAAGCTGCTGTTTTCTGAATATCTTCTACTCGTGAACCCAGTGCGAAGGATTTAGAGGTCATAGCACCTCGAGTTGAATTGCCACCAAAAGTAACATATCAGTGCCAGCCTCAGATAAAAGCCAATATGTTGGAAATGGCCCTCTCCACAGGGTCACCCCCAAAGTTTTTGCCTTTGCCCTCCTACATTTTGCTGGATGTTTGCTCAGTTGGCCTTAGGACTGTGTGCACTTTACCACTGCTAGCCAGTGCTAAAGTGCTTGTGCTCTCTCTCTAAAGCATAATTTGATTGGCATACACCTGATTGGCATACTTAATGTACATGTAAGTCCCTTGTAGAGTGGTATACCGTACACCCAGGGCTTGTAAATTAAATGCTACCAGTAGGTCTGCAGCACTTATTGTGCCACCCATTTAATTAGCACCTTAAAACATGCCATTGTAGTCTGAAGGCAGTACTGAGTGAGTCTTGAACCTCTAGGAGGTCTCCATCCACTCCTGGCCCCTTGGTTGTGGTGCTAAAGGTGCCGAGGTGTCCATTTCCAAAACTGAGGTCTTGTATTTTGAACCTTGAAGCTTAGAACATCATATCTTTGCTTCTACAAATTGGATTTTGATGTTTTTGGTATCAAAACATTTATTGAAATGTTCTCTATTTTTCTAAATTCATTTGAGATTTTTATTGTATTGTGTTTTAACTGTATTGCTGTTTTATGTGCTGTATAAACATTTTATACATTGCCTCTAAGTTTAGCCTGACTGTTTTTGTGCCAAACTACCTAGGGATAAGCACATGTTAAATTAATGACTTTTTGTGGTTCACCTTGCAAGGGATTGTGGCTGTTACTTCAACAGGACTCACACTCCAGTCAACCATCAGCCCACTTTCTCACACAACACATCCACCTTGGCAAATTAACAGCTGTCACAGCTTTGAAATGTTTTGGTAAGGCAATGAGTAGTTGACCTCCAGGATCCATTCGCAATTCACTAGTGGCAGCCTCATAAGCCTTAAGACATTGTACCACACATAGTTTGTTATTAGGGAACACCAGATAAGAAACCATTCTGGTGTTGGTCTTAGTCCTTCGGGAAATGGAAAAAGAAACCCTGTCCGGGCAGAAGACTCTGCCAGAGGGATCCAGAGCTTGAACATCAGAAACCCTCTTACAAGAGATCAAACAGAGTAACTTAGTAAGTTTGGCCAATAACTGTTTGTGTGACAGGTACTTGTTCTCTGGCCATCCATCTAAGAAATTCAGGACAATATTAACATTGTAAAGGAATGAGTAACTAGGTTGAGGGGGTTTACATGTGTATACCTCTCACGAGTTTCCAAACCACTGTGTGTTCCCCGACAGGTTTCCCCTCAGTGGCAGACCTATAATTATTTATTGACCCTGAGACAAGGCCTGAATCTGCCAATGAAGAAAGGAAATTAACCACCAGACAGACATCCGTCCCAGTGGGATCAGAATTTTGCTTGTCATACCAGTGAACCCATGGTCGCCAAGCTAAAGCACATTGTTGTGGGTACCTGAAGCCCCTGCTTGATTGATACAGAAGGAAGGTTGCTGATAAATGCCTGGCCCCTGCCATCTGCCTCAGAAATATTTTAGGCTATCAACCAGAGTTACTCCCTGATGATCAATGGGTGGGGTTGTCCCACTGGATCCAGCAACAGGTTCCGGTGGAAAGGAAACGGAAGAGGACTTTCCAAGTATAAAGGAAACCACGGTTGCACTCTCCAGAGAGAAGTCACAAGAATGATCTCCACCTTCTGACGACACACCTGAGATAAAATTCTGGGGAACATGCGGAATGGAGGAATGCATACTCCAGATGGACAGAGCAGTATTGCAGAAAAGCATCTGTCGCCATCACCTACAGATCTGGGCCTCAACTGAAAAACTAAGGAATCTGACAGTTAAGGCGAGAGGAGATAGATCCACTGAACATGATCCCCACTTGTGGCTGAGGCAGAAGAAGAGCTTCAGATGAAGTTGCCAATCACCAAATTCCCGTAGGAATGCCAGTCTGCCACAGAGTTCTTCTCCCTGAAAAAGGGATTCTGCAATGACTGAGATCTGATGTTGAAGGAAGAAATGCCAAAAATCCTTAGAAATCTCTGCTATCAGTCAGGATCTGGTACCGTCCTGTCTGTTGACATACCGGACCACTGAGATGTTGTCCATCCTCAGCAATATGCAAAAATCTGTCTTCAAGGGGGACAGGCTCTTGATTGCAAAAGAACCCATCAGGAGTTCCAGGCAGTTTATGTGGAGTCGAAGTTCGATCTCCAACCACCACTCCCTAGCCCCCATGGAGAGGGACCCACATATGGCTCCTCAGCCCCATCTGCTGGCATCCGATTCTAGAATTATGTCCGGGAAGCTGCCAAATACAGCCTTTTCATTCCAGCATTCATGTAGTTGAGCCACCATGTCATTCTGTTTTGATTCTCAGTAGAGCTCTGTAATAAAGGGGCCTGCCTGAATGGAAGAAGCTAGGAGACCAACAATCAGAGCTACTCAGCAGGGGCTGTGGCCTAGTGGGGACGTTTTTTCACACTTTGTGTAGTTGCCTAATAATTCAAAGTTTGTGGTCCCAAGTAGTAACGGTGATGACCCAAGTAACAGGCCTAATGGTGCTGCTAGAAGCTAGTTGGCTTATCGTAAATAAAACGGGGGAGGAAAATTGGCCCGACACCAACAAATATGGTTGAGATAGGCAGCGGTAGTGTCCAAAAGAAATATAGCCAAAGTATGGGGGGCAAGTGGACCCCCATCGATTTGTTACTGGAAACACAACAAAGACATGTGTCAACTAGCTGAACAGGAGATTTATGCAGGCAGCGGCACCATTAAGAAATAAAACAAAATCTGGTCCCATCGGCACAATTATAGAGACCTATGAACTGGCACATGGCATGGGGCAAAGTCATAGGTTAAAACGGAGCGTTGGTTAGCAACCTGGATCCTGATAGAAGAATGATCGATAATGGACTGAATGTTGAACAGTAGATGCGCTCTTGTTGGTATGTCAGATTTAAATATTGTACCTTTTTACTCTAGATGCAAATTGGTATCCACTTAATGATGATGATGACATTGCTTTATAAAAGAGTTTTAAAAAAACATTCCGAGCTACTGATCTCAACAAGATTGTCAGGCTGGATAACACAGATCTCGGCTCTTTCTTGATATGTGGAATTTTCTGGGCAGGGAGGATCATTTGGGACAACACCAAATCTTTCTGAAACCCATGCATTGTGTTGGGATCAGACAGAATTTCGGCTGGTTTATGACAAAACCCAGATCTTGGAGAAGTTGAATTGCACATGAAAGGTGAATGGATAATGTCTAAGGGTGCTGGGCTAAGGGAATCAGGTCGTAAGTTATGCATTCAACCTCACCCCTTTGGCTCAAAGCGCTTCCAAGATGGGCCTCATCAGCGTGGTAAAGCAAAAAGGAGCTGAGGAGCGACCGAAAGCAAGGGCCTTGAACTCGAAGCAGCGATCCTCCCAAAAGAATTGGAGGAAACATCAATGAGGACAGAATATGGGGATCATCAAATAAGAGTCCTTCAGGTCCAGATGGACCATACAGTCATCCTCTTGCAGAATATCACAGAGAATGTGAACCCTTCCGTTTTGAAATGCTTGTAAACTATCCAGGCATTGAAATCCCTCAAGTTTAGAACTAAGTGAGACATACCCCCTGTGTTGACCACCAAGAAAATGGCACTGATGAATCCTTTTGGGTGAGGGGAAGAAGGGCAGATCGCTTTTTTTTTGCAGTAGTGTTTACATTTCTGCGCTGATGATTTCCTGCTCTTGTAGTGTAAAATACAGGGCCTGTGGTGGGAAAGACTGGAAGGGGGTGCTGTAAAATCCCAATTTGTAAACCTGTACGGATTCAAGAACCAAGGGTTCTTGGGTAAAGAGTTGCCAATTGTGTAAGAACAGGTTTGTCCTGCCTACCCCCAAGTTACCTTGGAAAGAGGAATAATTCTCATCTGAGTAGTTGGTCTCTGGGGAGGCATCCTGATGCCTTCAGTTTTATCCTTTGCAGAAACGCTTGTGTCCTCCATGTGATCGGTGGGATAGAAGGTATTGTTTGAAGATTGATCTTGCCAATTATCGTAGATGTGGTATGAGAAGTCTTGTTGAGTACCTTGGTAATAACCACAGCCTGACAATCCGCCCCTAAATTGTCCAGTCTTGTCAAAAAGGGTATTGCAAAAGACTTTTTTCAAAGAGAGTTGAGCCTTGTCTAAAGTATTGTATGCTGAAGCAACTTTTGCCAAGTCTTTGACAAAGGGGCCACCGAAGAGGAGACCTTGAGCTACTGACCCAGTCTCCGAAAAGCCAATTTGTTTAATTTTGAGGTGATGCATATGAGTATAGAGAGTCCTCTCTGTGGAAATAGAGATGTTAGCATTGCCTAGCTGACAGGTGGCATACTCTGCACATTGCACCAGGATATTGGGGTCTATGGACACGTTGGTTTCCTTGACCTGATAAGCCAGCTCTAGGATATTCGTTGGGGGCCCTGAAATATCCAGTAGCTTATCCTGGCAGTTAGGCCAGGCCCTATTGAGGCCCTTCTTAGGGTCCTTAGTCCACTTTTTCATGAAATTCACCAGGGTGAGGTCCACCTCAGGGTTTTATGTCATTTTATCAGCCATGTCGGGGCTTGGACATTCCGCATGGACCCTGGTGTGGATCTCCTTGTCAGAATTCTGTAGAATATACGCTTGCCTATAATCCCCCACCTCTTGGGAAGGGGTCCAACTAGATCGTCGTGGGTGGACGAGTTCGCCTGAGTTAAAGGTCAGTGCTTTTGGGTCCTTAGCGTGGGAGTCAGAATGGCTCCCAGAGCACTTTCTCTTACTAGATCCTGGTAAATCTTCTTGCTCACTGTCACTGAGCTTAGTGTGAGAAGAGTCAGTGTCCGAGGGCTGGAAGACTTAGAGGCACTATAACCATGAGGGGCACTGTAACTATGGTCATCCAAGAGTGTTGCAGAAAGCTTCTCTAAGGCTTCAGAGTGGGGCCATCTTTTAGCTTTAGATTTTCCTTTACAAAGTTTAGTAGGAGGGGCTGGTGAGCCATCAGATGGAGATAGTGGTGGAAGCCAACCCTCTTGATGGGCAAATCCCTTAAAGTGATGGGTGAGGAGGCCCAGAGCCCAAGCCAAGTCCTTGTCTGTTGATAACTGCAAGCTATTGTCTATGGTGCCAACCAGTTGTTCCGCCATTGAAACCTGCATGTCCTCCTGATAATATTCCAAATCATTTTCTAATGGTCTGTATTGGGCCATGTTGGAGGCTAAATGAAGTCCAAAATGCAGTAGGAGTGCCAAAGTGGGAGTGCTAACCTCGGCAGGTGAAATTCAATACCAACAGACCGTGAAGGGAGTCGCCTGTAAGGTACTCTAGGTAGAGCCTATGCCAATTGTACAACCCTGGGCACCCTCTGATGCCTCAGGGCCCAAGGGAGCCAAATGCGAGCACAAACAAGGTCAAAATTGCAGATAGACGCACCACCAGACTCTTCTGTGTGTGCTACCCCCTTCCTAATGCAAAAGCAATAACAAATGACTGCGTGTTGCTGTCGCGTCGCCGCGCGCATCTCGAGCCGAACATTTGGCTCGGGAAGCGGCACGCGGCCACAAGACGCGCTGCACCCCTAGATTGATCTGCATTCTCCGAGGCCCCAAATTTGGCATGGGGCCTCGTTTTCCTTTCTTACACCGCGCTTACAGGCAGGTCTGACCCCCCCACTCACCTGTTCTTTTCTTTTCTACTTTTTCTGGCTATCTGGTTGTGCCTTCCTTTATGTTTTTTCTCCCTTCCCATATCCCCCTTCTTTCCCAACATTCCTTGTTCCCTGCTCTCTATGGCTCCTAGTTCATTCTATTCTATGTATCTTTTCCCTATTTAAAATGGTGTCCTTGTACTTCCTGTTGGTCGCTTCCTGTTTGTTGGTATTTAAGGGCTGTGATTCTTTCTCTCTTTGCGCTGCAACACTTTCTGTTTGGATGGTGTCGTCGCTCCTGTTTCTTTGCCTTCCTGCACTGGTTCTCGTCGGTTCCAGTGTAGTTCCTGTATTTTTGCCCTTGTTGATTCCTGTTCTTTTGTTCCTGTTTCAGGAATCTATCTGTTTGGAGGTTTTTTCCCCTTTTCAGGTTTTTTTTTCCCTCCGGCGCTACTTCTGAGGGGCACGGTCTGCTCTTGGCATTTCCATTGCCTACAGCACAGTGGCTACCAGAAAGAGTCGGCCCTACCTGGGCCAAGGCCGAACATTCAAGACCCACGCCACTCGATCTGCGGACTCCAGGTGTAAGCAGCACGTAAGTCGTGACAGTTGCATATAAATGTGTTACTGTGTTGCCTTCTGGTGAAGATGGAAGTGAACATAGGGTATTTTACCGAGATGTACATCTTTTAATCAGCTTACAGCTGTGAGCCACACAAAGTTAAAAACACGACTTGCCACCGGGACATTTGGACTTCTGTGTTTCCAGCTGAGGCTTGTTTTTTACTTAAGGACTAAAATTATTTAGCTTGATATATTCAAGAATGTCCTGACTAAATTGATGGTGTTGCATTGTGTTTTTATGTGATTATTTATTTTTTTAAATTAGATGTAAGCGATTTACCCTTGAATGAACTTACAACAAATACATTGTTTTGATGAATTAATGATCTTGGAAGAGTAATAGTACTGCTGGGCTGGGAAGAGTTGGTTTTTGGCTTTGAAGATTAGTGGGCACTCATTTGACCTAATTCCCGCTACCTGGTGCTTGTTTGTGGTTAGACAGAAAGGCTTTTGGTAGCTGAGGATCAGTTTTTTGCCACGTCTCGCTATGGAGACTTTACAAACTTTTTGATTTACTTTAGATGATTATCAGCAACTCATAGTGTACGTGGACTAGATCTCTGTTGTGTGCCACAGATGTGCCTGAATATTCACCTCTGCAGCACTTTCGGGGCACCGCACGCGAGTAGAAATATACCAGAGTAGTGTCCCGGAAGCAGATGAGCGGAAGTTACGTCTCAACGTCACCACGTTAACCCCGTCCTTTGCTGGCTGGACTTCTTGTTTTGGGAATGCTTCTGTGGGCGGGCACTTCCTGGCGATCAGTGTCTCCAGTGCCGCGCCTGCGCAGTGCGCTTCTGTCTGACGTCCAAATGTTCTTCCCGTTGGTCCCGTGTCAGGTCCGGAGCCTGCGATCTTGGGGTCTGCTCCTGTGCACCCCTACATTTCAGCGAGAACCCCGCCAGGAGAGGAGCGTCCAGCAGCTGCAGGTGAGGGGGCTTTTATGTGCGGTCGGGGTGCAGTCACTAGGTCCGGTTTCCTAAAGTGTTCATTAGCAGATCCGGCGCGGACTCAGTGTCCCTGCAGAGCCAGGGCTGCCCTGCATGAGGGCCCCAAGGGCATCGTAAAGAGAGGTGGGCGAGGCAGCAGATTAACAGGGAGAGTGGAGCCAGAGCCCATGCACCAGCCGAGGCCTATACATGTTTGCAATGTAAATCATACAACAAACATCACATAATGTACGATAAAGTCTGTTCAAAATGACAAAAAAACACGTGCAAGTTTTGACATTATTGTGTCGCATTAGAATTGCACTGAGAAGTATGTGATAAGAGTGATCGTTTTTAAACGTCGCTGGCCCCATACTGGTGAGATGCTATTACCTTCATCATCCTCTTCTTTGCCCAGCTCTTACTACATGACGTTTTACCTCTTTTACTCCTTTTTTTCCACAACTTTACAAAGTTTTTTCTCCTTTCCATTAACCCACCCCTCATAATACCCTCCCTACTCCCCAGTACTTCCTGGATTCTTTTTGGGCGCCTTTTTTCATACTCTGGCTTCAAGGGGTTGCAGGACCACCCCTCCTTTATTACTTTTAGTTCTTATATTGAGTCCTTTTTTATGTTTATTCATGGTTACTTCTTTTCCACGTCACTACCCCAGTGCATGGGGTTTAGCGCGCGGCAAGGAAGTCAGTAGGTGGCACTGGCTGCACTGCCCCAGTGGGAGATAATATAGAACGAGGAGAGGGGCAAACAGATGTGGCACAATGGTCAAGTTGCAGATGACAGTATAGGGAGTCATCCTTTGAATCCTAGACTCTTCTTTTGAACGGGTTGTGATTCTGGGTAAAAGCCACTCTGTCCCTGATCCTCAGCAAGTGCCTAGAAGTGACAGAGTTCATTCTCGCAAAGAGTATGTGCAATTAATCAATCAAACACATTTCTTAAGCGCATTACTCACCTGGTAGGGTCTCAAGGCACTGTGGGGGAGGTGGGTTACTGCTTGAAAAGCCATGTTTTGAGGTGCTTTCTGAAGGTTAGGAGGTCCTGGGTCTTGTGTAGGTTGGTGGGGAGGGAGTTCCAGGTTTTGGCGGCGAGGTGGGAGAAGGATCTGCCGCCGGAGATGGTGTGTTGGATGCGGGACTGTAGCGAGGGCAAGGTTGGCGGAGCGGAGCTGTCGAGTTGGTTTGTGGAAGTTGATTCGCTCGTTGAGGTAGGCCGGTCCGGTGTTGTGGAGTGCTTTGTGAGCGTGGCCAAGGATTTTGAAAATGATCCTTTTGTTGATGGGCAGCCAGGGTAGGGATCTGAGGTGGGTGGAGATGTGTTTGTGGTGAAGGAGGTTGAGGATGAGACGTTCGGCTGCGTTCTGGATTCGCTGGAGTTTTCTTGCTTATGAGGGCGTGGGTGACTGTTCTTGTTTCTAAAGGAATCCATTTGAAAGTCTTGCCTAGCATGCAAAGGGTTTTGAAGCAGGAGGATGATATGGCGTTGATTTGCTGAGTCATGGAGTGAGATGAGTCCAGTATGATGCCAAGATTGCTTGCGTGGGTGGTGGGAGTTGGGGGTGGTCCAAGGGTGGTGGGCCACCAAGAGTCGTTCAATGCTGTCTTGTTGGGACTGAAGATGATGATCTCTGTTTTTTCTGAGTTCAATTTGAGGTGGCTTGCTGTCATTCAGTTAGCGATGGCGAGGAGTCCGGCGTGTAGGTTATTCTTGGCAGTAGATGGGGTCCTCGTGAGGGAGATGATGAGCTGGGTGTTGTCAGCGTATGAGATGATGGTGAGGCCGTGGGGGCGGATGATGTTGGCGAGAGGAGCCATGTGGATATTGAAAAGGGTGGGGCTGAGGGAGGATCCTTGGGGGGAACCCACAGATGGTCTTGGTGGCTGTAGACCGGAAAGGATGGAGGCGAACTCTTTGGGTTCTTTCGGAGAGGAAGGAGGTGAGCCAGTCCAGGGCTTTGTGGCAAATCCTGTTGTCGAAGCGGCGTGTGCGGAGGCTTTGGTGGCATACGGTGTCAAAAGCTGCGGAGAGGTCTAGGAGGATGAGGGCTACTGTTTCGCCCTTGTCCAGTCTGGTCCTGAAGTCTTCTGTACAGGCGATGAGGGCAGTCTCAGTGCTGTGGTTTTAGCGGAATCCAGACTGGGAGACGTCGAGTATGTTGTTGTCTTCTAGGAAGCGAGACAGTTGTATGTTTACTACCTTCCTCATGACCTTTGCGGGGAAGGGGAGAAAAGAGATGAGTCGGTAGTTTGTGAGGTCTTCACGGTCTGCTTTGGGTTTTTTGAGAAGAGCGTTGGCCTCGGCATGTTTTCAAATATCTGTGAAGGTTGCGGTCTCAAAGGAACTGTTGATGATGGCCCGGAGCTGGGGAGCGATGATTTGGCTGGCCTTGTAGAAGATGTGGTGGGGGCAAGGGTCTGTTGGGGAGCCTGTGTGGATGGAGCTCATGGTTTTGCCGATTTCTTCGTCGTTGGTGGCGATCCAGGTGTTCAGTAGGTTGGAGCAGCAGGGTGTTGTGGTGATTGTGTCGGTGGTGGTGATGGTGGGTGCTGACGATGTGAAGCTGTCGTGTATGTCTGCGATCTTGCGGTGGAAGTAGTTGGAGAGAGAGTTTCAGAGGTCTTGGGATTGTGGAGGGTCGATGTTGCAGAATTTGGGTTTGGTGAGTTCTTTGATGATGGCAGAAAGTTCCTTGCTGTTGTGTAGAAGTAATCTCCATTAGAACACCTTAAAGAACTGTTGGTGTTTGTTTTTCACATTAATTCTTTCTTCACTGGCTAAGTGTGTTTACCTTACTGAATGATTTTCTGTTTTATGGGAGAGGTGCTTCTTTTTGCACACTAACCATATTTAAACTTTTATTTTGGCATTGTTTAGTCTTGTCAAATGCCAATAGGGAGTTTTAAGTTGTTCAAATTTAGAGGTGGGAGATGATCTGACAAATCGTTCTTCGATGTTGAAATAAAATTGGAGGCTTCATTTTATTGTAGCTCCTTAAACGTTATTGTAATTATATTGTCTCATCAGCATTGTTTCTGTATTTTTCTAAGTTTGCCAAGAAGTACTTCTGCCCTGTGAGTCTTGGGATAGTGCCAAATGGGAGATTAGAACAGGTGTCTCCAACCAGTCGATAGTGAGCTACCAGTAGCTCCTAGACACCTTCAGAATAGCTCACAGCCTTAAGTTCATTTTAAATAAGCATAAGGTCATATTTTCCTTTTAAAGTTAAGGGAAAGTATTGTTTATTTTACATTATTATCATCATGCTGCAGATAACAAGGCCTGATAATGACCAGTACTCAGTCAGATTTATGACCCAGTCTGGGGCACAAAGATGAAGAAATGAAGGACTGAGGTATTTAACTCTTAAATAAAAGTCTTTGGCGACTCGGTATTAGAGCTGTGAACAACATTATTTTTCTGAATGCTTTTAAATGGGAGGAACTTACAATGAAAAGCTGCCTGAATGTTTAATTTAACCCGTCACTTTAATTATCTCCCTTTTCATAGTGTTGAATTTACAAAGAGCAGCCTCTCGCTCCCAGTGGCCAGTAGACATTGTGCCATAAATATAACTGAAAAATATAGCCATTTTTTAAATGAGAGACATTTTAAGTGTAGAAAAATGTCACATATTATGAACATTTTTGCAGAACATTCTTCTATGCTTTAAATTTCTCCTATTTAAAAAACCCCCCCAAAAAATTGTGTTTCTGTTATTCATATAACGGTACCACAAATGGCAAGAGGTATTCCGTGTGCTGCAAGTACCTGCAACACAGGCTCTCAGCCACCCGTTTAAGTATATCCTATTTATACACACGCATGTTCATACATCCCCAAAGACCACACTCTCACTGACACACATGGCAACCCTGTCATAGTGCCCCCTATTCAAAGCATTTTGTTCAAACCATAGTATCTGGCTCTTTGTACATTAGGCTTAAAGTCAGTGAAGCTGGGTGTGGGTGCGTCTCATGGCAATTTTTCACTGACCAGAAGTAGCGTTCACTACAGAAAAGGTTGTAGACCATGGTTAGAGGCATTACTGCCAAGTTGTAATACATACCAGTGATCATTACCATTTAGATGTCATTTCAGACCACATGCTGCCAGTATAGTGTAGAAAAGCTACATAGAGAGTTTAAATTTAGATAGTGAATACTCCCAAAGTCTTCCACATGTAGTTTTGTGACAGAGGTCAGTTAACCCCGTTCACTACCAGACCTTTTCCCCTCCTGTGCCGAGCCTTTTTATTTTTTTGGCTATTTAGGGCAGTTTGTGCTTAGGCCTGCATAACTTTTTGTCCACATAAGCTACCCATGCCAAATTTGCATCCCTTTCTTCCAACATCCCAGGGTTTCTAAAGGTACCCAGAGTTTGTGGATTCCCCTGGAGCAGACCAAGAAATTAGCCAAAATGCAGCTAAAAAAAAACAGCCATTTCTCTCCACGTTTTACTCTGTAACTTTTTCCTGCGATGGCAGATTTTCAAAAGCGACATACCGTTATGTCTGCTGGACTCTTCTGGTTGAGGGAATATATAGGGCTTGTAGGTTCATGAAGAACCCTAGGTACCCAGAGCCAATAAATGAGCTGCATCTTGCAGTGGGTTTTTATTGTATACTGGCTATACTGCAATGTATTTGGTAAAATATAAAGAGTCAAACCTTTGTATTTCCAAAATGGGCACAAGAGTAGGTGTTGAGAAGCAGTGGTTATATTGCACATCTCTAAATGCCGGGGTCCCCATACTAGCATGTGAATTACAGGGCATTTCTCAAACAGACATCTTTTTTACATACTGTCTTACACTTTGAAGGAAAAAATGTAGATAAAGACAAGGGGAAATAACACTTGTTCTTTTATTCTATGTTGGAAACTAGACACCTAGGGTAATTCAGAATGGGGTGGTTCATGGGGCTCTCACCAGGTTCTATTACCCGGAATCCTTTGCAAACCTCAAAATGTGGCAAAAAGAACACTTTCCTCACATTTTGGTGATGGAAAGTTCTGGAATCTGAGAGGAGCCACAAACATCCTTCTAACCAGCGTTCCCCCAAGTCTCCCAATAAAAATGGTACCTCACTTGTGTGGGTAGGCCTAGTGCCCATGACAGGAAATGCAGGGAGTATGGGTAAGAAAATGTTGGGGGATCCATGCAAGCCACACCTCCCTGGACCCCACCGGGTGTCTAGTTTTAAAAAATGTCTGGATTTGGTAGTTTTCCCTAGATGACCGCCGCACCCAGGACCAAAAACGCTGGTGCCCCCCTCTGCAAAAACAGGTAGATTTGTAATAGATCATTTTGATGTGTCGATGTCCTTCTGTGATGTTCCAAACACTAAAATTGTGAAAAGCAACGCACTTAGGTTATGTTTAAAAAGACCCCGCACCCACCAACCTAGTTGGTGGCATGGCTCATCATCGGTATTCCACCTGAGACGCCTAGCATGTCTCAGGTGTGCTTCGACGCCTGATTACAGTGGAGCAGGTTTTTTCATTTTTACCACACATACTGGCTGGATTTGGCACAAGGGTGAGTGACGGTTCAATAGATCAAATTTTATTAACAAGAGATTTCACAAAAATGAAAAGCACTGTTAATAACTGGAAGGTCAAAAAACTCAACCAATGGCTCGCAGCTCGTGAACTGTAAAGCCGCATCAAGGCACCGACCGCTTTACAGTACATTCACTCACCTTTCATACGTGACATGCACAAGTCCATTCATGCCACCAGTCGCTGGCCCGTACATTACAACACTCACATCAACAGACAGCACCATTTAAGGGCCCATCCCTTTCATACGTCCACATGCCTGATACAGCAATCACACCAGCTTATGGGAGTCGGTGGACTGGCGTTTGGCTAGCAGTGTGTTGTAATGGCCAACAGCAAGTCACTATTTACATCCCCAGCCAAGTGGCACTCTACGCACACCGCCAGCCAACCTCCACTCCATTCACACTGCCATCACTTTTCTTTTAAACAACAAAGAAACCTCTAATTTATAAAGTAGTACAAAAGCTCTAACTAAATACATGATAGTAATGCCAATCGTGAAACTGAACATATGAAAATATAAAACAGGCAGTTTACGCTCATGGTAGTTCCCAATAATTCGTTTGGGTGTGGTAACTCCTGAAAAAGCCACCCATACACAGCCCAGGCTTTGAAGGACAATTGGGGCAGTACATCCAAGTCTCTCCTCCAGATACCTCTTTGGGCACAGACTCTACTTTTCTTAGTGGGAAAGTCTTTTTTTTTGGGAGTGGGAGGAATGTGATCAGGAAAATGGCGATCTTTCAGTCGCCACATCCTCCTCCACCACTGCTACTCTAGGAACTCTGGCCTGTTCCACTGCAGCAAGGCTTTCTATCACTGACTCCTGAAATTTAAGAAATGTCATCCTTGACTCTGGAAAACTATTCTTGAACACAACAAAAGCATTAAAAGTTTCCAAATGGAAAAGATGAATTTATACTAATCGTAAGCTTTACAAACAGCAGTGTAAGGTTCCAACCTCTGATCTACTCTATCAACACCACCCATGTGCTTATTGTAGTCAAAAATGCACACAGGTTTGCGCACTTCAGCAACCTGACCCCAAACAGTCACAGGGGAAGTACTCTCATCATGAATGGTAGTTAGCATTTAGACATTCCTCCTGTCTGCAAATTTCAGAGCTAGCAGCTCATCATTCCACAAGACACTGCACTGTCCCCTCTCAAGTATTTTTTTACAGACAAGATCCCTTGGATAGCCTTTCTGGTTAGAGCGGATTGTGCCACAAGCAACAGTGTCTACTCTGAACAGTTCCTGAACAACTGCACTTCAGTGTAGAAGTTATCTACGTACAAATGGTGACCTTTGTTAAACAGTTGTCTACCAAGTTTTCACACAATTTTCTCAGTAACTTCAACAATGGGCAGACAACCGGCGGGGGGAGTTTTGGGGTGGGTCAGTACTGGAATCCCTACCAGTGTAGACCTGGAAATTATAAACATATCCTGTACTACTTTCAGACAGCATATACATTTTAATTCCATACCGTGCCCTCTTGATAGGAATGTACTGCCTGAAAACCAAAAAACCCTTGAACAGGACCAAAGACTCGTCCACAGCTATTTCTTTGCCTGGAACATAGACCTCTGAAAACCGATCTACAAAATGATCAAGGACAGGCCTAATCTTAAAAAGACGGTCAGAATCGGGGTGATCTTGTGACAAGGCTAAAGCATTATTCACAAAATCCATCATCCAAAGAAGAAGCAAATACCTATTACGACTAATGGTTGCAGGAAATATAGCTGTTGCCATCAAGGGACTAGTAGACCAATACGAAGACAGGGACGGCTTCCTTAACCCATCAAAAAAGTTAAACCCAAGAACTTCTTCAACTCTTCCAAATTTGTGGAAATCCACTGGGTATCTCTAGAGTGTTGCTTAAGTCTAGCACTGTTGTCCCTCAAGTACTGCTAGGCATACAAATTAGTCTGCTCAACAATTTTTTTCCAAAAATACATCATCCATAAACAATTGCAAGAAATTGATAGGCAAAATGTTTTCCGTATTCACGCTACACCCCGGGAGACCAGTAAAGAGAGGCAACTCCAGCTGCTCCATGTTTGGAGGAACCCAGAGGTGAGGTCCTCCAGTGGGAAGCCTTTCAGCCGCTGGCTGCTGCACTATTGGCACATCAGTGTCCTCCTCTAAAACAGGCACTTCATCAACACTGAGAGTGGCTTCATCATCAGATGATTCCTCTCTGACAGAAAATTAACTTTCAGAATCTTCCCCTTCTTCCTTTGCCTCAGATGCAGAGTCAGCCTCATAATCCTGGTCAGAAGACAACTCAAAAAGCATAACAACAACCTGCTGAGCGCTCACACTGCAGCTAGCCATGATCCTTCCTACGAAAAGTAACTTAACAAATGCATCACCAACAACCAGCCCTCGGACATCCACCACAGATCCAAGGCCAGCTGGTTCACCCCCGACCTACAGGCCTCCAAACGGGAATGCCGAAGAATGGAGAAGACCTGGTGCCTTGTACCTACTGAATCCAACCACATCGCCCTGAAGACTGCCATCCGCAAACATCACCAGCTGATCTGCACCACCAAAAGAACCTACTACAAAAGCCGCATAGACACCAACGCTCACAACAACAGAGAGCTCTTCGTTATCATTAAAGAACTCTCCAACCCCAGACCCTGCTCCTACGAACCCCCGCCATCACAGGAGCTCTGCAACTCCCTCGCCACTTACTTCCGTTGAAAGATCGAAGACAGACATCCACAACAGCTTCAAACCTCAGACCCACCACGAACCCAACGCACCAAGCAAGATCAACCCTCTATGCGCCTGGACCCACATCAACAATGAAGACACCATCAACACCATGGCCTCCATCCACTCCGGCTCCCCCTCGGACCCCTGCCCACACCAGATCTTCAACAAAGCCAGTGACATCATCGCTCCCCCACCTCCGCGCCATCATCAACAGCTCCTTCGAGACAGCCACCTTCCCGGAGAGCTGGAAACACACTGATGTCAACGCCCTGTTGAAGAAACCCAACTGGATGGAATCAAGCCACCGCAAGTTGAACACAGACAAAACAGATCCTCATCTTCGGCAGCAACCTCTCCGCTTGGAAGGACTCGTGGTGGCCTACCTCCCTAGGAGCCGCACCCACACCCACCACCCAAGTATGAAACCTGGGAGCCACCTTGGACTCAGCACTCAGCAGGTCAACGCAGTCTCCTCCTACTGCTACAACACCCTTCGCATGCTCCGCAAGATTTTCAAGTGGATTCCTGTGAAAACCAGAAAGACAGTCACCCATGCCCTGGTCAGCAGCCGACTGGACTAGGGCAACGCACTCTATGCAGGAACCACAGCTAAACTACAAATGAAAATGCATTGTATCCAAAACGCCTCCGCCCGACTCATCCTCGACGTCCCACGCTGCAACCACATCTCTGCCCACCTCAGAGACCTACACTGGCTACCCGTATCAAAGAGGATTACCTTCAAACTACTCGCCCACGCACCCAAAGCCCTCCACAACACAGGTCCGGCCTACCTCAACGACAGACTCACCTTCCACACTCCCGTCTGCCAGCTCTGCTCAGCCAGCCTCGCCCTCGCCTCCGTCCACCGCATTCGCCACACCACCGCTGGAGGAAGATCCTTCTCTCACCTCGCCGCCAAGACCTGGAACTCCCGACCACTCCACCTACGCCAGACCCAGGACCTTCTGACTTTCAGGAAACGCCTTAAGACATGGCTATTCGACCAGTAGCTCCCCCCGTGCCTTGAGACCATGAGGGGTGAGTAGCGCAGTTTATAAATTACGTGATTGATTGATTGATTGTAAGGTAAGTAGTAAACAAAGTGTGGCTTTATTACAAAAAGTTATAACTCAAACTGTACAACTCACTTGCCTGGAAAAGCTAGACTCACCACCAACTACTCTGCACAGACACAGCAATCACTAATGATATTCCGCTAAAGAGGAAAAAGCTAAGAGAACGCAAATATCATTGTGCAAAAATCTAAGGAGAATTTCACATACAATCCTGCATTTAGTACACCAGTTACAAAAAAGTCATTCATGCATGGCAACACAATTCATTTGGAGTAAGTTATTTTTTCTTGCCTAAAACATGCAACTATGCAAACTGCAGGTCCACCACTGCCAAAACCGCAAGGAGTCACAGGAATGGAAGCAAAAGCTTTGAGCTAGAACAAAAAGGAGAAATAAACCGCTATAATTACAAATGCAAATAATTTGCCAGTTGACAAACAACCAGCCACCAAACATTTGAAAATTTTCCCTGGTGCCTTAGTGGCTTCTTAATAAAAGGCCAATCTGCCCCCGAGGGGGGCAGAAATGGCCAACAGTTGTGTACCCCCTTTGGGGACGACCTTGCCCAAGGGGCCACCCCCCCCCCCTACCAAGGAAGCATGAAACAGACTAATCCCTGGCACCTTAATGGCTTCTGCCCCCCTTGGGGGAAGATAGGCCTAAAAATAATAGGCTGATCTGTCCCCAAGGAGGGCAGAAATGGTCAACAGTCATGTGCTCCTCACAAAAAACAAACTGAAAAAAAAACCTGGTGTCTTTGTTGTTTCTGCCCCCTTGGGCAGAAACATGGACCAATTATTGCCAAAGGGGTCGCTCACCAAAATAAACAAAAAAACATCCCTCGTGTGGAGCAGGAATCCATTCAAAACAGGCACGGGGGAAAGGAAAAATTATTTCCTTTCCTCCTGTGTCTGTTTACCCCCCCATCACACCCCAGGAGAAGGAGTCACCTAAAAAAGGGTCCTCTATCTCTACCCCGTGGAAGCAAATGGCTTCTAGTGCGTCCCCGGCACATGTGATGACGTTGGCGCACTGTGAGCGCGCCGACTTCCTCAGAACGCCAACGAAGGGGTCAGAAGTGGCAGGGGAAGCACTTCCCCTGCCATCCCTGACCGGGGAAGGGGTGTGGGAGGCCCACACAGGGAGCGCTAACGCTCCTTCCATGGGCGGGGTGCAGGGCAAACTGGTGTCGCCCTCGGCACAGCAGCACTGCAGCCGAGGTAGAGACCAGCTTGTCCACGGCACCGAACGGGTTAATGGTCAAATTGTCAACTTAGCTTTCTTGTCACAAGGACTCAGTTGGGAGTTTTGGCATGTCTTTTACAAATCATGTATGTTAGTTTAGCTGTATTTATTTAACCGTACAAAGTACAATCTCCAGAATGCGCTGATTTGTTCCAGTTACATAAGCCCTTCTTCCCGTCCATGATATGTCTTATGAATACAGTTATGAAAAGGTAGCCAACGACAGCAGTGATTGTAGACCTCATGCCTAGATCTGACTTCACTTTATTTATTCATGGCAAAAAAGATTTTCAATCACATTGTGTGACTTAGATTGTAGGGCATAATTCTAAATGGCATGATATTGTAGACATGATGGAGGAGGAGGTGTGATTTGTAGACAAAGAAAAAAAAATCAAAATTCTTTCCGCAATTTCTGAAAAAGATTTCGTTTGAATCTGTGTTTGTCTTGATCTTTGGAAATTTCAGACAGTACTTATTTTTGCTGTGCAGTGGCTAGAAATCATTGGTGTTTGCAAAGTCAGTCAGCTATGTAAGTAAGAGGAACTTCAGTGTGGAGCTTTATGCCTCCAGTAGGTGGTTTTAAAAATGTCACATAGTTCTGTGAATAGTCAGTGGCATGAAACCCTGATGTATGTTATGTGGTGATATAATATATATATATATATATATATATATATATATATATATATATATATATATATATATATATATATATATATATTTTTTTTTTTTTTTGGTGCCTGCAATAAGTTGGGCCTTCATTGTTAGGTGGGTCTCTGTCACTCTGCCTTTTGGAAAACCAAAGACAAGGCATCGCTTAGTCCAGTGTTGGTAGTAGATCTACTTTAAATATCAGTTTAATTTCTAAACACATTATAGATGCAAGTATTGATAAAACTAATACGGCAGACCTTTTGATGGAAAAGTAATTCTTTATTCACTCACGAGGTTGAGTGATAATGTTGATGTGTGTGGTTGAATAGTAGAATAAGTGATTGGGTGGATGAATGAACACTTAGATTGTTCAGTGCATGACGGATGAATAGGAGAGTGAGAGCATGAATGTAGAGGTGCAGGACTACATTTATGTTTTTATGGGCACAACTGGGTTCCCGTGATAGTGAAAAATGTGTGTAGCAAGTAATGTTAATAATTTCAAAATTGGAATTTGAAAAGGATAATGTATAAAAGACAATTCAATTGACTGCAGTAGGAGTCTATCAGTGACTGGCATACTGTGCCCTTTGAACTTTCTGATAGTGCACCCAAAGAGTATCTTACTCAAAATCAAGATCCAAATTTGTGTGGTAGATATCAAACTTCTTTATTGTTGTCAGTGATACAAGACAGCACAGCCAACGCATTACCTTCACTCCAGGTAAACTTCCTGAGGGCACCAATCAATTTGAATATCAAGCCACCAATTCCTGCTTCTTCAGTGCTGGTAATTTTCCAATCCCTTCCTTTTCATTCCAAGTGTAGCCATACAGTACATAAAATATCCAAGCACTAGGCATTTTTAGGTCACGCCTATCAGTTCGTAAGCATATTTGCACCACAAGTCAGTTCCTGGACATCCTCGTACACTGTGATAAGTGTCCCAATTCATACTGCTGCAGCACCACGTTCTGAGCAAATCATTTTTGTTGTTGTTTTTTGCTCATTGGTGCGGTGTTTTCAAGTTTGTTTATTATGATACGGAACTCTATAGAGGTCCACATAAAAGAATAAATACCTAAAATGGATAATTAACAGTATATTATATATATGACAGCCACCCAACCGCCCCCCCAAAAGCATCTGAACGCGTAAAGCAAACATTATTCCTGAAAAAACTTTAAACAAAATATGAAAATTGAATTTAATACAAGGATAAAAAAACTTTTAAAGAAGTTAAAAACTCTATAGCAAAACATCTCATTAGGGGGGTCGGAAAAGGCCAACATTAGCTCAATAGCTGTGCGTAATGAAAGTTTGAGACAGATAGGGCAGAAAAACAGCAAGGCTGGACATATGAAAACTACATGGTTCAGGTCTTGATCGCCATTATGACAAAAGATTACAAGTGGCTGAAAAACCATACCATCTGTCCCGCAGTGAGTTGAGGGGAAGTAGCCCATGACGCAATAGGAGCCAGAATCGCCTGATCCCGTGAGGCAGGTTCCAGCTAAGGTAGGGCTGCATTTTCCTCGACATAATGGTGTCGGTTACAGAATGAAAACCCTGCCTGTGTGCACAGGCCTTTTTATCCCGACGAAGGCTAGCAAGCCAGGTTAATTGCCTGAGGATGGCTTTTAACTGTGACTGAGGAAGTGTGGGAAAGGAGGCAGGGTCTAACTGTAGGAAATCTATGGAATGTATGAAATTCCTGCCAACGGTGTATTGACCTGCTGCCGGCCAAGACTTCTTTTTTTAACAGTGATCTCAAAGAGTCATCACCATAGTTAATCATACTAACCACCCAACGTACAATCCCAGCGAGACCTTGAACAAAAGCGCTTCACAGCCCCATCTCAAGCCTCAAGGTTGCTGCGGAGAGGGCCCAGTTTGTGGAAGAGAGTTTCCTCGAGACACGACCCTATCATTTATCTAAAAAAAATAAAAATCAAAACTGCGATGTGCTCTAGGCGGAGGGATTTTCGAGTACACCTCTGAGAGGTGTTTGAAATGTCTCTTGCCGGTAGCCCTATAAAGGGTATTCAAGCCAGTAGCTTGTGATAGGGTTTTCTGTTGGTTTAGTTCTATGTGTACCCTGTCGCTGAGGTTCCCGCAGACAATTTTACCCAAAAATGTATAAGAATTTACCCTCTCAAGCTTCTGAGCACCCAGTGACTATCAGAAGTTACCGTATTTGAGCCCCTTTTTTACTGTGAAAACACAGGATTTCACTTTGGAGCAGTTTAATTTTAGAAAAGGGGCTTTAACTCTATTGGAGTGCGATCCAGTATAATTATATCATCGGCATAAAGCAAGCTTGGTATGGACCTTCCTCCTAATATAGGGGCGAAACCCTCGCACCAAGATAAGTGAGTGTGTAAGTGAGATATGTCCAAGGAGAACAGAATTGGGGCTAACATACAACCTTGTTTTAGACCATTCTGAGTTGCTATTTGATGGGATATACCCCCTATTGCCCCCTGACAGCACCCTACACCAGGTGGAGGAATGCAGGACGATCACCAAATCTAGAAGCGTACCTGGCATGCCTAGTCGAGAAAGCTTTGCCCATAGCATAATCCGATCTACCTTATCAAATGACGTGGGAAAGTCAATAAAGGCTGCGTAGATCACCACTCCACTCAGAGTTACGTATTTCTCATTTATTACCTGAAGGGCCAATATGTTATCATTTGTACCATGCTTAACTCGAAAGCCCAATTGCTCCAGAGGGATGATTTTGTTTCTTTCTGCCCAGTCACTAATCTGGGAGAGCAAGTATTTAGCAAATATTTTACCCACCACATCCAACAGAGCAATCTGACGATAATTCCCAGGACAATTACGGTTCTCTTTCTTGAAAAAGGGACATTAAAACTACCCTTCCAGGATGGTGGAATGTTCCTGGTTTCATAGCAACACTGCGGTGTTCTCAGAAGGCTTGCTGCCCAAGTGTCGGGTAATATTAAGGACAGGTGTGGGTTCAATCTAGAAAGGTAAAATAACTGTAAGTGGTAATGTGTTAGGAACAGTACTGAGCCAAGTGGTTAGAAAGGGTATGAAGTTGTTATTTCCTTTGTTTCACCAGCGTGGCCAAAATACTCCTTGGTAGAGAGAGGGTTTTGAACATTACCACTAGTTTGTGTGCAGAACACCAATTATTTTGAAATGTGGCTCAAGCTCATCCAAAAGAGCTTAAGGCTAGTGGTCTATAAATGCTTCCTCATTTGGCTCGCATGTCCCTGAAGTTCATGGACTATAATTACACTGGGCAATATGTGGCAGCTGTGAAAAATGAAGTTGCTGACTACTTAAGTCTGATGCTATTAGCTAACAAAAACGTGCCAAGGGAATGAATGTCTACATTTTGTGCTGCTTGTTTGTAGATGGAGGAAAAAAAACATGGTCTCAGCCAGGAGAAATGGAAAAAAGGGCTCACGGAAGACAAAAAATTGATGGACTTGAATCAATATTTTAGATGTCATTGGCTCATGAATGAGGGAATGAATTGGAGGCGAAGGAAGAATTGGCTGAGGATAATGGATGATTGTTGCGGGGTGGACTTGTGACTTCTCCAGGACGTTTGAGAAAGACGACTCTTGACTTTTGTCATATGGGGCATTTTGATATATGAACAACTAAAGGCAGATTAAATTGGTTGGTGGCCTGGGTTAGACAAAAATGTGGAAAGGATTTTGTGGAAGCATATATTCTTATAAATCACAGGTCACAATCAGACCAACTTTGTTCCCACTTAACAGTCCCAGTATGTCTTGTTAAAGAGTTGGTGTTGATAAGAAGGAACCCATGTGGAAGGCAGGCTGGTAAATCAAATACATATTAGTGATCTATGGTCATTTCTTAAAATGGCCTGAAGTGGAAGTTGTGAGATGTGCGGACTCTGTGTTCCTGGATATGCTTTTTCACAGGGGATAGGTGCAGAGTTATCTGATGAGTTGTAATGGCTCACAGTTCTGATTGGAAAAATTCCAAAGCTATTTGAGGAGGAATGGTCTTACGCACAGGAACCTATCTATTTATTGCCGAGAAGGAAATGGAGGAGCACTTAATTAGTGATTCAGGGTGTAATAAAGCTGGCAAAGCGTAACAGATTAAAATGAGAAAAAGAAGTGCTGAGAATAGCGTGGGCATACCGCATCACACAATGTGAGGTAATGGGGTATAGTCCTTTTGTCTTGATGAAAGGGTGTCTGCCAGCCACCACGGATAACCTTGGGTGAATGCTAAAGGCTAGACTGGTGGCATGGTCATCAGACAAGGTGAAGAAGAACACTGCACAGGCACAGTCTACATATAAATCATGGTGTGATGGAAAGCAGGGAGGTGAAATTCAGTGATGGCATTTGGGCCAGGGTGGAAATAGATGAGGCAGTAAGGGTGATGTGGCACTACAATCTATGGTAGAGGTGTCGACATCCGGGGCTGAATGTATACTGGGGAAGAGTTGGTAGGCTGACCAACAAGCTGAAGAAATTGGAAGTGTATTAACTTTTGTCCACACATAATACTTGAATATAGAATGTAATTTCTTTCTTCTTGTGTTTTTTTTTTTTTTTTTTTTCAGACAGAGAGAAGTGGTGTAGAATAACTGGGTAGTTTATAATTTCCTCGTTTGACACATTAGTTTACTTAGGAGTGTTTGTTCCCTATCTTCTTTGATATCTTGGGATTTTATGGAAGGATGGTTAAGAAGATACTGTGGAAAGAGCTGCAGCTCCACCAGGGCTGAAATAAATTCCACTTCGTTAGTACACCTTTGGTCAAGCGTGGTATAAAGTACACATGACTTGTGTTACTTCCTTCATCACACACTGTTTTGGCTTTCACTAATGACCGAGCTGAAACACTCATGCACTGACAAAAATCTCCGCAATGCCCTTCATAGTCCAAAGGAGACATTTATTATTTCACTACGCAAGGTTCCTAAAAGGAGATTAGCATGTTGAAAGCACACGTTTAAAAATGGTAACAGCAATGGAATGAAAACCTACACAAATGATTCTTCACTGCAATATACACAGCAACTATAGGTATCTATATTATAATGCACAGCAAATAATTAATAAAAATGCATCACCGTAGGGCATGTCAGGTGCTTCATCTTTCTCCTGCCAGCAAGCCGATGACCCCGTTCGACTGCGAGAAAGAGAGATCTCTACAGTCACGGGAAATATATATCGGGCATCCGACGTCTGAATCCTGATTGAGGTCTCTAAATCTCTTACTGTCGTTCTGGGTCTCTTTTATATCTTAAAAAACCGAAGAAGGAGCTCTATGGAAAAACCCCTCCTGCTTGCGCAAGAAGTATTAAAAAATGCTGGCTAGTTTAGGTATGCTTTGAAAATAATACATTGGGATTTGGCCATAATGCCAAGACATCAAGTCAAAGCAAGGCCGTTTCCTCCTGTGTGAGTGCATTCTTATCAGCCAAAGCCCTTGGTGAGAAAAAAAATACAAAAACAAGACAGAATGCACAGTGTACAGTGTGGAAAATCACAGGCAGCTTTTAACATGGCAGTGTCTAATGCTAAGATAAAGTCAATAGGCAGAATGAAGCTAAGGCTAAACTGAATACAAAATTAAGTCTGTAACTGGTGTACACTTGACAGCTAAGCCAGGTGCAAAGTGGTGCAACACTAAGTAAGTGGTCAAAACACACATTTCACTACACACACCCACTCAGTTTCTCTTTTTATTCCCTGGTAAACACAGTTTTCTTTTCCTTTGGCGCTGCCAATATTTTGACCAGTGTATCTTATTTTTGCTAAATGTATTTACTGCATTTTAAAATACATTGTATTCTTTAGATTCACATGTTGCAGATTTCACAGTTATCAGACTTATGGTGTGACATCCCAAGGGATGATCCTTCAATATCTTCAACAGTCAAAGTTTGTGTCTGTTGTACGTTCTTTGGGAATCACTGTTGGTGGCAGCAGTACATGTTTTATATTTAAACTAAAGAAGGAATATCCAAACAGTAACTTTAGCCTGGACTGGCAGTGTATAGGTTTGTAGTACAGTAAGTTATAAATTTCCTGTGCTTGCTGGTTGCAGCTATCCATCTGGTCTACCCCTCATAGTTCAGTTCTGGGTCATGGCATTGACTGTGTAGTTTGTGGCAGCCTCTAAATGTCTGTTCTCGTCTTGTTACATTGCTCTGTGGTTATGTTGCGGGTTCTTTGAATGAATCTGTCAGTTCTTCCCAGAGGTCCGCTACAGTTGCTTTCTGAGCCCTCAGCTGCCTTTTGTTTGAAGGGATGTGCCCTTAGCTCTTGCCCTTCTATGAACTTCCTCCCTCTCATGTCAGTGTGGAGGTCACTCAGGTAATCTCCAGTGCATCACTATGGCTTGGCGGGCCATGACTAAACTTAAGTCCATAAATCTAGACTGCACTTTCCGGGCTTCGAGTGGGGATACAGTCCCAGTCGACATGCCTCCATGGTTGACGCCATGGTTAACTCATGTGTTGCCTTGTTGCCCTTCCCAAGTCTGCTGTGACGTCTCATCCATGGAGGGGCATGTCCATTTCATGTGTATAAAGTCTGCATCCGTGGTATGGTACCATAGGAATTTTTGTCTGTTGTCAAGAAAATGATGTTCAGTCTGTTACGTGAGTTACGTGGTGTGCAGATAGTTGAATTGTGTATAGCAGAACCTAGTGTTTCTGGGGACCTTATGTGGGTGAGCCAGTATACAATTACTCGTTGTCCATCAGTTCCCTTTGTTTTGTGTCCTCCCAGTATGGCCTCTGTTTCATCAGTGGGGTCACGTTCATCACCTGAAGGATTTGTATAGCCAAGATATGAGCATATGCGCACTGCCAAACGTTAGTAGAACCTGTATGACATCATGTGTTTTAGGGTCAGTGTGGCTGCCTTCCCATAGTGTCTCTAGAGAGTATGTAATTGTCCCATAGGTCAAACATTGTTAGTCCGCCCTCATCTATCAGGATGCGTTCACGGCAGTGGAAGTTCCTGTAGCCATCGACAACAGTGTACCTTCTTCACACACTTTCATTAAAAATAGTCAATTGACACATGAGACCATCGCTCTGTGCACTTTAGAAAGAGGTGAAGGGTTACATGAGCATGTTGTCTGAATATTTTTTAGACCAAGTCTCGGGCATTGTGAAAGTCTGCACTGCCTTCATCTTCCTTTCCAGAGCTTTCAATGCTACCCAGCATCCTTTGCACAGGCCCACAACCTAAAATCATCCAGACATTTAGAAGTGACTCAGTACACATTATGCACAGGCTGCGAGTCAGACATTGCATGGAAAAAAAACTACAGAAATATAACATCAAAACATGGAATGTAAACATGGACTCGGTCTGTATACCTGACATGGAGTATTTAAAGTCACTGGTAAGGACTTGATACTGGCTGTGCTTCCTGAGTCCCTGCTGTCTGGGAGCATTGGCTGATCTTCTGCTGTAACATTGCTCCTTTCTCTCAGAGTTTAATCAAAGTAGCAGAAACAGCTGAGCTGGGCCCGGAGCTGAATCACCTCCTCTCTGGACTCTATTCACCCTGACTGGGCCACATGAAAAGATCAGTCACACTAACATTAGCTTTACAATGCTCCACTGAGATCAAAGTACAGCTCTGCCAAGTGCCACGCTTGCAGGGTTAACCATGAAGAGGTAAATATGCATACCGTTTGCATTTTAATGGGGTGTGTTTTATCAATACTAGATGTGTGGCACTTGGCAGTGCTGAATAAGCATTTGCAAAGCTTCATGACCTCATCTCCCACATCTGGCTCATTTCACAGGGAGCAGAAGTCGTCAAATCCAAGACTGTTCTCTGCAGTTTTAACCCAATAGTATTGAATGCCATCAGTGCATTCCCACCCAGCATGGGTGCAACTTACGGGGGCGTGGTCTGTGAAGCCAACATGTCTTTAACAAGGCTCCACCATGAGGCCCAGTTAATCCTGGAATTCCCGGTGCACAGGCACTGCATGGGGAGCAGATCGGCTGGCTGTGGCGACGGAGATGCGTACATCCTGTGTGGTGGACTGAGGCTGACGACTCGGCCTGAAAACTGATGGATTGTCGACCGCGGCCTTGCACGCATAAAAAAAGTGGAGTGGTCGGCCAGTGACGGGGAGGGGTGGAATGCGTGAGCACCCGGAGACGCGGCCGGGTAGAGAAGAGGAGCCGCTGGGCACCATTGCAGGTGTGGGGGTCCCCTTATGGGGGTCTGTGGTGCTGGAGTGGCAAGCCCCTCTCCCACCCCCACCCCTTGAGGAGCGGCGGAGTCATTGGCGAGGGACAGCCCATTGCGGGGACGAAATCGGTGGGGCTGAGCGCTCCCTTACTGGTAGGGAGACGCCCTCGGAGCCTGCAGAGTGTATGCCCCTTTATTTTTAAGCACGAGGATGGCAAAGCCTGGAAATGGAGAGGTGGTGGCCCTGCAGGTGTCGGGCCTAGTGGTACAACAGATCCGGCGCAGTGACACTTGTGATTCCGTCGACTTGCGATGAAGGCGTCGCTGGAGGTAAGGAGAGACAGATTTGAGAGGCAGACACGGAGAGAGGTTGCTGCCGAGGCGTCCTGAGGAACAAGGTGTGGAACGTGACACAGACTGGGAGCAGTCACCCCCTGCCCCCTATTTAGGTGGTGTTTTGTGAGGGGGAGAGAGGGGGGAGGTTCTGGTTATTGTTTCCCCCATGATAACAGAGCGGTAAAGGAGCTGGGAAGCTACTGAAGCCAGTGCCAACCAGAAACAGGGCTGACGTCCTAATATTGGGGTGCTGCTGGCGGTACAGACACTGGGGACCCCTCCAAATGCCCTAGCCACGTGGGATCTACAAATCGAATCTGGGACCACACAGTGGTAGCTGGTTGAGCTATGCGGTTTCGAGGGGGCTCGTGGGGAAGCGCATGTTACGCTATACATCACCTTCTACCCCCAAGAGAAAGTTAAGGAATCTGCTCCCGACCATCTGTAGCATGAGACGGTTGCGCACTGGGACAAGTGGTTGCTGGGGGCACAGGCTCCTCGTCCACACTAGACAACAAATTAGATGCGGTACTGGAGGTGGTGGAATACCTCGAAGCCTCATTGGACCAAACCAAAACGTCCCTGGAGCAAAAGATAGTCACTGTTGCAACGGACCTTAACCTTCTACATGCAGACCACCAGAAATTAGCAGACAAATCATACTCCATGGAGTGCACCTTACTCAAACTTACCCCTAAAACTAAAAAAATTGAGGTCTCGATGGAGTCGCTTCTGGACAGAGTGACGTTCTTGGAGTGCAGGTTAGAGGACTCTGAGGGACACTCCCAGAGAAATAACATCCGAGTGGTGGGTCTGCCAGAAGGGGTAGAGGGGCACGACCCAGTGTGCTATGTGGAAAAATGGCTAAAAGAACTGGTCCCTGCTGAAGCGCTTACACCTTTTTGCGCTGTTGAAAGGGCGCACAGGGTGCCAGCGAGACCCTTGCTGCCAGGGATGGGCCCGCGCCAATTTCTGTTTCGCCTATTACACTATGCCAATAGAGATTCTATCTTGCGTGAGATGAGGTCCCTGCAAAGTATTCAGGTGGAAAACATCAAGGTAATGCTGTTCCCGGACTACACAATGTCTGTGCAAAAGCAAAGGTCCTTTATGGCGGTGAAGCAGCAGCTACGCACCCTCAGGTTGAAGTATTCTCTTCTTTTCCCGGCACGACTTCGGGTGGTGGCTCAGGAGCAGACAACATTTTTCCATACTCCAGAGGTGGCGTGGGACTGGCTGGAGGCAATGGACTGGGCACGCCGGCCTGCGACGCCGGAGGCACAGGATGTGGAGCGAGGGACGAGGCCCCGCCATTGTCGAGCCAGGGAACAGCTGTGCAATGACTGTCATATGTTCCGGACCTTGAGCAGATCACACGGGACAGGACAAGCGCACTACAATCGGCGGCTGCCATTGGGGTCCCGGCCCGTTGCTCAGACCAGGAGGAGGAGGGGACTGACACTGCTGGTGGGGATGAAGCCTCATTGAGTGGGAGCCTTTCAGAGACTGGGACAGTTACATCACCGGTGGTGACACCACAGACAACAGATGCTATTGTTTGAGTAACAAATTGGTGCAGTCTTGTGCAGGGTGGGTGCGCTGCGATTTACACAGAGCCGCCAAAGTGCAACCAAAAACTGATGGCCAATGACATGTTTGGGGGCAATTGCATATGCTTTTTGAATCTCTACTTCCCTTGGTCGCTGCTCCTCTTGGGGAGGGCCCTCTGTCTCCCCTGCTGTGCCAGTTATCCCCCCTTATGAGTGATGCTTCACTGGTTGAGCACACGGAAACTGGATGTTTTGGCTACACGTGGGTTGGGGGGGGGTTACAGGAAGCCGTCTTCATGCCCCCTGACGGCGCCGACCCAGCAGCAATACTGGTCTGGGTCTTTTGTGTGAATCCCCCCCATAGGCGTTTTTCTCTCCACTGTGTTAGACCAAACATGACAGTTTCAGAAAAAGAGCATCAGGGCACTCCAAAGAATAAAGAGTCCATAGTTGAGTGGCTTTGTGTGAAACACTTTAATCCGTTGTGATCGGTAGTCGAATCGCAGTTCTACGATGTTCAAGTCCACAGATGAAAATATATATACGAGTTTAACAAATGTCTGAATCCTCAGAATTAACAAGTATATAAGAGTAACAAAAACAGCCAACACGTGTTTCGTCCTCATGGACTTTTTTAAGGCTCGAGAAAACTTAGATCGAAGCTAAACTTGTTCTGTTTACACTCCAAGTAGGTTAGGCTAAGTCAGAGAACAGGAGGTCAAAAAAAGTTGTACGTGTGTTCCATCTGTATATGGAACAAGTATTTTTCATGTGTAACAATCCTGGAACCAGTAGTGTGTCCACATTTCGGGACAGAAGTAATTTCAAGGTCTAAGTAGACCCTACCTGTGCCGCCCGTAAGTTATGGCTGAGTAGGTGAGAGTCGCGTAGTGGCAGTCCCGCAGCGCCTGATAACGCTGCCTCTGTTTGTGTGCACCGTGAAACCCTCGGTGGTTGGGTTTTTCGCATCAGGTTGGCACCCGCCACAGGACTAATTAATGATATGTTTTATTTGTGTTGTTACTGGTTTCAGATGTGCGTCGTTTAGCATCAACCACCTTTCTTTAATATCTTTGACAAACATGACAGTTTGTTTGGAAGTTTGGGCGGGAGCAGTTTGTCTCTCCACTCTTATGGTATTTGTACTAGTTGTGTGGGCGCTTTTTGTTTGTGCTTTCTTTTATTGGTCTGTTGTTGTTAGGAGCCTCTGCTGTCACACTCACTCTGCATCCAGCTCGTGTCCTGCGAGGGACACAGGTCCTTACCCCCCTTCATAATTCTACATTTGCTTTCATACACTTTCATACACCGTACACATGGCACCCATTAATATATTCACGTGGAATGTAAGGGGTATGCACACACCAGCACGCTGCTACGCAATTTATTCATATCTCAAAAGACATTCACTACATATTGGGTTCCTACAAGAAATGCATCTCCTGCTGACGGAGGCCACCAGGCTGCAGAGGAGCTGGCGCGGACAACTCATTGCCGCGCATTACTCCTCCTTTGCCAGGGGGGCGCTCATATGGATCAGGGACACCCTTTCTAGTTGAAGAGCAGATAGTGGATGCTGACTGTCGCTATGTCTTTGCACAAGGCCATTTTAAAGCTTTAAATAGCTTTGGGATCCATATATGCGCCAAACACAGAACAAGCGTCCTTTTTGCATAAATTGTCTGGTGTTTTGTCCCGATGGAGTGCTCTCCCGTGACTTCTGGGTGGAGACTATAACAGTGTTATCAACCCGGGCTTAGACCGTTCCTTTCCGCCCTTTCCCACAGCGCCAGCAGTATACGCTGCAGAATTGCTGCGTAACTGGCTTCAACATTGCCGCTTGATGGATATATGGCACCATGACCGAGAACGAGTATATTCCTATTATTCAGTCCCGCACGATCTCTATGTACGATTAGACAGAATACTTTGGACTGAAAACTTACTGTCCACCATTTCCCATACGGATTATTTAGGTCGCACACACTCGGACCATAACCCGCAATATGTGTAGGTGATAGAGGAGGTGCCGATCCCGGCTATCCCCATCTGGCGAATGTGGCCAGAGGCATTGGAGGATCCACCCTTTCCTGAATCGCTTGGCTGGGCTATCGAGACATATTTTAATGATAATGCTCAAACAGCCTCCTCGAGATGCCTGGAATGGGATGCGTTTAAGGTGACATTAAGGGGCCACTGTATGGGAGTGCAGTGGAACATGTGCAAGACGATTGAGACCGACCTGACGAAGATAGAGGAAGCTTTGCTGGGGCAGGAGACACATGCGTTGCGTGATCCAGTGAGGTTCCGCATCCTGGCGGATTGTCTCTAGGAACGAGAATCTCTGTTAGAGCGCCTGCGATGACTTAATTATGCTACCCACTCGGCTCACGCACATGCTGCAGTGGACCAGTCAGAACGACTGCTGGCATGGCTGATACGGCAGGAAAGTACCACTACCCCGCTAGTGGCGTTGCGCTCAGCAACAGGAGTCATGTTACATCCCCAGCGAGAAATACACAATGAGAGTACTCATTACTACATGCAGTTATACCGATCAAAAGTGTCGTCTGGCCCTGAGGAGTACGATGCTTTCCTTACTACGTTGCATCTGCTCAATCTCACGGATGATCAGCGACTGTACTCAAAGGAGCAGCTAACATTATCCGCATTGCAGGAAAGTATACACGCTTTAGCCACTGGCAAGAGCCCAGGCCCTGATGGATTCCCAGCTGAGTTTTACAAGACTTATGCGCATTTGCTTGCCCCCGCCTCCTGAAAGTGTACGAGGAGGCTCTCACTGTGAGTGAGTTCTCTATTTCCCAGTGCAAAGGGCTGCTGATCTCTCTCCCAAAGCCTGGTCGCAACCCAACTCTACTAGGCTCGTATAGGCCTCTAGCTATGCTAAACACGGACTATAAGGTACTGGCTAAGGCACTTGCCACAGGCGTGGCACAATTGGTCCCACAGTTGGTCCACTCGGACCAAAATGGATTTGTGCCCACTCGCAGCACGTCCTTGAATATCCGGTGCTTTTTCCGGGTAATGCGATACTCCACGCAGTCCTGGCCAGATGCCGGATGCCTGATGTTGGACCTTGAAAAAGCCTTTGATTCATTGGAGTGGGCCTTCTTATTTCAGGTCCTGACTCAATATGGTTTTGGCCCAGGTTTCCTAAGGTTAGTGAAGCTATTATATACTCATCCATTATTTAGAGTGCGCACTTGCTCGGCTATCTCTTCTCAGATACTAATGGGCAGAGGCACTCGGAAAGGCTGCCCTCTTCCCCCCCCCCTTACTGTTTTCACTAGCTATAGAGCCACTGGCAGCGGAGCTCCACCATCGTGGGCAAATTGGAGCATTCCACTAGGTGACGGTCTCCACGTCGTGACCCTTTATGCGGATGATTTACGGCTTAATCTTTGATCTATCTCAGGAGTGCCTGCTGAAGTAGCGGAAGTGCTGCAACCTTTTCCCTTACTATCAGGCCTACGAGTTAACTGGGGTAAATCGTGCATATTTCCATTTCACCCAGACTCGGGAGACCCAGCTCCTGCGCCTGTCCGGTATCCCGGTGTTGTGGCAACCCAGGTCCTTCAGATATCTTGGGGTTCGAGTATATCATTCAGACACTGACGTACATGATGGCAACACTAGGAACGCAGTCACCTCCACCTGCGCACAAATGGCCTTCTGGCAGATGCTACCGTTGTCTTTGGCAGGTCGAGTGGCCCTCTTGAAGATGATCGTGCTTCCCCGTCTTTTATATTACTTCTCCAACCTACCCATTTATATACCGGTAAAGTTTTTCCGGGACTTGGAATCCAGGATAAGATTTCATCTGGGGCACTGGTTGCTGCAGGGTGGCATTGGTGAAATTTATATGCGCCCCTGGACAGGGGCGGACTGTCAGTGCTTAATCTAGAACACTATTATTTGGCCGCACAACTACAATGGGCGACCTATTGGCCTTCAAGTCATAGTTTGTCAGACACGGCCACGACGAGGCCTCAATGGACACTGGCTAGCATATCTCATTTATTCCACCCCAACACATGTACCAGGGTACCAAACTCTCTTCTTTTAGGGGTGGCGCACCAATGCTATCATAGGAGCTTAAAGATTACACGCCTGATAACTTCTTATGCACCAGCGCTGCCTTTATTGGGCACTCCTAGGAATATCACTTTTATCTCGACAGCAGAGCTAGAGACATGGCATGCAGCTGGTATACACTCACTAGGAGATTTATATAGAGAGGGCACACTGATTCCCTTCAACACTCTGGTGGAAGAGACTGCTATACCAGCAGGTCGATTTTTGCTGTTTAATTCCTTGAAAACATCCTTGGCCCGTCACTGGGGAGATGTTTTGAGTGAACTCCCAGCCCACCTAATGGTCCAATACATGCATGGGTTGTGGCACACACTTGGTTCACTGGCTAACCAGCGCACTACAAATTCATACCACACCTGCACATGCTGATCTGTGAGCCTGCTGAGAATACGACCTAACTAGACCCTTCATGGACAAGGAGTGGCAGTTGGCACAGACGGGCACCACGCGTGTCCCACGGAATCCGTGCTTTCACCTGATCCAGTTCTATATACTCCTCAGGGTGTACCTCACTTCTGAGAGGATAAATAGGTACTTTCACCAAACAGATGCGTCCTGTCCTAGATGTGCGTTGGTTGCAGCTGAATTCCTTCACATGATGTGGTCTTACCCCTCACTGGGTGCCTACTGGCAGTATGTTGTTACTTCCCTTTCTTCCTGCACGCCGCCCAGCTTTAAATGGATGGGAGGCCTGCCTGCTGGGTTTATTCCCCAGATCTAAGAGAGACAATGCAACTACACGTTTCCTGGACCTGGGTTTGCTTGTAGCAAAACGCCTCTTCACTAGGAGGTGGAAGGCACCTCAACCTCAGCCATCGAGGGCCTGGCTGCGCTCTTTACTGGTATGGGTGCGGGCTGAGGGGGTGGCTCTACGGAGGGAAGATGCACTGGGTTGGCGCAAGTATCCTTTACTAGCTGGGACACCATGCTTACTGAGCTTGAAGCTTTTTCTTTTGTTGATCACCCCATATATTATATTTTTTCAGCATTTAGCATCAAGATGCCTTTGGGTAGACACTATAATGAATAAAATAAAATGTTCCACTGCAAACAATAAAATGGTTCAATCGAGGACTGCAAAGAAGGCAGTAGAGATGAAAAACAATACACCTTTTCCATTTGATGATTTCTCTGCTTCCTTCTTCAAGGTGCATATGGCAGTACTGAAGCGCAAACTTGCAGCTTATGGGAAGTAGTGGGTCAGTTTTCCCTTATAACAGGCTCTGCTATATGAATATCCAAGTAACGTTTATAAAGCGGAGAGTAAGCTCAGGCAACAAAATTAACACAGTAAGTGGGGCTAAGAACAATGTGACAATATAATCATAGAAGAAAATTGTTCCAAACAGTCTCCATTAGTAGATTAGGGTTCTTCTTTCTTTTACAAAATTGTATCTTGAAGTTTATAATATTAGACAACAAATTTTGTGAGTCGTCACTTTCTGAAGGAAAGTTTTACAATTTGTATTTGGGTCAAGCAAACGTAAAACCCAAGTAATCCATGTGCATGTTTCCCTTGACTTGCTATGGCCAAAACTGAGGACCTGGGGAAGTTTACAGTGCAGGGAATGTCTCCCCTATCCACAGAACATTCTACTAACAAGGATCTAGCGATAGCCTCACAGCCATTTATGTACATCTGCTCATTCCAAATGCTTTGTGCACAGGATCTGAAGTTGAAACATGTACACTGCTTGCTTGTGCTAAAGACACCATTACTGTTTGCCATAAAAATAATAGCTTGCAGGCAGGGGGATGAAAAACCACAAATCCCATATTCTGATGATTAATTGCTTAAATAGTAATGTGCTGAGCTTTATGGTAAGGCAGTGTCTTCAGGCATGGACAGTTGGAGAAAAGGGTAGGCGTGAAACCATCTCCATCAAGCAATCTGAACATGGAAGGGTGGCCTTCTACTAGACGTTGACCCGATACTGTCAATTGGAGGGGGGAAGGGAGAGCAGGCATCAAGTGAAGATTTACACATTTGAACTATACAGCTGTATTACATTTCCAACATTACCATTTAGGCGAGGTGATGTTAAGAGATCTTAAGATTTTCAGGCAAGAGCTGAAGCCGGAGTCAGATCCCCAGGTTTCAAATTATCAGCTTACACAAATTTCCTTCCAAAATGTGCTTTTATTGTAAGTTGCACTCTTTTTTTATTTCATTTTTTATTCGAGTTTTGTTGCCATTTTTAACCATTAACACATTATATCACTCACACGTTGACAGGATCAGTCAGCTGTAACAATCCTGGTGGAGGTAGCCAGTGGACCAAGTGTGTGCCACGACCCAAAACCTGCATGTATTGGACCATTAGGTGGGTTGGGAGTTCCAGCGCACTACAAATTCATGCCACGCCTGATCATGCTGAGCTGCGTACCCGCTGGGAAAACAACATCGCTAGACCCTTCACGGACAAGGAGTGGGAGTTGGTACAGGCGGGCCCCATGCGTGTCCCACTGAATACGCGCTTTCGTCTGATCCAGTTTTATATAGTCCACAGGGCGTACCTCACTCCTTAGAGGATAAATAGGTACTTGCACTGAACGGATGTGTCCTGTCCTAGATGTGCGTTGGTTGCGGCTGAATTCCTGCAAGCATTGATGAGCACGGCCTGAATCCTGTTTGGTACGGTGGAATAATGTTGTTTTGTTTTTCTAGTTCTCTAAGCAGGACTCTTGCGTAGTTCTTGCCATCCACATCCAGTAAAACTATTAACCTATAGTTTCCCGGTAGGGTAGAGTATCATTTTTTGAAGATTGGATGCAATATTGAGCCTTTCCAATCTGCTAGAACACCAGATCGGCAAAGGCAGTTGGAGCACTTGGGAGCTTAAAGACGTATACAAGTTCTTTATTGTATGTGCTCACTGCAAGCCCACATTACTAGGTTCTCTATCTTGTATTAAAGGACCATGGTCCTGCTTCCAAAGCTCATATTTTACTTTGGCCTTCTCACTCCATTTAATTCTCTTTTTCAGTGGGCATAATTTTGTTTCAAGTTGCTGACCGCTGGCTATATAGGAAGGCAGTCTCGCTCCTTCAAGAGCTATTTCTATTATAACAGGGTTGTGGTCACTCTCCGATCTTCGAGTCACCTCATGACTTAGGCATCTATGCCATAAGGCCTGGCTCAAAAAAAATATAGTCTAGTGTAGAAATGTTTTTAAAAGTTGAAATAGTTGAGCCCAGCCTCATGGTCTTTACATTTGATGATCTCAGTTGATGTTCTGTGAAAAATGTTTCTAGGGCGAATCTTAAGGGATCTCCAGGAAGACTCGGAACCTGCCAGAGATTTCGGATGTTGAAGTCTCCTGCGATTAGAAGTTCATGCTCCGGATACTTCTATACATGTTCCTTAAGTGTGGACAGGATTGACTTAAATTTTGCCTGTTTGTTTTCTCGGTTAGGATTGACGCATAAATTTATAATCGCTGTCGGTGTTACTTTTTTGGCCAGGGAAAGACCATATATGGTTATTACATGTACATCGCTGGTTGATTTCTCCCAACGGGCTCATTTCACTGCTCAATCTAATTTAACATATGTTGCTAGACCACCCATATGTCTTCCGAACAGATTTTTCTTTTTTGCTGGAGTATACGTAGTAGCAAAACCAGGTATGGTTTGTGGATCCTTCATCCAGGTTTCCTGCAGGCACAAAATGTCTGCCTTATTTGAAAAAATCTTCAATATTAGGGCTTCTGATGAGAGAGGCCAACCCTGCCACATTCCAACAAATGACGTTAATCAATCAAAAAATTTCTTAAGCGCACTACTCACCCGGTAGGGTCTCAAGGCACTAGAGGTGGGGGGGGGGGATTACTGCTCAAAAAGCCATGTTTTGAGGTGCTTTCTGAAGGTTAGGAGGTCCTGGGTCTTGCGTAGGTTGGTGGGGAGGGAGTTCAGGTTTTGGCGGCGAGGTGGAAGAAGGATCTGCCTCCGGAGGTGGTGCGTTGGCTGCAGGGGACTGTAGGAAGGGCGAGGTCGGCGGAGCGGAGCTGTCGAGTAGGTTTGTGGAAGTTGATTACCTCGTTGAGGTAGGCTGGTCCGGTGTCGTGGAGGGCCTTGTGAGCGTGGACAAGGATTTTGAAAGTGATCCTTTTGTTAATGGGCAGCCAGTGTAGGGATCTGAAGTTGGCGGAGATGTGTTCGTGGCGAGGGAGGTTGAGGATGAGACGTGCAGCTGCGTTCTGGATTCGCTGGAGTTTTCTCTGAAGCTTGGCTGTGGTCCCTGCGTAGAGGGTGTTGCCGTAGTCCAGTCTGCTGCTTATGAGGGCGTGGGTGACCGTTCTTGTTTCTAAAGGAATCCATTTGAAGGTCTTGCGTAGCATGCAAAGGGTGTTGAAGCAGGAGGATGATATGGCGTTGATTTGCTGAGTCATGGAGAGAGATTAGTCCAGTATGTTTCCGAGATTGCATGCATGGGTGTTGGGGGTGGTCCAAGGGTGGTGGGCCACCAAGAGTCGTACCATACTGTCTTGTTGGGACCAAAGATGATGATCTCATTTTTTTTCTGAGTTCAGTTTGAGGTGGCTTGCTGTCATCCAGTTATCGATGGCGAGGAGTCCGGCGTGTAGGTTATTCTTGGCGGTAGATGGGTTCTTCATGAGGGAGATGATGAGCTGGGTGTCGTCAGCGTATGAAATGATGGTGAGGCCGTGGGGGGCGGATGATGTTAGCGAGAGGAGCCATGTAGATATTGAAAAGGGTGGGGCTGAGGGAGGATGTTTGGGGGACCCCACAGATGGTCTTGGTAGCTGTAGACCGGAAAGGAGGGAGGCAAACTCCTTGGGTTCTTTCGGAGAGGAAGGAGGTGAGCCAGTCCAGGGCCTTGTGGTGGATTCCGGCATGCTAATCACTTTCTCTGAATTTGTGCATAGGGATCCGATGTTATTAAAGATACTTATTCTCTTTGAAGTTCAAGGCTGTGGTGAGCCAATCCCGAATCGACCTACCCATAATACTATGGACCATATTAGTGCTCTCCAACTGGGGCATTCCACTTTTTTTAAATTAGTTGTACTGACATTTTTTTTGTCTATTATTAGAGGTTTTACTACCGGGGTGCCCCTCAAAGCGCTGAATGATTTTTTTGGGTGGGCACGTGATTTCGGATTCCCTTGTCAGCACTTGCGGTAGTGCGCTCTTCTCAGTATGTTAATTTTTATGCCCCAGTCTTCCAGAAGGCCCTCAAATTCAATGATTTGATCAACTATGTCCTGGTTAGCCCAGGATGTTAATGTTGACTCTCCCGGACAGATCCATGGATATTTATTGAAATTTACTGTTAGCAAGTCCCCTGATATAAGAGTCGATAGTGATGGTATATGATGCAGTAATCTCAAGATGTTTGTTCTGGTAAGTATATCCCAGGGGCCCTTCTGATACATATAGGGGAGAGAATATTATTGTTGGCTGTTCGCAGGTTTCCTTCCTGTTTATGCTATTTGTGTTAGTGCTTCCCTGATACACCCGCTCTTTCTCCAGCCTATATGTCGTGTAAAATTGTGGTTGAATGGTGTTTACAGGTATTTGCTGTCTGTATTCTCTACTCCATTCATCCTCCTGCACAGTCTCCATAGCTTCCGTGCGTACGAAGGTTTCTTCATTGATCTTCCAGTCTACTCTTTGTTTTTTTTTTTTTTTTCTCTTGGAGTGGACTCCTAGCGGTGATTCTCTTGTCTCCCTTCCTGTTCTATTCTACTTGCTTGGTTACTGGGTCCTTGGGTGGACATTTCTCCGATTGGGTGCCGAATTACAGGACTCGTCCTAACCTTTCTGTTACACATTTCATGCCATTTTGGAGCGTCCTTATGTACATGTAATGGAGTCTCCGCTCCCTTGAGCCGTGAGGTGCTCCTCCTACCCTCTAGAGCCAGCTGGTGGATCGGGGGTGGCTGCTTCTTTTTGACGACTCCTTCTGTGGCGGGCCTCCCCTTCCTCACCTCCTTCCATTGTGGCCAATATTTCTAGGCCCATATCGGCCTCTGCCTCTTCAATCCATGGAGAGGCTTGTTCTGTTGAGGTTGAGCTGACCTTTACTATTTCGTAATTATGGCTGTTGGAGCACATTTGGTCAGGGGCCGCTTTGTATTTTTTGGGCTCTAGATTTAGGCAGTCTTCCATGTTTATGCCCTTAGGAGACTTTTTCCTTCCCTCCCCCCACCTGATTAATTAACGTGATAGTGTGATCCTGGGTGCTAGTTTCATGTATCACATTTGTTTGCGATCTCTGCTGGAAAATTGGGTATGTCATAATCTGCCCAGAAGTCTGCTGGAAATTCCCTATCCCGCTCTATTATTTCTTTTTGTTTTGTGACTTTTAAGATTTTTTTTCAACTTCTTTTTCTGTCATCTTGTTAATTGTGGATGATGCTCTTACCTAAGATCTTTCTTGCATGGTGGCTTTTGTTTTGCATCAATGACTTGCTCTTCTATGCTATTTGCTGGTACGTTTGCAACTACAATAGGCTGGGCTTCTAGAGGTTTTGCTATTTGATGAATATGGTTTGATTCCATCTCACTGTTTCTGTCTTCCCCATCTGTGTACATTGTTGGGCCTTTGGAGAGTAGCTCAAGGGACCCAGTCTCTTGCTGGTTACCCTCTGTCCCATTGCTAGTTGTTTTGTTGCAATTTCTGACTGCGTATTCACAGCGTTTAAATAATACTGGTTAATAAATCTGGCAAGGTCTGTAGTTTGTCTATTATTTCGTCATTCCACAACCCCACTACCGCCTCGTCGTTTCTCCGGCTAAGATACCAATTATCTAGTTTTCCACAGAGCGCGTTCAATTTGCTGTCTAGAGCTATTACGCTTTGGGCTAGCATGTGGGTTCATTCTAGGTGGAGCTCCATTTTGTGTGATTGCCAAGTTAAGGCTTTAACTGCAGCTAGAAGGGAGGCGTTGGTGGCCTCAATGATTTGATCTGGACTCGCTGCCTCTCCCCTTTCCTTGTTGGGTGAATTTTGTGGTGAGTTTCCCTCCTGAGGGCTCTTGGTCCTTATCCCGGTGCTTGGTACTCCCATGTTTGTAATTCATGATGGCCATTCGTCTTGCCAATCCTTTTTCTCTTCTTGCTCAGCTATAGTTGGCCATTGCCTTGAAGCTTTCAGTAAGCCATGCAGTGGAGTGGAGCACGCTTGACAATTGCCCATGAGTTAATTTACTTGAACCGCCTCTGTTTGGTTCTGCTTGTGGACCTCAACCACTATTACCCAAATGTTTTACCTTTTGGGGTTCTGTCTTCCTTTGTCCCATTTCTGGGTTGACTCTCCCTCCTGTGGATGCTGGTCCTGGTATTTCTGACTCGTAGTCTAGTTTCATTGGGTGCATGTTGCTTCTTTTTGCTCCCCCGCTGCTGGCATTTTCCTCATTAATTTTGTCATTGATTTTCCTGTTGAGATTATCCCAACCCTCTTCCACGGCTGTACTTGCCATTTCGACCAGCTCTCCAATTAGTGAGGAGTCCATGCCGAAGCTTGTCGTACCACTGCTAGAGACCTGCTCCTTGGCTTCCGAGGTTGAACAAGCTCTGATGCATTCGGGACAGTATGGTCGAGATTGCTCCTGCTCCAGCTCTGGTGCTTGTTTGTGCTCAGTTTGTGTTGGCCCTGGTGCTGGGCTAGACCCCGGAGGCGGGTGTAGAGAAATAACTAGTGCCTGTGAAGCGGGGTCCTCCATGGATGAAAAGGGTTCTTCCTGTTCATCTCCTTCTTCCTCTCCCTCTCCTGCCCCACTTCTTGCTCTTGTGAAGTAATTATTGATGTAGATTTTCTTAGAGCTACTGTTTGAGGGTAGTCCAGCGGGGCATCTAGCTTTTATTGTCGTCCACTAGTGCCTGGCCGGCTGTTTCGAGCTGTGAGGCTGCGAGCTGCACCCTCAATGTGCTAGTATTGATTAAGCGCCACCACACCCACCTTGGGGGAGGGGGCACGAGCACGCTTATGGCCTATAGCCTGTGGTTGGTTCCGGCTGCTCCAGGTTTGCGCCCTACACTCTCACCCCTGTAGGGCTGTGGTCTTGGATCTCTAAGTTTCTAGATTTTCGAGATCCACTGTCGCTAGTGGCTGATGACTGTGTTCCACTCAATTGTTATTGTTGTAGTTGTTGTTATTATTGGCAAGGGGAGCTAAGGGGCTGGGGGACCCTTGACTCATTGTCGTGGATTGCACTAAGCTGGTAGAGTCTGCTGAGATCAGTCTGACTGATGGGCTTCAACGTATCAGTGATTCAACTGTTTCAGTCACTTTTTTTAGCCCCCTTTTCGGCACCCCACCTCCCAGGTGCACAGTCTTTCAGTTACTCAGTTTTATCGAAGACTGCCGGAAGTCTTATGTCTTTATGTCTTGGTGTCTGATGTCTTTGTGTCTTTATATCTTTATGTCTCTTTTGGGCTCTTTTAAACCCCTTTTCCACGTATCCACCAATGGTTGGGTGGATGAGAATGGAAGCACTCGGAGCAAACGGAGCACGAAGAGAGGGCGGAGGGGCCAAAAGGAGCTGAAGACACAGCAAAACTTGCGGCAAGCAGGCAAAAATGGATGTCATCCTGGGGGACTCACTGCTTCTCGCCGCTTCTCCTCGAGTGCCGCGTCTGGTTGGACCCTGGCAAACCTCGGGTCAAATCTCGGCAGCTCCAGGTGCCTCTCCGAGTGCTATTGCTCGGGCCGCCGCAGCCTCCGCAGGCCGGCGGTTCGTGCTGGCTCAACACTGCTCCGCTCCGCCCCCTCGTTCGGCCTCGGCCCTGGCAGCGACACTGCGACACTGACAACATCATCGGCTAGCTGGCAATGACACAGGTGGTTGTAGTGGTGAATAAACAGTCTCCCGGCGTCTGCTGGCTGGGCCGGTCCGGGCCCGATCACTCCTCCCGCTCCCCGCTGCTCTGCCCCAAACTACGTCACGTCCTCCTGCCCTGGCTGCCGGCCACCTTTCTGTGTATTGTATGTAACATCCACTGTAGGACACAGTACAATTGTGAACTAGAGTGGACTGTGATGTGTATTCAGTTTAACATGCCTCCATTTCAAGCGATACAAAAGGGGGGGGGGCTAAAATTGAGAGTGCTATTGAAATGTGTGGCTGGTTGTAGGAAATTACCATCTTGCCTGGCATGTTGCCCCCATATTTCACTGTATATATGTTGTTTTAGTGTATGTGTCACTGGGACCCTGCCAGCCAGGGCCCCAGTGCTCATAAGTGTACCCTGTATGTGTTCCCTGTGTGATGACTAACTGTCTCACTGAGGCTCTGCTAACCAGAACCTCAGTGGTTATGCTCTCTCTGCTTTCCAAATTGTCACTAACAGGCTAGTGACCAATTTCACCAATTCACATTGGCATACTGGAAAACCCTTATAATTCCCTAGTATATGGTACAGAGGTACCCAGGGTATTGGGGTTCCAGGAGATCCCTATGGGCTGCAGCATTTCTTTTGCCACCCATAGGGAGATCTGACTATTCTTACACAGGCCTGCCAGTGCATCCTGAGTGAAATAACGTCCACGTTATTTCACAGCCATTTACCACTGCACTTAAGTAACTTATAAGTCACTTATATGTCTAACCTTCACCTGGTGAAGGTTGGGTGCTAAGTTACTTAGTGTGTGGGCACCCTGGCACTAGCAAAGGTGCCCCCACATTGTTCAGGGTAAATTCCCCGGACTTTGTGAGTGCGGGGACACCATTACACGCGTGCACTATACATAAGTCACTACCTACGTATAGCGTCACAATGGTAACTCCGAATATGGCCATGTAACATGTCTAAGATCATGGAATTGTCACCCCAATGCCATTCTGGCATTGGGGAGACAATTCCATGATCCCCCGGGTCTTTAGCACAGAACCCGGGTACTGCCAAACTGCCTTTCCGGGGTCTCCACTGCAGCTGCTGCTGCTGCCAACCCCTCAGACAGGTTTCTGCCCTCCTGGGGTCCAGCCAGGCCTTGCCCAGGAAGGCAGAACAAAGGACTTCCTCAGAGAGAGGGTGTTACACCCGCTCCCTTTGGAAATAGGTGTCAGGGCTGGGGAGGAGTAGCCTCCCCCAGCCTCTGGAAATGCTTTGATGGGCACAGATGGTGCCCATCTCTGCATAAGCCAGTCTACACCGGTTCATGGATTCCCCCAGCCCTGCTCTGGCGCGAAACTGGACAAAGGAAAGGGGAGGGACCACTTCCCTGACCTGCACCTCCCAGGGGAGGTGCCCATAGCTCCTCCAGCATGCCCCAGACATCTGCCATCTTGGATTCAGAGGTGTACTGGCACACTGGACTGCTCTGAGTGGCCAGGGCCAGCAGGTGACGTCAGAGACTCCTTCTGATAGGCTCTTACCTTTCTTACTAGCCTATCCTCCTTCCTAGGTAGCCAAACCTCCTTTTCTGGCTATTTAGGGTCTCTGCTTTGGGGAATTCTTCAGATACCGAAAGCAAGAGCTCACCAGAGTTCCTCTGCATCTCCCTCTTCACCTTCTGCCAAAGGATCGACCGCTGACTGCTCAGGACGCCTTCAAAACCGCAACAAAGTAGCAAAGACGACTACTGCAACCTTGTATCGCTTCATCCTGCCGGCTTTCTCACCTGTTTCCTGGTGGTGCATGCTCTGGGGGTAGCCTGCCTCCTTCTTGCACCAGGAGCTCTGAAGAAATCTCCCGTGGGTCGACGGAATCTTCCCCATGCAACCGCAGGCAACAAAAGACTGCATCACCAGTCCGCACGACGAGCGTGGTCGCTGGAACTCAGCAACTCTGTCCAAGTGACTCCCACAGTCCAGTGACTCTTCAGTCCAAGTTTGGTGGAGGTAAGTCCTTGCCTCCCCACGCTAGACTGCATTGCTGGGTACCGCGTGATTTGCAGCTGCTCCGGCTCCTGTGCACTCTTCCAGGATTTTCTTTGTGCACAGCCAAGCCTGGGTCCCCGACACTCTAACCTGCAGTGCACAACCTTCTGAGTTGTCCTCCGGCGTCGTGGGACTCCCTTTTCTAACTTCAGGTGGACTCCGGTTCACTCCTCTTCTAAGTGCCTGATCCGGTACTTCTGCTGGTGCTGCCTGCTTCTGTGAGGGCTCCCTGACTTGCAGGGCGCCCCCTCTGTCTCCTCATCCAAGTGGCGACATCCTGGACCCTCCTGGACCACAGCAGCATCCAAAAACCCTAACCGCGACCCTTGCAGCTAGCAAGGCTTGTTTGCGGTCTTTCTGCGTGGGAACACCTCTGCAAGCTTCTTCACGACGTGGGACATCCATCCTCCAAAGGGGAAGTTCCTAGTCCTCTTCGTTCTTGCAAAACACCAAGCTTCTTCCATCCGGTGGCAGCTTCCTTGCACCCACAGCTGGCATTTCCTGGGCTCCTGCCCACTCTCGACACTGTCGCGACTCTTGGACTTGGTCCCCTTGTCTTACAGGTACTCAGGTCCGGAAATCCACAGTTGTTGCATTGCTGGTGTTGGTTTTCCTTGCAGAATTCCCCTATCACGACTTCTGTGCTCTCTGGGGGTTGTAGGTGCACTTTACACCTACCTTACAGGGTCTTGGGGTGGGCTATTTTTCTAACCCTCACTGTTTTCTTACAGTCCCAGCGACCCTCTACAAGCTCACATAAGTTTGGGGTCCATTCGTGGTTCGCATTCCACTTTTGGCGTATATGGTTTGTGTTGCCCCTATACCTATGTGCTCCTATTGCAATCTATTGTAACTTTACACTGCTTGCATTACTTCCTTTTGCTATTACTGCATATTTTTGGTATTGTGTACATATATCTTGTGTATATTTGTCATCCTCATACGGAGGGTACTCACTGAGATACTTTTGGCATATTGTCATAAAAATAAAGTACCTTTATTTTTAGTATATCTGTGTATTGTATTTTCTTATGATATTGTGCATATGACACCAGTGGTATAGTAGGAGCTTTGCATGTCTCCTAGTTCAGCCTAAGCTGCTCTGCTATAACTACCTTCTATCAGCCTAAGCTGCTAGAAACACCTCTTCTACACTAATAAGGGATAACTGGACCTGGCACAAGGTGTAAGTACCTCTGGTACCCACTACAAGCCAGGCCAGCCTCCTACACTGGTCCCAAAACAACCTTGATGGTTTCAGAGACAAACTCATAACATCACATCTCAAGAAAGCCAGCAGGTGTTTCACGATTTCCTTGTCACTTCTTCAGGGCCAGTATGAAGTAAAGATGCAGTCAAACACCTAAATGTATATTTAGCAATCATTTTGTAGTGTAGTAAAACATTTCTATACAGTAGCAATTATTTCTTAATTCCCTGAGTTATTTTATTATTCTGCAGTTGCCAGTCAAATATATCCACAACGTTAGAAAAGCTGGTCAATGGATTAACAATGAGTAATTGACATTGCAGTCTTTCAAGGGATCACGGACCGAGTCTGCTGACTTTGTCGAAGATGTACAAGTTATAGGATGCAATTCATTCAGCAGGACCCTATTTTGCACAATCAGACGAGGTCTTCCTTTGGTCTCCATTTCTTCCTAAATCCACCAGAAAAAAGGTGTATGCAGGCCTTTTCAGCCCTGACCATTCTGTAAGCTTGTATAGCTTGTCCTTTTTACTGTAATCCAGGTGGAAACACAGATCTTCTTGGTGGTGGGCAGTTCCGTTCTGATCTAGCTTTCTATTTGGAAAGTAGCCATCATGACAGGTGCCCGAGTGTGTTCCATGATGAAGTAGTTCAATTTAAATTGTTTTTTTTTGTATAATGAACAATCTGGGTGCATTAACTCTATACACTTTGTTGTTCGGTAACTGGATTTTATTGTTTTTTTAATGTTCATATAAAGTACTAGAGTGGTACTAAAATGTAATGTTCCCAATGAGTGTTGTGCAAATAGTTCATCATATGAAAAAACAGCGAGTAGTTCAAATGGTTGCTGACAACATATTAAATAAGAATTACAAAACTTGTTAAGATTTTACTGTCTCAGTATTTGTGAAACATTCAATTATTATTTAGGGTCATTATTAGGGGTAATTCTCCACCTCAGGGACTAATCGCAACCCTTGTTAGGGTGAGCCCTCAAAGTCACTAAATTACCCTAAGCTCAACCGCGTGGTTGCTATTGCACAGAGCAGACAGGCTTTCCCAAGGCCAACGTGTAAGGTGTTTCTGCAAAAACAAAGAAGAAATTAAGTTGAAATTCTAAACAATAAAAATTCTAAGCCAAATTAGAAACATAGTGTAAAATTAATAAACAAAATGGCCCCAGAATTATAAGAATCCAATAAGGGAAACAGGAAATTTGAGTGTTATAAGTAAGAAACATAAAGTTCCAATGATGCTACCTCAGCCAGGCCTGCTGTAAAATCGGCCGCTTTCTGCATCAGCAGTCAGAGACACGGGAAGAGCGGGATGCCGTTCTTGCCTGAGGAGTGCGCTGACCTCTCTTCGGTTATCCAGTGGCTGTCACTGCGACACCCATCTGCCAGGTTGCGCAGGCTTCCAGGCTCCAACCTGTGTTCTGTAGCGTGGCCCCATAGTCCATTTATATGTGGGCAGCCACTCTGCCTCAGTGTGCCCGGCTCAGCCCTACCTCCGCAGATGCCTATGCACAAGTTTCAAGTTTCGTTTATTAAGTTTAATATTATGCAACATGGTAAAACAAACTTTGAAAATTATTATACTGTCAATACAAATTTAAATAGATTTGATCTATTTATTGTTATTTTATATGCTACAGATATCAGTGAGTGCACAGTTATTGTTATTTGTTAACATTTCAGTAGTCTGCTTTATTTTATGGTGGTCTCATTTATCCCTGCCTCAAAACCCACCAACTCTATCTGAAAAGTACATGCATTACTTCCGGAATGTTAGCTTTCCCTGTTAAATAATCTCATTAAAATGAGTTTTACAACTTGTAAGATAATATGCAATTTTAATTATACATTTTATTTCTACAGGTGGCTTCAAACGTGGACAGAAACAAACTTAAGGATTCTGAAATTTGCAGCAAATAGATAAGAAATAGATAAATGTTCCAGGGATTTTAGAAGAAAAAAATTCTACAAGGTGGATGTGGCCAGGAAGTAACCGGAACACAGAGCAGAGTCACCTTCTGATTATAAATGCAATTTCTGGATTCCCGCTAATTTCTTATACATCAATGAACCCTTAAATTAGAGATCGGGAGCAACAAGGACACGTATGATTGGGGAGATGGAGGGCTTTGTGACTGTAAAGCAAGAGCCAGAACATCAGAACAATCTGAATCAAAAAACAGTTTACATTATTTATAAGACAGTGCAAATTGCTGAAGTAGTGTACCCATGCTCTTCACAAGAGACGAATCTTGGTTGTAATTTGAACAGGACAGGTCAGAAAAAGAGGTGCACTGGAGAAATACCTTATCAATGTCCCGAATGTGAGAAAACCTTTACTCAACAATCCTATCTTACTCGACATATGAAATCTCACTCTGAACAAAAGCCTTATCAGTGCGCTGATTGTGAGAAAACATTTAGTCAAAAACACTATCTGACACGACATGAAAGAACACACTTGGGACAAAAAGCATATCAGTGCACTGAATGCCCAAAAAGCTTCAGCAAGAAATCTAGTTTGATTCAGCACGAGGGTGCACATGCAGGAGAAAAACGGTATCTGTGTTCTGAATGCGGTAAAACCTACCGTCATAAAATCAGTCTCACGTTACATGAAAGATCACACTTGGGACATAAACCTTATCAGTGTACTGAATGCCAGAAATGCTTTAACGATAAAAGCACTCTTGCTAAGCATGAAAAAATTCATACAGGGGAAAAGCCGTATCAGTGCAGTGAATGTCAGAAATGTTTTACTAAGAGATGTAGTCTAACTCAGCATGAAAAAACACACACCGGAGAAAAACCCTATAAGTGCACGGAATGTGAGAAAAGCTTCAGTCAGAAAATCCATCTTGTTCATCATGAGAGAACCCATACAGGAGAAAAACCTTATCAGTGTGAAGAATGTCAGAAAAGCTTCAGTCAGAAAATCCATCTGACTCAGCATGAGAGGACTCACACAGGGGAAAAACCTTACTGGTGCAGTGAATGTCAGAAGGGTTTCAACCATAAAATCAGTCTGACTCACCATGAGAGAACACACGTTAGGCATGCCTCTACTCCGGAATGAGGTTCATTCACATATTCCTTGTATACTGAAATAAAAGACAACATGTGAACATTAACTTGAACTGAACCTTTACAAGTGCATTGAATATTACACAAGCTCTAATCAGGAATCAGTCTTACTCTAAGATAACACGTACTTGGCCAAAAAAAGATTGCGGCTTGCTGCAAGTTCAATCACCTAGCTATAAGTGTTTTAATGTATGGATAATTCAGTCTGCCTCTATATATGAGAGAGAAAATATCCTATCCCCATGACAAAAACCATCTTTGAAAAGCTGAAGTGCTAATGTTAATCTGACTTAATAGTTGAGCTCAATTCTAGCTTAGTTGCAAACCTTCACAAAGTGGAACTTAAAAGGTCTTTTTACAAAATCCCAAGATATGGAGGATAAGACTGAAAGTTATGTGTATTGTCTGAAAATATCACCCAGAGACAAGGTTTAGCTATTAAAAACATGTAGGAATTACAACTGTGGCCTAGAGGTGTAAGAACTAATGCCCCAGTACTCCAGCATGCCAAAAGTAGGGAATGCACTAAACAGACATCATAACAGGCCTTTGCAAATATACATTAACAGGGGACACCAACCACAAGAACATGGGGGGGGATAGATATATAATATATCCCAACCCTGAAATGCACTCCGCTAGATTGGTACAACCAAACAAATGAATGCCCATGAGAGTAAACTCCGTACAATTCTGCAACTGAACACATTTTTGCACAACCCATGTAAAGATTAGTAATACAGAACATTTCACAGCCGTCCTCCCCCATGGAATCTTTTGTTAGGACTCCTGGTGCGTGTAATATGAAAGCCTATTCAGAGACCTGAATCTAAACAAAACATAAACATGCTATCTATAAAGATAACCTCATGCAAATATCTCAAATGTGGCCTCATTGGCCTTGTGAACACATTAAGAATTGCAGGTTTTTTTTTTTTAGAAACAGCAGCAGAAAAAAGGGAACCTAATGTTTCCTAGTTCAGAATAAAAATGGTCCCGCATTATTCAAGATAGATGCAAATTTTCTTCGGAGTGTCGTCCAGCACCAACATCCAGGACTCGCATCAGTCAACAACATCCAGCACTGACCTCAATCACCAACAGCCAAAACTCGCATCAGTTGCCAACATCCAGGACTCTCAACAGTCAACAACATCCAGCACTGACGTCGGTCACCAACAACCAGGATCCTCATCAGTCACCAGCGTCTAGTACTGACATCAATCACCAACAACCAGGACTTGCATCAATCACCAATGACCAGTAGTGACATCAGTTATCAACATCTAGTACTGACATCTTCGCCAAAACCCAGTACTGACTTCAGACACTACCATCCTGTACTGACATCAATTACCCACATTCATCAACTCACCCACAGATAAGAGACTGAGACCCAGCTGCCTGACATATGTTGAGGCTTAACTCACTGGAAACTAAGCTTCCATCACCTGAACCTGCTTTAAATACAGGAAATATGCCCATTCATTTTATTTTGTTCTTGATTCCTCAAGTGATCAAGTCAATATGCCCACAAATGTATAGCACAAAATATTAAGCATACAAGTTGTCATCCCACCAAAACCTAAGCTTTCCTTGGCTTAGGCAAAGTGATCCACTGAATCAACAGCGACCATTAATTGGTGGTCTTTATTCATCCCGCCGCCCCCCCTCCCCACCCTCAACAGTCATTTCTCAGAGCAGTGTTACTGCTTCAGCCTTCTGAGTATAGGGGGTAAGTTACCGGGGCCTCTTCACCCTCAGCTACAGAACTCTGCCATGTGCCTGAATAAAATTAAAATGTGTCATTGAGGCAGGCATTCTTGACATGTTAATTTCAGATAAAATGAAGAACTTTGGAGGCACATGAAGGCTGAGACATACTGGAAGGCTGGAATACTCAACATTTGATAACAAGACACTTTCCCGAACAGCTTGGCTTCTGTAGTGTTGTTTGGAGTGGCCATCCTATAAATATGGGACTTCTCCCACATACTCTGGAAAATGTTACAGATTTCCTATTCCATAGACCCTGAATGTGGGGAATGTTTCCGACTGTAAACAATCACATACACCACCACCTAACCTGGTTTCTCTGCATAAAGCCAGAGGCTAAGCAGTGCACACTATCCAGTCTTAACACCTTGAAGGTCATTCAACTAGGTTTTCGGCCCCCAATTCAGTGTTTGATGTAATCTGCTTTTCCTCTCTCCTTTTGTAAGCATTTCTGTTGTAAAGCACTATGTTTTCATTCAGGTCCTTTTAAACAAATAAAAACAAGAAATCATACTTTGTCATGTTATGTATAAAACAAATTCTCCCCTTAAAGGCATCAGCATGGAGAGAAGCCATTTCCATTGGCCCATATGTGAGAATTATTTCTATTGTGACACTCATTCTGACTGCACACAGGTGTGGCACTTCACCCAGATATTGTGTGATTAAACGTACTGATGGCGTGCTTCCCTCAATGCAGGGACTTTCTGGTACTGCTCCCTTGAGTAATACATTCACTGGACATTCTTCCACGGAGGAGAGCTCTGTATTTGTGTCTCCTGCGATCTGACATCAACCAAAAGGGAGTCTGTCTGTGTGCTGTGTGAAACAGTATACTTTTGTCTTTACAGTTCATTTGTCACTTCTGCTGGCCTGCTATGACTTGACCAGTGCCCTACTTTGCCCAAGGATCGGATGTCGCCATTGATTTTCCCTTTAAGCTAGCTTATAGAAGCATAGACCAGACAGTTCTGCTGTAGAAACCTGGACACTAATAAAAAAAAATATTGCTGCACTATTTTTACCAATATGTAATGTTGAATGTAAATGGGTCTGAAAATTTCAAACGTACTCAAATTTATGTTGTCTGATATATTGTTTTTTTCTCCACACTAGGCTAGCCTCTGTCCTTATCCCCACTGTGTCTATGCTCTCAACCCCTCCTCTCTAGTCTTTCCTATATGTGGTTCCAGGGTGCTGGCAGTAATGTTGCCCACACTGTAAAGCAAGTTTCAAAGATACTTACAAAAGCATTTACAACGGAGTTTTCACACTGAGAGCAGGAGTGAAAAATCAATGACCAAAGGTCTAATTATTTTTGCTGCAGCAAAGTGGACAGATTTACAACTGGCATCCCTGGCCCGAACTAAAGTCTGCTAGCATGGAGCGTTTAACGGTGATATTTATACTCATACATCAAAGGATACACAAAGTATGTAAATAATGATATACGTCCTACAGATATTTTAAGGAGGTAATCAGCTTCCACACACCGGTTCCATTCCCTGTTTGTCCTCGACTCCCTTCTGCAGCTGCCTGACTTCCCACATTCTTTAGACCCTTCAAAGGATTGTGTGGTTCAAAGGTATAGATATCAGCCTTTCCCTCCCTAAAATACAACAGCCGAGGCCGGTTAGTTATTTTTACCACATGATTATAATGATTAACGTGCACCAGATAGGGAAAGAAACCAGCTGCAAGCCCGTGGTGTGGAACCGGGCTTATTTCACTTAAACAAATACACATAAGATAACATATGCGATAGGCAGTGAGAGAACTCAAACTACGTGTGTTAAAGGAAAAGGAGCAATACAAAATGGATTCTTACAACACTGTGACCTTTGCTTCTACTTATCTCTTTTACCTGGGTCTGTCCATTCCTACCCTTGGCTTGGTTATCTTCTCCTGATCTTTCCTGCTATAGTTCTGCAATGTTTTTGGTGCAACACACTGGATTCCAGTATTGGGACAAGAACCGCCAGCTATCTGGGATGACAGTCTATAAAAGAGCTGTGGCTTGTTACTTTCCTGCTGGTTTATAGTGGGCGCCAGAAAAAAGAGTGAACCCTCTTCCCACACCTTAGGTCAGTGGTAGGATATGCCTTTCCTTTTCGGTACCTTTGATCTGCGATCCTCCGATGGTGCAACACCGAGGAGGGCCCATAGTAAGACCGAACTCTTGGATCTAACTCTTGGGATATTAGTGGTTGGGAGCATTCTCACAGTTAGGAAGACGAGGAAGGGTGGCTAGTAAGGCAGTACTGGGACACTTCCCACGAACCCTCCCCTCCTCCCCCCCCCCCCCCCCCCCTTCCCATGAATTAATAGTGTGTGTTGTGATAGTCTTGGGATCCTTCTGTTTCACCAGTATGCCCCTGGTGTGGTTGCTGTTCTTTCTGCTCAGTGTTTCATATTCACAGCAGTGCTGCTTGGATATTAAATTGGGTAAATCGATGTACAATTATCAGTGGTCTGTTTCAGACTGTAACCGATTCAAAGATTAACACTCTGGACCGTATTAAAAATTCCTGCAAAATCAAAAGGGCATGTTAGTTTTTTTTGTTTTCATAGGAAGGCTTTCCTGGAGCCTCCACTATCTAGCAGCCCTTCCTGAGACGGTGGTAGACTGGGCAGAACTGTAGATGCAACCTCCACCTTAGAACTATGAACATATAAGGGACACTGAAAACATTTTGCTGTCATTGGACAAGAGTTGCGTGGCTAGAAAGCTTGTCTGTCATAACATTTACAGATTGATTTAGGGTTCCTCAACAGTGTTACTTTGGTTCTCCTTTCAAAAGCTCTTGCTTGGTCCATTGGTCTTTTATACTAGTTTGTACCCAGAAGAAGGAAGAGTCCCTACTTTCCTCAAAAGGAGTTTGTGGCGCATTGAGATGAACATTGAAAACACTATTTCTCCATATGCCATGAATCTGTGATTTGAGGACTGCATTCTGGCCACAGGATTATCTGGACATGATTCTGTTACATAGACGGTCTGATGAAGGAACTTGCTTCAAGATGCTGTGAGTTGCAGTGTTGCAAGGGTGTGCTAACTAGAGGACTGCAGATGATCACAGAATACCCTCAAAAGGCCCTAGGTTTGGCAAGTGCTAGAACTCAACTGAAGAACGAAATTATGACAAAATGCTTTCATCCCTTTCAGACCAGTGGCAACATGCATTTTGACCCTGGTCCACTCTCTATTGAGCAGCTTTGAGCCAAGCCATCAGTTTAGTTTATTTTGCCAAAGATCTGCCAGCCACCAGCAACAGTTTTTTTTAATGATTAATTCACCATCTTTGACGTATGAGGGCCATATTGAATGGTGCTCACTCCCACTCACATCTTGAACATCAGTCAAATGAGCGTTCAGTCCACAGCACCAATAGCTGCTTCCACTCCTTTCAAAGATGTGCTGTGACTTTTTTGAACAAGTTGTTTGACACCTTTGAGCTGAACTTGAACATGCAAGCTCCTGTAAGCCTAGGTCCCTGCTACTGTCTGCCAACTGCACTCAGGTTGAAGACCACCTTGGTTGACCTGATCGGTTATTTCAACCCCCAGTGTTACGGTTCGAATGGACAACACTACCTAGCAGAAGGGCAGATCCTATTTACTCCATGAAGACATCAGTAGATGTTAACCTGGTTTCAGGGGTAGTTTTCATGGACATTTCTACATTTTGAGTCCCAGGAATGAGCTCCAGGAGCATTACATTTATTCATTACTTTTTTTTAGCTTGTTAATCATACATTTGGCCTGGAATAGTAAGATCTGAATTTCATAACTGTAGTGTATGTGTTGAACATAAAACCTCCCACAAAACCCACCCACCACCTCCTGCATGGAAGCAGAACTAATAAGTTTCTATATTGACTGTCATGAATCTCACCATGTGGCCAAATCTGTTCGTTCTGCTCTTACACTCGACAGTCGCCGGATCAGTAATACGGAGGACATCACTCTCATCGAGCTGTCAGGATCCCAAGAATAATCAGGAACGCAGAGCACAGGATGCCTTCCACAGGGCACTGGTTCGCTGCTCACAGCCCTAATACCTCCCTGCAGGGGGAATATTGTCATCGAAACCACTTCTCAAGTACTTGCAAAGTGTAACTGTGCTGATTGTTAGTCAGGTGGCAAATGGACAATATTTGGCAGTCATCAAACTCTAGTTCAGATCATTGTAAAGCTGCAGCCAAACATCACGTCTGACCGTGTCCAGAGAAGCACATGTCCTGTGAACCTGACCAACTGTGAAAGCGCTTGCCTTGTGCAGGGCTAAAATCAACCATCAGATTCTAGGACTACTAGAGATGGGCCCGGTACCACAGCTTTCATCTTAATTTGAATGATATTGTCTCCACAGTTCCTTATGCAGGCCCATATATCAGTGCCATCAAACAGATATTGTATAACTTAAAGGCATAGGGATCAATTAAAGGTAATTAGTTCTGCTCGAACATTGAGTATTAGAAAATGTGTATTTTTTTTTTTTTTACAACTTCCACATTGATTGTTATGTTTATCACTATGCGCATCACTTGCCATTTATAATTACAGTAAATGGGTACATTGTGTGACAATACATGTAGACAGTGCACAGAAACAATTTACTTCTCTTCAAAAACATTCTAGGCATGATTCAAGCATAACCCTCATTATTTTTGCCCTCTCCTGCTACAAAACAGAGAGCTACTTATTCAGCTGTTGTTATTTACCATGATGGGAAATCTGGTTACAGGTTTTGCAAAGCCGCTATTCCTTTTGAAAGTACAGGGGGACCAAGACGCAGAATCTTTTTTCCCTCCACAAGCTTTCTTTTGTGTAAATCATACAGTTCAGGAAACATGTTTAGGTTTTGCCTCACTCTAGGATTGCACACTCATTTATCAGCAAGAGAAACCTGATCTCACAACTCTGATTGGCCCTTGGAACGTTCAGATACAGAGGTCAAGGGTTGTGTGAATTGGGCACCTTCCTCACCTCAGGTTATGCTTCCGAAGGCAGAGCCCTCTGGCTCATACAATGGAATAAGTTTACCAAACATGTTTATAACATCCTTCCTGATACCACAACTAACATACCAAATACTACATATGTTCCTGTTATTTTCGCCATACATAGAATTGGTACCAGCTTTGGGCTCCGGCAGATTCAGTTGCTTCTATTAAATATCAGATGCAACAACTCACTGACAGCTCAGACATCAATACACTTATTGTTTTTGCCTGACTGTAACCATGGCAAGAAGTGTAAATGTAAAAAAATAAATAAAATAAAAATCGGTACATTATTGTGGCCCTTTTTTTTATCACTGAAGTAAAGAGTGAACGTGTTACTCCCACGCTGATGGTGAGCACAATTAAAACTCCTCACCCAGACTTTCAAGGCACTACATAACACTGGCGCAGCATACCTCAACAATCGCATCTCCTTTCACAACCCTTCCAGACACCTCCACTCATCTAGACTCCTACGTATAGACCTCCCGCTCATACGGAAAAAGTGATCCGGCGGCCAAGTGTTCTCCTACATTGCTCCTAAAACATGGAAGGGCATACTGCCACACATAAGAGCTTACTCTCTTATTGAATGCCGCAACAACCTGAAGTCATGGCTTTTCGAGTAGTCTTGCTAGGTGTGCATAAACATACACGTGTTCAGCGCCAGAATATCCTCCTGGGTGATAATGCACTCTACAAATCTGCATAACAGCATGGCTTCTCTCTTGGGACACTGCTCTTACAAAAGGATGCAATTAAACGCATCACAGCAATCAACAAAAATATTTTATGACCAATTTTAGCTATTTTGGTAAAGTCATTATTGTTCGTGCTAAGAAAATGTATTCTGTTTCAGATATTAGGTTTCAGGTCCGATTTCGTAAAAGAATACTTGCATCTTCTTGAGGCAGAGCCATTACAGCCCCAAAGTGAAGTAAACAATCACTTAAACCACACAGACTTCCTTGCTTATTGATGATGTAGATAGAGGAGCAATAGCTCCCTAAATTTTTTTTCTTTACACGAACAACTGACTATTGATTCAATACACTGACTGTACAACCCTTTTCTGTATGGTCATATCCCATTATTCACATTCAAAGACGTATGTCCGTAAAACATTAGGTTTGAATTATTCCTAGCCGCCCCGTTTTTCAGGCCTGCCTTCTCCATACCATTGCATGTATTTCTTTTAATGTGTTTTGTTAATTTAATTTATATTTAAAATTGTATTATAGAATGCCATATTGTAGTAGAGGGTTGTTTGGTTGGTAGGGCCATTGGGTGGGAAGTTCACATTAATTTAAATTTAATGGTGAGCATTTTTACTATAAATTAATCGATCATTAATTCTATTGTTTATTTTGTTACTTATAATGTATATTTTACTTTTATTAGTTTTAGCATGTTATATTTAAGTCCTGGGTTGTTGGGTTTGGAGGGGATTAGGGTAGGGTAGGAGGTTGAATTAAAATGTGTTTACAATTTATATTCATTTTGATGTTAATGAAATGGGAGGGAACAAGGGGGGGGGGGGTCTTCTGATTCAGACACTAGGAACAGTGGTCCAGTTCTCATGTCTAAAAAGCGAAAGTGATATATCTCATATTGTTGGGTCTAATAGGCTATGCCTAGTATTCAACGCCCACTGTGTATTGGGTGCAGGGGTACTAGCCAATAGTGTCCTCCATGCTCAGTGCCCATTGGAACCAGCTGTAGGCCATGGCCATGTGCACTGACAGAAAAGCACTTCTCTGCTCGGTGCCCGCACGGCATGGCCATGACCAGATATTACCACAGGGAGGAGTGTTGTGGCCATAGGGTATATCTGAAGTTCATGAGATGGGAATTTCTTCGGTATCTTATCCAACCATAAATGAAAGCCAATGTTTTTAGTTCCTGGATCATAATTATAAAAGTCTGTCAGCAGTGGTTTTAAAATCCATATTTCATGCAAATAGTTTCACACTGTGTATTTATTTTGTATAATTTGTGAATTATTATGGATTTCTAGCTATGAGAAGAGTAGGCAGTAGTATAGTATACTGTAATGTCTGTAGTGCTGTTTCCAATCCACCTCATATTTTGAAAACTTGCTTTTAAAACATACATAACAGATAACTTAAATGATGGAGACTTTCACCAACCACTCGGTTATTGATGAACAATAACCCCACATTGGCATTCAAGTGCTATGGTTGTGTAAATTCTAAACTTCGCCCGCTTAGGTTTGCATCAGCTCTATTCTATGGTCTACAGGTGGGATTTGCAGTGATATTCATTTCCCTGCTGTCTCAGGGCATTAAGCCCTGAGTGACCGTGGGGGAAACACAATAGCTGCCGTCTGCCGAGACTTTGTCTTAGATATTCCAGCACCTTGGAAAGTTGTCATTGGACTTCCAGCATTGAGGAAAGGGACATATTTGGATTACTGGATGTGGCTCGCTCACTGCACACATGTGACGGTGTCTGGCAACACGGTCTGCAAAGCATGCTACTTTTTACAGTTGATGTATATATTTTGCTAACCTTTGCAAGAGTCACACTTTTGAAGTGAGCAATTTTCAAAGAGCTTTCTTAAAAATATATGGGAAGGCTGCTAATACTCAAGGATTGAAAGAACACATTCTGATTGGACCGCTCTATACAGTGCACCACATAACATATATACCTAATAAATCTCAAAGGTACTAAACACACCAGATAATTTGCTTTTAAAAGAACACAAGTGCTAAACAAAATCCTTCTCTAACTCGGAATGCTCACTGATTTTTGCACTACATCACTTCTTGTATTTTTAGGAAGAATTTGATGCCAGGCTTTTCTTTATTTTAAAAATGAACTTTAATGTTTCAGTACTTTCTGAGACCTTTTACTTTTTGTGTTTTGTAATGTACTTCTGATTTCACTTTAGCTTCCTAAATGTATAGTACATTAGTTTTATATAGTAAGCATGTTTTACTGTTTTCTAGCAATGTCTTTTTAAGTGTTCATATTAGTCACCTCCGTGAAACCAATTGTATCAGTCCCCGAAGGGTGAAGTGCAGTAATGCATGTGCTGAAACGGAGGGCAGTGCCTTGCAGTTTACTCATAGAACCCAGAAGAAGCTCTAATATTGGGACATATGCGATGTACATAGACTTGGACACCATACAAATTTAAGTAGTATCATCCATAGAATGTTTTTTAATATATTTAACAGACTGTCAAGATTCAATATGCCTTTTGTTCATTTATTTTTATTTAGTGCTTTAATTCTAAGAAAATAAACCACTGATATGTTATAACTACATGCACAATTTCAATTAACCTTTTTTGAGAAGACAAAATATATTTAGGCTGTAGCTGTCATTTTGCTATCTTTGACTCTAAAAGCCGGTTTGCTACCACTGCCATAGTGGGAGCGTGACAGCATACTGCTGTCCAAACTTGGATAGGGTGGGGCTGCTAATACCAGCTTCTACTGCTGCTGACGTCACTTCTATCCTAGCAGGCTTCTCAGGAGGATTTTAAAGTCCCTTTTTAAAAAAAAAAAAAAAAAAAAACACTGCTGGTCCCTTTCTTGTTTTCTGTCATTGTGACAGTTACTGGTCAAAAGTAGAGACTATTTAACAAAATATTTATGGAAAGTTAGGGATCCTCACAGGGGTATTTTCGGGGACACAAGAGGCAAAAACATGTTAAAGCAATGTGGGCAATACAATTCATAAAAATATAAGATAATTCATAGTTAAGTCTAATGGGAATTCCCTAAGGAACTTTGGAAAACTGGGCAAAGGTGCAGTTGAATGCAAACAGAGCTTAGAACATTGCTAAAATGCACATATAAGTACAATTGTACATGGGAGGTTTAGTTTCTGTTCAAGGGTAACTTGAAAGAAGATGAACGGTCATGGTATATATAAAACCAATTGGGTCAGTAGCAGCGCTTACAGTATGGAATAGTGTGATGATGGAGCACAAAAGTGAACTATTTCAAAATGATCTTAGAAATAGGAACATTTAAAAAGGTTTGGTGTCTATGAAAGGACAACAGAAATGCCTAGATTGATTCAACATAAACTACTATGGGGCAACTCTGAGATCCTGGGCTGCTAAATGTAAGAAAAATCAATGGTTCCCTTTGGGGGGAGGTTTAGAGACTAAACCTCAAAACCATATGAGTGGAATCAGACCGTTATTTTAATTATTTATATTCAGTGTATCATATCACATTACAGGTGCTCCAAACAACGATGCAGTGAAAATGAATAGGGACATCAGTGGAAAGGTGAAATCATGGTGCTGTACACAAGTGTATATATACAATAAATCAGTACATTTGCCCCTAGAGACTGATAAATGTGAAGATTATTAGCAAGACTCAAAATAATAGTACAATACATAAATCATGTTAAGTCCTATCAGTTCACTAGCTCATATGTCGAGGTTTGGACTCTATTAGGAGTGATTCATGAGGGTCATCATCGGGACAAAAAAAGTAGAGGTAGCAACCAGTATTAAAAGGTGAAGAATCACTACTTAAGAAGAATGAATCAGGACATTATTGCCAAGTTGATAAGTAATCGGAGTCAGATCCCACCACAAGGCTAAAAGCGACACCATCCTATCACCTAGACCGCTTGGAGCATCCTGAGTGAGAGGCAGCAACTTTTGCAATCATTTGCACCAATTCTTGGAGGGGGCCAATTTTTCCCCGAGAAGATGAATTTAGCCACATGCTAGGCAAGAATGTAATTGAGCTATTCACTGATATGTAATTGGCTCTGCCCCAGCCCTACCAGCCTTTCAGAGACACCCCCTATAACGAAACCTTATCATTCCTTAATTATCAATCTGCAGTGTACAGAGTAAACTGGCTGCTCCTACAGTACTCCATCATCAGTTAAAGTAAGTCAGGCATAAGTTGCAGCCAAGAGATATTATGCACTTTTACCTTAGAGACCCACAACAGTGACATGCTTATCAGTGAGTAACCTGCATAGGTTACAGAAACTGTTGTTCACTGACCCCACAGCAAACAGAAAAGGCCTGGATATCCCCACAATGGAACCACGTTTGTGGGGCCCCTTGAAACAGGGTTACAAGCTGTCCAAGTAGGGAACCTCACTCTAGTCAGGATAAGGGAGATACCCGCTCAGATAACCCCTGCTTACTGCCTTGGTAGCTTGGCACGAGCAGTCAGGCTTCTCTCGGAAGCAATGTGTAAAGCATTTGCACATACACAGTAATACAGTGAAAACGCTACAAAATAACACCACAACAGTTTTAGAAAAATATCAAATATCTATGTAAAACAAGACCAAAACGACAAAAATCCAACATACAGTAATAAAAATATGAATGTTGCAAGAAGTACTTAAAAATACAGTTCCTTGATGTCTTGAAGTCGATATCTCCCTTGGGGCTATCACTGCGTCGTGAACAATAAATCCAACAGTTCAGGCCAACCGGTGCGTCGCCGGACAGCTACGGGGTCTGGAAGACCTGCAAACAGTACCTTGGAAATGCAGGGTGTTGTGATCCTTGCGATGAGATCCAGAGTGCAGTGTTACTGCAGTCGGTTGTGGAGGTCGGTGCAGAGGTCGTTGGGCCCTTGAAGTCCACGTGTTGCAGATCGAACTCCGGACTAATGAAGTCAGGAGCGCTGGCGTTGGGGCTGCGGTACGAAGCGGGATGATCCGACATGCAGTGCTCACAGGTCACGTGCAGGCAGTGGCTCGGTGACGGCGTCGGTGAGCCCAGGGCTGCGGTGTGAAGCAGGGCGGTACCACGTGTGGTGTCTCCAGGTCACGGTGCAGGCAGCAGCAGCGTAGTTGCTGAAGTGCTGTCATCTGTAGGCCCAAGGTGGCAGTACGACACGGGCGGGCTCTGTGCGCATCCACGGGGCGCGATGCAGACAAGGGCACCTGTTGACCATGCTGGAGTTGATGGTGCTGGCATCAGTGAACTGGGGCTGCATTAGGGGACGGTGCTTCGAGTCCCTCAAGAGCAGTGTCATCGGCCACGGTTCAGGTAGTGACGTTGGCATTAGCCTAGAGCGGCAGGGGTACCAAGCGGTGTGAGCAAGGCGATGCAGAGTGTGGGGGGTGGTAGCGTCGGTGAGACCAGGGTTGCAGTGCGAAGCAGGGCACAGCTCCAGGCAGCAGCGTCCCTAATGGCGTTGTGGTTGTTTCTCTTCTGTTGTAGCACAAAACACAGTTTCCAGTGCTGTAGACAGATGAACTTGAAGTCTTTGATATCCCGAGACTTCCAACAGGAGGCAAGCTCTACTTCAAGCCCTTGAAGAAACTTCACAAGCAGGGTACACAGCAAAGTCCAGTCTTTGTCCTCTTTAAGGCAAAAGCAGAAACTGCAGACCAACCCATCAAAGCACACACAGAAAAGGGGCAGTACTCCTCCAGCTCTCCTTCTTGGCAGAGGTTCCTCTTGACCAGGAAGTGTTCTACAAGTCCGGGGGTTTTCAGTCCACTACTTATACTCATTTCTGCCTTTGAAGTAGGTAAACTTCAAAGGAAAAGTCTCTTGTTCACATGATCCTGCCTTGACAAGGACTGGCTCCAGACACACTCCAGGGGCCGGAGACTGCATTGTGTGAGGACAGGCACAGTCCTTTCAGGTGCAGTTGTCCGCTCCTCCCTCCCCACTCTAGCCCAGGAGACTCATCAGGATATGCAGGCTACACCTCAGCTCCCTTTGTGTCACTGTCTACAGGGAATTCACGACCAGCCCAACTGTCAGTCTGACCCAGACGTGGATTCCTCAGGCAGGCAGAGGCATAGAATGGTTAAACAAGAAAATGCCTACTTTCTAAAAGTGGTATTTTCAAACAGTAAATCTAAAAAACAACTCTACCAAAAATGTATGTTTAAATTGTGAGTTCAGAGACCCCCCAAACTCCATATCTCTATCTACTCCCAATGGGAAATTACACTCGAGGAATTTAAATGCAGTCCCCTACTTATGGGAGAGATAGGCCTTGCAATAGTGAAAAACGAATTTGGCAGTATTTCACTATCAGAACATGTCAAACACACCAGTACATGTCCTACCTTTGAAATACACTGCACCCTGCCCATGGGGCTGCCGAGGACCTACCTTGGGGATGCCTTGCATGAACCAAAAGGGAAGGTTTGGGCCTGGCAAAATTGGCAGTGCAAGACTGCACACAGAGACACTGCAGTGGCAAGCCAGAGACATGGTTACAGGGCTACGCATGTGGGTGCCACAGTCAGTGCTGCAGGCCCACTAGTAGCATTTGATTTACAGGCCCTGGGCACACATACTGCACTTTACTGGGGACTTACCAGTAAGTCTAATATACCAATCATGGATCAACCAATCAGCAGTGCAAATTACATAGGGAGCACTTGCACTTTAGCACTGATCAGCAGTGGTAAAGTGCGCACAGACAATAAACCAGCAAAAACAGAGTCCAGCATGCCATGAAAACAGGAGGTCAGAAGGCAAAAAGACAGGGGAAACACGCCAAAAGATGCCTGGTATTACGGACGCAGGTAACAGACCTAGTGCACCCCCCCTAGTGAAAACCCTGTCCTACACTTTATTTGTCCCAAAAGGGTAGAGAGGGCGCATAAGGCCGGAATTTGTGGGCTGGCACTACCATTGATAAGTCCCTTGCTCTCAGGACGTACTGAAGCACTCATCTTAGCCCCTGGTTGTGCAACACCTCCACCCTGATCTATAGCATCCCACAAGAATCCTCCCAGAGCCCTACACTGTTCCTCAGCTACGTAATCCCCTGCCTCCCAGAACTATTTCCCCTATCGATTTAGCATATTCTCGAATGCAGACAACACTCAGCTCATCTCTCCTTATCTAGACTTACTTCCACTACTTGAGCAAACCTCAGCCACTGCATGTCCTCAGTATTACAAAAGATTAAACAAAATACCTCAAATTCAACAGTGACAAAACAAAAGAGGTCCTTTTCTGCAAATACAACTTTTTCTGATCCCCAGAATGGTGGATCACTGAGCTAGGCCCGACTACATGCCTATCCAGTGCTAGCAGGACCCATGGGCATTGTGACCAACCGCTGAATCTACATGGCTAATTACGTGAACACGGATTCTTCTACACCCTCAAAAGGCTCAGGGAAGTCTTCAAATGGCTCACTGCGGACACCTGCAGATCCTTCACGCAAGCCCCACCCGCACCAGCAGGATCAACTACAGTAATGCCCTCTATGTTAGCATCACCCCGCAACTCACGAAAAGACTCCGTTATGCAAAATACAGCCGCAAAACTCACAGTGAAAATACCACACTGTATGCAAATATCTACACACCACGAAGATCTCCACTGGCTCCCAATCTGCAAGAGCTCAATTTCCACACTCACATAAAAAGCTCAACACAACCAAGGGCCAACCTACATCAACAACCGCATTGTGTTTCACACCCAGGCCAGACACCTTTGCTTACCTAACCTACATCCTGTTCACGTCACCGCCTCCGCCAGGCCAAAGCTGGTGGTCGAGCTTTCTCCTACATTGTCCTAAAAGTCTTGAACAAACTCTCCTACCACACCTGAGCCACCGCAGGCAAGCACATTAGTCTCTGGGATTATGGGCTTCAAGGGGTGGAAAAAACCTGCACTTCCGAGATGGATATTTTGGACGTAGGTGCACAAGTTGATGTCACGATGCTAGATCCGTTGTGCAATTTCAGACTAGGAGAATGCTGACACTAAGTCAGAACTACTCATTCTAAATGCTGCTGCCCTTTTGCCCGAGTCTTGATTTAGTTATTTGGCATCTGAAAATTTCGATATTTCTGTTTGGAGACCTTATTACAGATTCTGGAGCATCACAGCACTGCAAGTGGGGATATTTAGATTTAATTAGGAATGAGAATGAGCTTTCGTCAGCTCCTTTTATTTTTCTTCAGTGAGACTCTGTATATTTAACTTTGTTGTGACTGTAGGATTTGTTTTCTCTCCCTGGCTACATTTGTTCAATTGGTATTAGAAACCCATGGAGAGTAGACTGAATTCAGCAAGACTGTTAGGAAACAGGGACATTTCTGTTCAGTCACAACAGCACCACTGAGAAAACGTTTTACCCTGGTGTCACTATATATTATATATATTTTTTTATTTTTTTTATTTAACATGTGCAGTGGCTGCTGTATAATGACCAAATAAAATATGTAGCATGGTTCCTCGCGCTATATACAAGTATAAAATACATTTGAATAGTCTTTTAAATTGCAACTAAAAAGGACAGGCGTCTAAGCACCGAAGGGATATATTGCAGGCTTAGCATTTGTTGAAATCAATTTCTCGGCCATACAATCACCTGATCCTTTCTTGGCTCCTATCTTAGGTTTGTAATGCTACTACAGCTGCTTATTACAAAATTAGCATCTGGGTAGTAAGCAAAAATATTGAAAGAGTCAAGGTGGCAAATGCATTTGCCTCCAGTGATTTATAAAGTGCTTAGTGCCTATTAAAACAATTTGATAGTAGAGGTCATTAAAATATAGGAGTTTACCATTTAATAAAACGTTTATAAAACTCAGAAGCTTGGCATTTAATAAAACTGTTAGAATACATTAATAATTAACCCTTAAACATACATATTGACTAAAGCGTTCGCAGTGGGTGCAGAGTATAAAACACTTAACTAATAAATTCGAAATATTCAATATATTAACTGCAAGTACATTAATCTTATTTCAGAAGCATATTGCTGCATCATCAGTCATACCTAACACAGAGAGCAAAAGAACATGTAAGGAAAGACCTGAGTGAGCTATGAGGAGCTTAGCATGGGTCGCTGGAAATCTCACCAATTTACAGTTTATTTGTGTATCGGCAGGATGCAAACTTTTCATTATAACGCTTGACAAAAGCAGGTTTCAACAGTTAGAGGCAGACTTCCCTTAGGGCCGGACAGATGCAGATCAGGTGGACAACGTCCCCTCTCCCAGCACCTCACAGTATACACAATGTCGCACCATCATGCTCCCATGCAGGTTGATCAGCCAGCAATGGCAGAGCCCCTAGTCATAGAGCTAGCAGTTGGCGTTTCAAGAGAGCTGGATACGTCAACCTCAGATACAGTGCTGGCTCCAAACTACTGTAGTTACGCATGACCATCCAGGCATGTGACCGGGCTGCAAATTTACGCTTATCATCCAATAAATAGTGCAGCTTAACTAGTCTATTCAGTGCACTACAGAAAAGAGGGTATGATAAATTAGAATTCTATAGGTGTGAAGTGTGGAGGGAGCATTTTAAATAATTGCTGTATACTGGATTTGGATCATTATCCACGGAGTGCCGTAGTGCAATAACTAGTGCTCTCCTATGATTTGTTCTGAATTTGAGCCAGGTTTTAATCATATGAAACTTTCTTGCTAGCTGTTGCTGCTTAAGGTCAAATTCTAATCTGGCTTGAGATGGTGATGCATGTTGAGGAAGACAAAAGACACCCATGTAAATTTTGATTTGTTGTTGGTCCAAAATTAGAGAGTCTTTTCCATGTAGTGCACCACTACCGTAGACTACTGTTGGAAGAAAGTTTACAGGCATGACAGACATTAATGACTTAAATGAAGGTCTATTCAACTTCTTCAAGCGAGCACAGAAGGCAAAGGTCAAAGCCTTGTATTTCTGTATAATGTGTTGTTTGTGCGCCAAGAAGTTTAACTTGTCGATATTGAGGACCCAAATGTTTATAATACGTAACTTCTTCTACCATTGTATTGTCTAGCTTGAGATTAAGGGCATGGCCAAAGGTGTTCCACATGGACATGGTTTTTGATTTACCGATACTGATTTCCAGTTTGCAAGCTAAAGCAAATATTGCACCAATGCATTGACTGACCTCTGTAGACCCACTCTTGTGTGACTCAAAAGAACAATGCCATCTGCGTATGAAAGGTGTGGTATAGCTAGCAACCCTCACTTTGGTGGATGCAAGTTAATCTCAGCTAACTTGGGGGAGTGGTCGGCCATGAAGTGATTAAACAAATGCGGGGCGAGGACGCACCTTTGCTTAAGGCCAATGTTTGTTGCAATCTTCCTCGATAACCTTGTTCCATCTGCAAGCTTGATTTGGACTCAAGTTTTTTCATACAGCATTTCTATGGCTTGCAAGAATCTGTCATGCAGCCCCCATCTTCTTACCTTCCCCAATAGGAGGAATCTATCCACACGATCAAAGGTGCTTTTAAAATCTATAAAACATAAGTGCAATTTTTTCTTAGGTGCCTAGATTTGTCAGCTATAATAGTTTATGCTAGTATATTAATCAAAATGCCATAACCCTTCCAGGAGCCAGTTTGATTTGGGGGACAAGGTTGACAGAGTTAGACCATTCTATCAAAACGTCTAGAATTAAAGAAGCATAGTACTTAGCTTCTGAATCTTTAAGAGCGGCCGGTCTGTAATTGGCCGGATTAGATAGGACCCCCCCTCACCCTTGGATATTGGGTCGGTGATGGATCCTCTCCAGCTATCCAGCATAGAACTACTAATTCTCCCTTGGTGAATAAGGCTACGAGTGGCTTGGACCAGTATTCCAGATCTGACTTAAATATAGCCTGCGGAATACCATTAGGGCCAGGTGTTCCATTGCTACGCCCTTTCCTTATCACTTGGGCTACCACCTCCATTGTATATCGAGGGGAGGGCGACAGATCCTGCATGTTACTTGTTTGACTGGTGATTTACTTTGTCTACCCGTTCTTGGTTGTTAAACATATCTGTCAATTAGACTACCCAACTTTCTTCGGGAACAGCCAAGTAACTAATAACTCATGACTCCTGGTCAATGCTATTAACCGCAGCCCAAAAGGCCCTGGTGTTTGCTTGGTAGATGTTGTTTGTAGTTCTTTCTTAAGCATTTTATGGTCACACAATTTTGATGTTTTGACATTTGATTACTTGATCATCCTAAGTTCTCTCCTCAGCCTCGTTCTTAGCATTAAGGGTTTGCCCGACAGGCTCATAATTTCTTGAGGCACCCGGGCCAGTATGGGCAGAGGTGTGGAGCCAAATGATAATAAGCTAGCTAAGAAAGTGGAACACCTTTCCACTGCCGTCATGTGCAAAGGTGTTATAAACTGGAGTGCCGCTTTGACAGCTAGCTGCGGCATAGAAAGATATCACCAGATTAGGCGCTATAAGTTAATTGATCCGAGGCTTCCAGAGACAGCTGGTGCTAGGGCATGCCTAGTTGCATTCAGTGCCAGTTTTACGAGCTGATGAGTGGTCGCTTTGGAGCGCAGTTTTAATTTTGAACTTCCTTAGCTGTGACAGCAGAGGAAGAGTCATGATGGTATAGTCAATTATAGAACCAGAGTTCAAGCGGCATTGGATAAACCTAGACGGAGTGTCATCTGTGGTCCTCCCATTAAGGAGACTCAAGCCCAAATGCTCCAATGCAGCAACCAGTTTTCTACCAGGAATTAGTTGCTTCCAGGAATGAGGCGCCTGGATTTGAACTGACCATAAAGCATTTTCTGCTGCAGCTGCTCATCATTATCAGGAGTGTAAATTAAATTTGCACTGAAGTCGCCTATCACCAGGATGTCCCATGTTGGGTGGGTGTATCTAATTTCAGAGATAACTTGAAAAGCAAGGCTTTTGTGGATGGGCAAAGACATTAACTAGTAAAAGTGGAGATGCTTGGTGGCTGTTTTCAAAGTTGAGCTTAATGACCTATAGATCATTAGACAAGCTTGCTTGTTTTTCCTGAGGTGACACATAGTGCAGCTGAGACATAGTTCACAAGACAACTAAATGGTCTGCCCGATCGATTTGGTTTCTTGGCGCTGATGCGGTGAAGCATGTAGTCCCCTAAGTGTACTGGATCAATCAACCATATCTCTTGCAGCATGACCAGTTCATATCTGTCTCGGTTTGCTAGTGTAAACGATCTCTGTAATTATATCTTTTGCACCAGCAATTTTCCAAGACAGAATATTTACAACCAATGGCTGTTCCTTATTTGTTGCACAGTGATTTAGGGGTCAGGTTTTCCTTGGGACATTTAATGTAGATGCTATCCACTGCCAACTTACAAGGGAATCAACCGAGTCACAAGCTTGACGTAACACAGACAATAAAGGAGGAGCAGGTAGGTCGTAGTAAGGCTTCAGCATGAATTCCTTCCTCTTTTGATTCCTTGTCAGAGGGACTGCCGCAGTTGGGGCTTGGAGGCAGGTAAAGATGAACGCCCTTGAGGAGCATAGGAACAGTTTTCTATCCTTGACGTTGACGCCAATAAAGAAACGGATATCGTTTTTTGACTGGTTCGGAGAGGGCTATGCCCCAGGATTCAAACTGCTGCCTAGCATCTAGGATCAATAAGGGTATCTCTTGGGATCTCCAAGTGGTAAGTGTTCGTTCCGGGCCAGAAGGGTCACGTCTTAGGAGGAATGTCACTGATATTAAATCAGAGGATTCATGATGATGACGCAATAGCGTCTCAACAATCTCAAGATATTCACTCTATTTAATGTGTCCTGTTGGCCTTGCGATGCGTATCGTAGGGTGAGAATAATCTGCTGAGTTTCACAATTCATGCCTTCCATTGCACAGTCCAGATTGTTGTTTTGGTCCAGCAGAGTTTGACGTACCTTTTCATGGGCGATAAATTGCACCATGATCTTGTCTTCTTGCTGTACTCCAAAAGGACCAGTAGTAGGGTGACCTCCCGACACGTTTTGCGCCGGATGGACAGAACGCTGGAGGTGCTAACTGTGATCTGTGATGGCCTGTAAGTTTTGGATCGTCACCTTAGTTGAGGCTGGTCCTTGCATTTTGTTGACAAAGACTGACCTCGAAGGAAGGTCTAGCTTTGAACGGAATTCATTAAATTTAACCCCTGGTTGAACAACCTGGTAGGGTCCATATGTGAGCTTTGAAAAAGGCCACAGTGGATTATCTTGGCTTGCAGAAGTTGCTTGCAGGGAGCCTGGACGACCCCGTGACCATGGCTTATTTCCCAGTGCATCATTCTGTTTAGCATCTGCAGGTTCTGTTGATGTTGACAAAAGCACTGTTTGAGAGCCCTGCATGGATTGAGCTAGACTAGATGGCTGTTGTATAGGTGACTTGGAGTCCGCAGATTTTGACCGGGTTGAGGCCAGTGACGCAGACAGTTCCTGGCTCGCTAGATCCTTTTTAGAAGACAGGTCAGCCTGCACCGCTATCAGTGAAATCAAGACTGCTGAACTTGGGGGTTGTGATTCCCCCACCCGCAGAGCTACCTAATTTGGTTGAACGCCCATGGAGGGAGAGGCTGCCAGTGGAATGCCAGCGTCACCGGTGGACTGTGCGGTTACATTTGTTGTTATTGTCTGTGGAGATTCAGAATCTGTGGGCTTTTGAACTTGACTTGGTGACAAGGTGTGATGCTGCTTCGATTTGTCCACAAAAATGGAGTAAATGTTGCTACCATAATCACCATTTGTCACTGCGTGACTAGATTCCCCCTTGCCTTCCTAGCACGTTTCCTCTGTCTTTTAGTCTTAGGTCTCATTTTGCAGCAGCCAAATTCAGTCATTTGGACAGTAGGGTGAGTAGCTGAACATGATTCTTTATTGCTTGTTCTTAACTCTTCCAAAATGTCTGTTAGAATGGCTTGGCTGGCAAAGTGCTCAGTTTATCAGTGATTGGTCCACATTTGGAAGCATCTTGTTGGAACTGGTAAGTTGGAATCTGAACAGTTGATGACCAGTGAGTTAGCTTGTCCAATTTAGCATTGATGCTTGCAATGTACGTCGCCATGATCTTCATGAGGTTGATCTGAAGATCCAGTTTGTCTGATAGCATATTTAATGCTGTGATTAAAGCTTGCAGAGCCCTTAAAAAAAGAAGAGTGCATCAGTGAGGTATCCCCCAACTTTGCCTTGTCTAGGCATCCACTGGATTGTATGCTTAGGGGAGAATCACTACTGCCACTCTCAAGCAAAAGACAATGGAGCTGATCAAACCCCCACTGCCTGGTTATACAGGCTTAGTTGTATTAAATACCCAAAGCACCAGGCCTTTGTTCTCCTACAAGATATATCAGCACTGACATCCTTAGCCCGCTGCCCCTTCCCCACCTGACTGCACTCCAGGATTTACTGGGGATCAACTTTTACACCAGTCTGTTGCAATATATCTGTGACCCCATCTCTTATATTACAAGTATCCCATAGATGGATGTTCTTGTTCATCTGTAAATATTGCTTTTTGTACACTTGCCAGGGTAAAACTTTTTTTGTTATACATTGGAGATGTTCCACGTTGGAGCTGTATCTTCAGATGTCTGTCACATGAGCTGTACATTTTCAACTTGTCACCAAAATAGCAGATCTGTGGCCCTCACTTATACCAGTTCAAAAAGTAGACCAAATACAATTTTGAACCAGGCTATAAAATAGAGCAGACCAATTTTGCCACTAAAATCTGTTGCCCCTATTTTTATTTCACAAAGAACAAAATTGTGCAAAATCCATTCTCTAGTTTCCTCTGAACAAAGGTTATTAATAAACAGAGCTTTCTTCACTAAAAAGCCTTCTGTCCACACTCCTGAGGAATTACAAACAGCAGACAAGTAATGTGTGTTAACAATCTCTTTCCCTTGCTTTTGAATTCACAAAGGTACTTAGAAAATATACACTGTAGCAAAATATGTTTGCACCATCCATTCTTATTAGAAAACATGGCTACGGTGCAAATGTATTGCTCTGTTCTTTGCATTAGTGCTCAGGATTGCCATTAAGTTTGTACCCAAGACCAATATGGTGTGAAACAGATGAAAGTTCATTTTACCATGTCCATTTCATTGGTGTGATAGGAAATCCTCTGGTGTATCAGGAGGCTGACATAGAGTACAAACTGGCTCAGCATCGGAAAAAACACGTTCACATTGCAAGACCCACTTAGAACAAATCAATTGAATCAAGATTAAAAAGTTAATTTGTTTACATAAAAACAAAAAAGTGGCAGGCGATCTTGCTGTAATTTTTAGCCTTTCAAAAAAGCAAGGGTCGAATTTTAAGACAGTGGAAAAGATCAGATGAAGGGACATCGCTAGTCTTAAATAATTCCAAAAAACAGCAAATATATATGTGGTAATATAATTAATGTCCAATCATTGTTGCAAGAGTATATATATATATATATATATATATATATATATATAATGTCTTCTTTAATAATAAAAAAAAATCTTTACTTTATATCCGACAGATGTAGTTGAACACCAGCCTAAAATTCAGAACATACGCTTGGCTTATCGTCTGTCGACATTGAATACAAAAAACCTCATAATATGCAGTAATAGAAATCATATTCTATCCAAGAGTATATATATATATATATATATATATATATATATATATATATATCAGCTTTCAGTGTAAAATTATGAAGCTACGCTGGGCATCAAAACAGACTTGGCGTTTGTGGATTCTCACATGCTCAATAAGGTCCAATTTCAGACTAAACATGGTCTTTATCCAGTGTGTATTTTTTTGTGATTTGTAAGATCTGACCTTCGAGTAAAGTTTTTCTCACACTTGCTGCAATGAAATGGCTTCACTCCTGCATGTGTCCTTTTGTGCTCGAGAAGACCCAACTTTCGAGCAAAGGTTTTCTCACATTCATTGCACTGAAATGGCCTCACTCCTGTGTGTATTCTTTGATGCTCAATGAGATTTATCTTTTTAGTAAAAGTCTTTTCACATTCAGTACAGCGAAAGGGCTTCACCCCTGTGTGAACTCTTAGGTGAACTACAAGAGTTGACTTTCGAGTAAAGCTTTTCTCACACTCTGTGCACTGATGGAGCTTCACTCCTAAGTGTATTAGTTCGTGAGAAACAAGAGTTGACTTATGAGTAAAGCTTTTTTCACAAACATTGCAGTGATAGGGCCTCAGTCCTGTGTGTATTATTTGATGCCGTAGGAAATTAGATTTTTGTGTAAAACTTTGTCACACTTAGTGCAGTGAAAGGACTTCAAACCTGTGTGTATTCGTTGGTGCTCAAGAAGACTTGCCTTACTAATAAATCCTTTCTCGCACTCGGTGCATGGAAAAGGCCTCATTCCTGTGTGTAGCTTTTGGTGCTGATGAAGATTTGACTTTTGAGCAAAAGCTTTGTCACACTCAGTGCACTGAAAAGGTCTCACACCTGTGTGTGTTCTTTGGTGATTTAGAAGACGTGACTTACGAGCAAAGCTTTTCTCACACTCAGAGCAATGAAAAGGCCTCACACCTGTGTGTCTTCTTTCATGTTCTCTAAGATATGACTTTGTGGTAAAGCTCTTTCCACATTGAGTGCAGGAAAAAGGTCTCTGCCCTGAGTGGATTCTCTGATGCACCTCAAGAACTTCCTTACTGATAAATCTCTTCTCACACTCGGTACAGGGAAAAGGCCTCACATTTATGTGTATTTTTCGGTGATGACAAAGAGTTGCCCGATGCGTAAAACTTTTTCCACACTCATTGCAGTGAAAAGGTCTCACACCTTCGTGGATTCTCCGATGCCCTACAAGGTCTGCCTTTTTGAAAAAACTCTTCTCACACTCAGTACAAGGGAACAATCTTTGCTTCTTGTGGATTTGTTGATGTTGTTTTAAGGTGGACTTGTGAGTAAAGTTCATCTTGCATTCAGAGCATGTATAGGAATCTTTCTCATTCATTTTTCCTGTCTCCAATTGCTGGGCTGCAGAATAAAATTAAAAAGGCAAGTTTAAAAATGAGAAATAGTTTATTAAAATATAAACACAGAGCTACGATAGTACATGTCACAGTTGAACACTCTCTTTACAGGAAGATGTTGGAGTTCTACTAAAATTAAAGTTTCACACTTTTCACTGATAGACACATATTGGACAATCCTCAAATGATAAGTGATATCACCTAATTCTGCCACACACATAAATTCCTGAATGTGGGATTTGGCTTGTTTTGTACAATTGTGTGACATGCAAATGATTGGCAATATAATTGCAGTAAGAGTAAGGTAGTCTATCAAATTGTTCGGGAGCCACAGAACAGACAGGGGCAACTGGGCCACAACTGTCGTGGTTGAGGTTGTTTGTGACCTTGATTCCACAGACTGAGCCAACCCTTTCCACACTTGACTCTCAAGATAGCAAGGGTAAGCAGTCACAGTCTTCTTAGGGAGAGAGTGAGAGTGAGAGAGAGAGAGAGAGAGAGGGAGAGAGAGACGAAAAGTGAGAAAGAGAGTGTGTGTGTTTGTTTTATTGTTTATTCAAGAGCTCAGAACTCAAAAGCCAAACATCAGACACTGTAACGGAACGCCCAACTGAGTGCTTGTTCATGAAAGTACTTTAATCACTCAGCAAAATACTACACACCACAATGACAGCCTGATAACAGGGTTGAAAGTAGTTGCATCTAACAGAGAAGCGCTACACCCCATTTCTTCCTAGCACCCCTCTCGTTCTTGCTATGGTCAAGTTTTTACCTCTAAAGTTCCTAAACCAATTCAAAGTAGGCAACGATTAGGTAATGGCGCAGACAACGTGAAGCAATCTCACTCACTGGTGGAGCAATTCGGTTCAATGTCTTTTTCAACTCTTTGTTAAAAAGCCTTAAACAACGCAGTGGTCTTGCCCACATACGCCAGTCTCTGTCCTCCTATGGAGGGCTAACCTCTTGGTTGCAATGCACTTCAGGGAGTACTCCCACCCTTAATGCATTAGTCCTTTCTTTGCAATAACTGTAGAGCCAGCCTTGTTTGGGTCAGAGTCCATGGAGTGGACTCACTGGGCATGTCTGTCTGGTTGCTCTAATCTTCGATATCTGTGGCCCTCATAGCTGGTTGAGGACCGGGTATAGGATGTAGCAGTTTGTTTTTGCAATGATGTCTCTGTGGCACTTGTGGCCTCTCAGTAGATCCTGGCTTCCCATTTCAGGGGTACATTGCTTTTGGTTTCTTCAGCAGCAGTATTACCGATAGCTCAAGCTTGTGGCAGACTGCTAGGTGTGAGACAGTTCACTTGGAAATTGCCCAAAGAAAATGGGTGAACCCTTTCCTTAGGGTGTTCCATGCTTGGAAAACATTGAGCATCTTCCTCTCGTCAGTCACTCTTCCTGAAGGAATCCATGCAGACAGGCATCTAGGATTTTATGCAGATTAACCGCCCTTCTAAAAGAAAGTGCAGGTGTCCGATGATGTCTTCTCAACTCCTGGAGACAGGCTGTCAGGCAGGCACCAGCTCTGGTTACACAGCAGTTCTTCTAGTACTTTATAACAATCCCTTCCTGTGTCAAGAAGAATGTTGGACTGGAACTAAGTGAGCTGGATCCACTGTCTAAATCTTCAGAACCAGTTGGGGTGCTTCTCTTTCAAATGTCATTTCTAGGCTACTTTCCAGACAGATTTTGTGCGAAGCAATGTTTCTCACAGCAGATAGCAACAGAGCTGGCTCCAAGAAGGGAACACTGAAGTGTGAGTTCATGGATCACCAATCTTCCTGAAGCAGTATTCAATGACAGACAAAATGGACAGACCTGGTCAAAGACACTTCCTCACTTTGAACAACAAATAATCCAGTCCTACAGTCATATTTACTACCCACCAAATGGAAGTACTCAGGAAGAAATCATAGAAATCATCAGCAGAAACCTTGCTAATAAGCCCCTCATGGACCTGTCTTCTCATTACAGTGTGTGGGTCTCCAGCCTCCAGCCACAGGAATGCAGCCGATACACTTCCCCTGTATGGCAAAGCCATCCTCACCCATCATCTTGGGCCATGTTAGACCAGAGGCATCCAAAATGGATCCCACTGGCTTCAGTACTCTGACATACGCACACACACAATGTCCTACCATCGTATCTGTGCTACACACTGACCACACAAACATGCACGCTTGACATGCACAGAATATGACAGCATAAGATTCCAGATCTCACAAAAAGTGGACTTTTTACGAAGAGGGATCAATAGGAAACACTTTTTTGACACAGAGAAAATGTTTTTTTTGCACTGTGTTCACAAAACATGGTGTGCTGCCACTACCGTCTTATGTGATGTAACCAATGAAAGTACGATAGTCCACTGTGTATGAGAGCCGCTTGGTGCATCCCTCCAGGCTACAGAACAGGTCCTGGGCCTCAGATTGTAAGGGGCAGACCTAGTCCTCTGTGTACATGCTATATTACCATGAGGCCAGGACTAAAACAAAAGTCAGGATACCAATTTCACCTTCAGTCAGGAAAGAGGTGGGAAGAGGTACGTGCCCGTTTACCATGCAGAGGCCATTCGTCATAGTCTAGCAGGGTCTACAATACACTGAACTCTCTCAGAAATGTGCTCAGGATCTGTCACAATGCTTCCTGCCAGGCTGCTTCAGCTACCAAGATCAGCCCTTCCAGGCCTCCTTAATAAAGACCTTTCGGTCTAGTTTCTCACAAGGTCAGCAAAACAGGCTCCTGTAAAGCCAGTATATCACTTTCCCCTGCTCGGAATCCTTCTCATCCTTTTGTTCCTAGGTCTCTGGCATTAAATAGCTGTGGCGAGTTCCCTCAAGTTCTGAAAAAAGTGTGAGGTGATTTGCTCTCGCTCTTTGTACCCCTTAGAAAGGCATGCTTACAATCAGGGGGGGCTTGTCATATCACATAAATTCCTGCCTGGCACAAATGAGAGTCAGTGATACAGTTCACCTTCAGCTTTCCTATTATTGTCATACTGTACCCAACATATATGGAAAATGTCACTTACCTAGTGTACATCTGTTTGTGGTATGTAGTGCTGCAGATTCACATGCTATGCGTATCTCTTCTGACATCTAGTGTTGGGCTCGGAGTGTTACAAGTTGTTTTTCTTCGAAGAAGTCTTTTCGGAGTCATGGGATCGAGTGACTCCTCCTCTCGATTACAGTGTGCATGGGCATCGACTCCATTGTTAGATTATTTTCCCGCAAAGGGTGAAGGAAGGAGTGATAGAGTATAAGAATATAAAGAGATGTCCATGCACATGTAAATGTATCTACGTATGTACAAATGCTAAACTACTACAGGCTTCCGGGGAGGAGGGAGGGTGCATGTGAATCAGCAGCACTACATGCCACGAACAGATGTACACTAGGTAAGTGATATTTTCTGTTCGATGGCATGAACTGAAAAAATGCCAAAACCAGTTCATGCACTGAAATTTTGATGTTGCTCGCGTTATGCGTCATTTTTTCCCCACCAATACAGATTGTGCGTCATATTTTTTGACGCACAGCAGTGAAAATTAGGCCACATCCAAATAATTGCACAGACTATTTACTATTATTTGGCTGCGGCCTAATTTTCACTCCTGCGCGTTGAAAAATATGACGCACAAACTGTATGCCTGAAAAAATATGACTCATAACGCGAAATACGGCAGCCATTTTATGCAGGAAGTGATGTAATAGGATATCCTGTTTACAGATTATGTACAGTGGGTGTACTTTCACTTTCACTTTGCAGTCTGTGAATCTTCTAGACTGTGTGGCTGTTTTCAGAGTGGTGTCCAGTGATTTTGTGCTTTTGTGTCCTGTGTGCTATCTCAATTGTCATTTTGTGAAATAAATATTGTTGTTGTATAGTGTCCTAGTGTGTTTTGTTTACATGTGTCCAGTATTCTAGTGTTTTTGTTGTTTGTGGGAGTCTGTTGTGGGTAGTGCTAGTTTGGGGATAGTTGGGCTCTTTTAGTGGTTAAGTTTACTTTTCTTCTTTTTTTGTACCCCTACTTTCCCCCTTTTCCCCTTTCTACTTCTTTATCCCCTATTCCCCTTTTCATTGCCGAGATGTCTGGTAGGCCACATCTTGGCAGGATGGGTGAGGAGGAGTTGGGGTTTTTTATATGGCTTGTGGGCCATTTCCTACCACTCATGATCGAGGCAGGGTGATACAGGGGTATCACACTGAGGCGCGCAGAATCCAGTGGGGAAAGGTGCTGCATCACCTGCAGTGCGTGTATGCCAGCCAGAGGAGTGACCACCAACTGAAGCACTGGTGGGCTGACCTCCTCACCAGGGAGCAAGATCTGCTGGACCACATGGGAATAGTGATTGGTGGCCCTGTTGGTGAGTACTAATCATGTAAATGTGCATGATTAAATGCTCTGTAGTGACATTAGATGATTTGTACAATATCTGCCAGCTAAGTTGCTGACTGTGTGGAATGCTGCGGAAACATACTGGGTAATTGATGCACTATGTGAAGAATCACAATTGCTAGCTGTCAGGAAGCACGTACTCTGCAAACTTACAGGATACTTTTCCGTTCAGTAAATTGGTGCTGCCTTTGTGTCAGACAACCAAACAAAATAGGAGCCAGTTACGTCTATATAGGTCACATTTGCCAGAGTAGTAAAGATGTACTAAAATATTGGATAACTTTGTTGACGCAATAGCTAGACTGACTTTAGAAACACTACATGATGCAGAAAATGAGTGCTGGCTTAACGTGAGGATAGCAAAGTGGCCCAGACATATGTCTAATGTCAGTCTGGTGAGTGTGGAAGGAAAGTGTTCATGGAAGTTCTATGAATGTTAGGGATTATTGTGGTCCTTCATCTTTTGGGATACATGTCAGATATGGATTTGAAAACATCGTGAAAAGGTGTAAGGTGCCCTCAGCTAACATCTTAGACTGGTATTTGGAGTTAGTTGTGCCACATTCCAATTAGGGATAGCAGTCCAAAGGTATGTGCATGGGTTCACATCTCCATGGTTGGTGCAAATCACCATTGCTGGCCCACATCAAATGAAGAAACTGTAACAACAGGAGGGCTTACAAAAGTCCCTGCCCCTCTGTATATTGTACCTATGTGTAATAAATGTGTCATGGCCACATGGGCTGTTTGATTGGTTATGCAGTCCTCACGTAACCAGGCTTTGGATGTCTCTCTTGGATGCACATGATGAGACGATTACACTCCATTATTATTTCTGATCACTAATGACGGAGCATGTTTGCCACCACATGATAGCTATAGGGCCACTGCATTTGTGCATATATGTGTATAATTGTCACAGGAGACCCATGCTATGTACATGTTAGCAGTGCTATATCGGATGCAGTATCATCATGTCTGAGTGGCTTTAATTACTTATGTCATCTTACACATAGTTTATGTCTTTGGAATTGTTGGTCAGTGCACAGATTTTGAGCACATTTCTTCCTTCCATGCCTTACAGGTGGACCGGCAACCTACACTGTGGGAGAGGTGGCTACATTTGAGGACCCCGACCACTCCAGTAAGTGTTGATATGTCTGTAATGTGCTGTGTTTGCTGGTGATGTGTGATGGACTCCTGTGTGTTGAACACATAGCAAGGTGTGATGCGCTGGCCAATCATTTGTCTTGTTCCATGAGTGGGATTTCAGTTTCTCAAAAGTTTTGAGTTGGCCAATGCTTATCCGATTGTATTATCTAGGGATTGTAGGTCATTCCTGTAGGCCCCACAATGAGTACTGGGGTGAATCATGTGGATAACACTTGTATCAACAAGAGTCGCACTGGAACTCAGCTCAGATTTAGTCAGCCTGTCAGACCCACATTCTACCAGACTGGTACTGCAAATCGCTTTCCAACAGACTTCTGCTTCCCTATTCACAAAAGTACTTATTAAACTGTAGGTAGAACTTCCTAGCAGCATGTACTTCCACATGTAGTGCTACAGGTATGTGGAACTTGAGTGCAATGGCCTAGGTGTGCATGCTAATCATGATCATGGGTGTTCTTGCAACTCTGTGTCTGGTGTAAGTCATGCCTTACTGGAAGTATATGTTGTGTACCAAGCTCTGCATTTCCTGACATGTGTGGCACTATGATTGGTCAAGGGTTTGCAGACTCCTAATTGTTGATAGACCTTACCTGTGGTGTGTGTGTAGAGCCAAACACGTGTGGAGTTTTCTATACACTCCTGGGTGTCCATGTTGTTTAGAATTGTTAGTTGTTTCTCCACCTCCCCCCTCAAACACAGGCATGGGTTTGTGAATAGGGTAGCTAGGACTGATGCTACCAGTATGTTACACATACATGTGAATAAGTGACTGTTTGGTCGGAACCTAGTATACACACACTCAGGTATGGCACATGGGTACTATACTGGCAAGTCCAGTTACAACTTGCAGACCATGTGGCTTTAGTTTTGCATTCCGTACACTGACATTTGTAGCCCAGGTATTGGCGGAGGATATGCAGCATGATTGTTAGCTGATAACTGGCAGAACTCAGATGGCAAGTCAATGCCAGTTGTTACCCTTCTCATAGGTTTTGGATGTGCTATGTTTGATGTGACCTTTGTAGGCTGGCCTGCCATGTACTTCCTCAGGGACATACAATGATCTGTATGGTGATATGAGCTGTTACAAGTACAGTAGATGTATCGTCTGATTTACTTCTTGTGCCATTTCACACAATGCAGTTCCTTATGTAAATTATTTGCATTTGTCTTCACAGCTGCAAACATGACTCCTATCCAGGTCCGTGAGTTCCAGCGGCGGGCCATGAGATATCAACATATCCTGCTGGTAGAGTCGGGGTTCAGGAGGACGGCCCATTGATACCGCCATGAATGGGCCTCCGGGGCATGGGGGGCTTTCCCATAGGGTGGCCCTACTTTGCCCACCACAGCCACCACCAGCACAACCACCAGTTCCACCCAGGAGGCAACACCCACAGCTGGGACTGTTGTCCCAACGTCTGCTGTAGTTCCAGGCCCCAGCATTGCAACAGCTTCAGGACAGCCCACTGGCCTTGGCTCTACACGCCCACAAACCTCCTCCGCCGGTACCCAGACTGCCCCAGCTCCAACAGTTGACCCTGCAGCATTCCACGAAATGGAACGTAAGATGGACCGTGTATTGAGGAAGATCAGTAATCTGAGCCGGGATGTTTGCCATATTAACAGGCGTGTGAAGTCCATAAAGCGGACCCTCCGGAGGGCCACCCTCTAGACTTTGATGACAATGGACATGATTCCCTCCCCTCCCTCCTCTTTCCTTGTTCTCATACTTAGTGGGCTTAGGGGGCTTAGAGTTAGGTTAGTATAGTCTGTTAGTTTAGTTAGTGTTAGTGGGTGGGGGGTCCTGATTCTTTCTATTTTTACTTATTAAGTGTGTGGGTGGGTGGGTGTTGGGCTATGTTGGGGTTCTTGTGTGTTTAATAAAAAATAAAAAAATAAAAATATATATATATATATTTATTTAGGATAGTATAGTATGTGTTTAGGTTAGCATGTGTTGTCCTCCATGTGTCCCGTCCCCTAGGGAGGAGGTGGGGGGCTGATGTTTAGAACTTTTTGTTACATGTGATAAGTAAGTTTAGGTTAGGTTAGTTAGGGACAGTTGTGGGTAATGAGTAGTCAGGGTAGATTAGGGTAGGTAAGACTTTTCCCTCAGTTTCCTCTTCTGTGATTACCATTTAATAAATATATAGTTAACCCTTTACAGGATGTGTTAAATGCTACTTGATCATGGCCTTGGCATTAGTGTACATGAATTTTGTTCTATTACATTTGTGTCCTATGCTACGAACAAATCCCAACTGAGCTGTAAGATTGGCAGCTACCCCAGAGCTACCTTGCAAAGATTCCACCATTCGTTGCAACCACCAATCACAGTTAATATGGATCCCAACGTGTTTTTGTCGGTAAGTATGTTTTGTAAGTCACAAACGGTGCTTCCAGACTTGGTATTGGTGGAACAGTTTTAGGTCTGACTGCAATGTGATGTTCAAGGACACCCTTATAAGATGAGTTGTCGTAAGCACTCTTGTAGTCTTGTCTTCATGACTCACATAAATCATTTGTGACACTGTTCAGCATGATAACCTATTTGGATGTAAACTCAGACACCTTCATTCATGCAGTTTTTGTAGTGTTAGCTTAGATTTGTGTGCACTGTTATATGTGTTAGTATTGCATGGTGACAACATTTTGCTGCCACTATTTGATGACTTAGATATCCCTTGAGGAAGCATTATTCTGTCCAACACAGCATGATGGTGTATGGTTTCTCACTTCATCAGATATTACCCTCAGGAAGGGCAGAGTATGATGCAATCCTGGCCACTGTGCAGATTTCTCTGACTACATAATATCAGGACAGTTGTATTGACAAGCTACGTTATTGGACAGTAGGCACATTTCAGTTATCTACTGCGCAGTTGATGTGTCACATTACCCAGAGTCAGATTTATTGTGTAAGTGCTATTTATTGAAAAGTGCTGTAGTGCTATATGTACATTGTCCATGATTGTGAGTCCATTATAGTGACATCTTACATTGTGATCCTACACAAGGGGTTAAGGAAATGCTTTGACATGCTGGGGTGATGTTTCAGACAGTGCAGAGGGACAGGATTTGCCAATGAGTAAGAGAGACACAATCACTGGGCAGGCTGACAAGATATACAGTGGTTAGCAGAACAGTCATTGAGTAGAGTTGTTGTAAGACTGGCATGTTACAAAACGCAGGACCTTGGTAATAGTTGGCCATGTGGCAGGGACTAGTGCTTCCGGGTTCTTTTCCGTGTGAATGTGATCTGTTCCATGTCTTCTTCTGATGTGTGTGTTGCCTCCTCTGTCCTTGTTGGTGGTGGTTGTGAAGGGGCAACACACACCTCAGTGTTAGAAGACGTGGAGTCAGACATCCCGGTCACTGCTACCTGTGAAGGTCTTAAGAGCAGTACTGCAGCAAGGAGGATCTGCTGATTCTTGAGAATAGCAGCGACATCACGATGGTAGGCAGCCAGGTCGGCCCTGAGGGGTTCAATGTTGCATTCGTGCACGCGTTGACAGGATTGCTGTTGTAGGTGTTGGGTCAACTGTGTTACAGCTGTGCTGAATTCCTTCAGGCTTTTTTGCTGTTCCTGCAAGATAGATGTTAGCCCTTGCATAGCTGCTGCCTGATCTGCAGATGACATCATGCACAAACGCAACCCCTCTAGGCTGGCTGCCATAGTTTGCATCCCTACCCGCACCTCATTGGCCAGCTCCCGCTGTACCCCAACTACAGTTCTCTCAAAGCTGGTGCCTGTGTCATCTGAGTCCTCAGCTGTGTTGGAGCTGGCAGGTCTTACAGTTGGGGTGGTGGGTGGGTCCTCTGTGATGGCTGCTTGTTCTGTGCTCCTCCTTGTGACTGAAGGTGGGGTCTGGAGGGTTCCAAAGACCTCTTGGATGGTCTGCTGGGGAATGTTTGTCAGCTCGTCATCCATGTCATCAGGGTATTCTGGGACAGGCATATCAACAGGAGATCCATCTTCCTCTGCAATGAAACGGGGTACAATTAGTGTGTGTGTGTTGTGGCATTAGTGATGTGACATGCCTTGTGATGAATTCATATTGTGATCTTGTTTCGTGTTCATTGCTCCAGTCTTTCAGATGGGCATTCTCCCAGGCCTATGGCCCACCTGCATGTCACATGTATTGTGGTAAGTTATTAGACTTGTCGGCATCATCTACTCTGGGTGTTTGTTCTGGCCAAATAGTGAATTGCCACCTTCTTGTCCTACTCAACCCTCCGTCCACATCCATTCTCATGGTGAGGCCTTTCACTGGCTGTGGGTGCTCTGATGGCACTGGCAGCACACTTGACAATCTGCGCCTGCCCCAGTCTCTGATCTTTCACATCCACTTAAATGTAGTTGACATGTAGCGTATCCTATGCATTGCATTGTTATGGCACGATATGGATGTTGGCATTGGTAATGTGTCCTGCTGATGTTGGGAATGCGTGGTACATTGGATTGCCCTGATAATCGTATCAGTGTCCTATTTCCTCCTCTGACTGTGCAGGTGTATTTCAGTGACCAGTTACATGTGTCCTCAATGCTGTTGTCTGAGCAGTATGACATTTGGGATGTTACATTGTGACCCAGGCATAGGATGGACCCTGACATATGCAGCATGGGTATGTCCATAGTGCTGTGTAGCTCCTATTGTTGATGACATTGGCTGATGTTTGCGGCAACTATGGGCATTGACATTTTACAGGACTGGGGCCTTTGTCTTGTTTCAGGGGATTACTGGAGTTGTCATCATCAACCCACTAATTTAGGTGTGTATGATCCATGGGGAAGTTACTGCCATTGGCTACTTAAGGTTCACACAGAGCGGAGGTGGTTGTGGCAACTGTTGTCGCAGTTACATTCCAGTTGTCGGTATGACTAGAGGTTGTTCATAGGGCCCTAGTTAATGTAGGGGGAATGGTGGCTGACGTGTGCCGGGATGTCAGTTTGACGTTGTTCCCTTCCCTCCTGGCGTGGCTTTACATTTGCTCCATCGTTGGCATGGCAGCATGCCCCCATGGGACTGTTGTTGGTGTAGTGTAATGGTGTGCCCCAGCTTCTGTCTGTGCAGGCCATGCCCCCATGCCATACCCCTTTACCCATGCCACTCCATGTATATGACTTCCATGCATTTTGTGGTCAGTATCCCCCCCGCTTACGGTTGACATTAGTGCATTTTAATTCCCCAAGCGACTTACCCTGCATGTGTGTTGTCTCCTGGTAGTCTGCGCTGTCCTGTCCTTGAATCCCTGTGACGATCTCCTCGGGGATGACGGCTGCGACCATCTCCTCCATGTGGTCCAGGGCCTCCTGGTGTGCTGGGCTCCCACCTCTAGTCTGCAGTGCTGCCTTCCTGTTCCTGGCCATCTTTTCCTTGGTCCTGCACTTGCAGTCATGCCAGCGTTTCTTGCACTCGATGACTGTTCCGCCTACTTCTACCACACTGTTGATCTTGTCGAAAATTTGTTGCCATATAGCCTCTCTCCTACTGATTGGCAATTTTGAGGTGACAAACAATTAGGGCTGGTGTCCCGTCACCTCTTTAACCAGAATTTCCTGTTCCTCTGCACTAAAGCAACACTTTCTTTTCTTCTTAAAAGTGTCCTGGTTCTTGTGTGGATCCTCCTGGCTGGTTCCTGGTCCGTTGTCATCTTCCTGAGGTCTGTAGAGGCATCTGGGATCCATTTTGGCTCTCCTCTGCTGATATGGCTGTGTTCATGGGGAATTTTGACGCTATTGCGTCAAAAAACACTGCATATCCGGTTTGCGGGGTCGTAAATCGACCCAGTCATTTCCGCCGCGCTAACGTCATTTTGCTTTGAAAGAGGCCACAGTGGATTATCTTGGCTTGCAGAAGTTGCTTGCAGGGAGCCTGGACAACCCCGTGACCATGGCTTATTTCCCAGTGCATCATCCTGTTTAGCATCTGCAGGTTCTGTTGATGTTGACAAAAGCACTGTTTGAGAGCCCTGCGTGGATTGAGCTAGACTAGATGGCTGTTGTATAGGTGACTTGGAGTCCGCAGATTTTGACTGGGTTGAGGCCAGTGCCGCAGACAGTTCCTGGCTCGCTAGATCCTTTTTAGAACACAGGTCAGCCTGCACCGCTATCAGTGAAATCAAGACTGCTGAACTTGGGGGTTTTGATTCTCCCACCCTGAGAGCTACCTAATTTGGTTGAACGCCCATGGAGGGAGAGGCTGCCAGTGGAATGCCAGCGTCACCGGTGGACTGTGCGGTTACATTTGTTGTTATCGTCTGTGGAGATTCAGAATCTGTGGGCTTTTGAACTTGACTTGGTGACAAGGTGTGATGCTGCTTCGATTTGACCACAAAAATGGAGTAAATGTTGCTACCATAATCACCATTTGTCACTGCGCGACTAGGGTTCTCCCTTGCCTTCCTAGCACGTTTCCTCTGTCTTTTAGTCTTAGTTCTCATTTTGCAGCAGCCAAATTGAGTCATTTGGACAGTAGGGTGAGTAGTTGAAAATGATTCTTTATCGCTGGTTCTTAACTCTTCCAAAATGTCTGTTAGAATGGCGTGGCTGGCAAAGTGCTCAGTTTATCAGTGATTGGTCCACATTTGGAAGCATCTTGTTGGAACTGGTAAGTTGGAATCTGAACAGTTGATGACCAATGAGTTAGCTTGTCCAATTTAGCATTGGTGCTTGCAATGTGCGTCGCCATGATCTTCATGAGGTTGATCTGAAGATCCAGTTTGTCTGATAGCATATTTAATGCTGTGATTAAAGCTTGCAGAGCCCTTAAAAATAGAAGAGTGCAGCAGTGAGATATCCCCCAACTTGGCCTTCTCTAGGCATCCACTGGATTGTATGCTTAGAGGAGAATCACTACTGCCACTCCCAAGCAAAAGACAATGGAGCTGATCAAACCCCCAGTGCCTGGTTATACAGGCTTAGTTGTATTAAATACCCAAAGCACGAGGCCTTTGTTCTCCTACAAGATATATCAGCACTGATATCCTTAGCCCGCTGCCCCTTCCCCATCTGACTGCACTCCAGGATTTACTGAGGATCAACTTTTACACCAGTCTATTGCAATATATCTGTGACCCCATTTCTTATATTACAAGTATCCCATAGATGGATGTTCTTATTCATCTGTAAATATTGCTTTTTGTACACTTGCCAGGGTAAAACTTTCTTTTTATACATTGGAGATGTTCCACGTTGGAGCTGTATCTTCAGATGTCTGTCACATGAGCTGTACATTTTCAACTTGTCACCAAAATAGCAGATCTGTGGCCCTCACTTATACCAGTTCAAAAAGTAGACCAAATACAATTTTGAACCAGGCTATAAAATAGAGCAGACCAATTTTGACACTAAAATCTGTTGCCCCTATTTTTATTTTACAAAGAACAAAATTGTGCAAAATCCATTCTCTAGTTTCCTCTGAACAAAGGTTATTAATAAACAGAGCTTTCTTCACTGAAAAGCCTTCTGTCCACACTCCTGAGGAATTACAAACCGCAGACAAGTAATGTGTGTTAACAATCTCTTTCCCTTGCTTTTGAATTCAGAAAGGTACTTAGAAAATATACACTGTAGCAAAATATGTTTGCACCATCCATTCTTATTAGAAAACATGGCTATGGTGCAAATGTATTGCTCTGTTCTTTGCATTAGTGCTCAAGATTGCCATTAAGTTTGTACCCAAGACCAATATGGTGTGAAACAGATGAAAGTTAATTTTACCATGTCCATTTCATTGGTGTGATAGGGAATCCTCTGGTGTATCAGGAGGCTGACATAGAGTACAAACTGGCTCAGCATCGGAAAAAACACGTTAACATTGCAAGACCCACTAAGAACAAATCAATTGAATCAAGATTAAAAAGTTAATTTGTTTACATAAAAACAAAAAAGTGGCAGGCGATCTTGCTGTAATTTTTAGCCTTTCAAAAAAGCAAGGGTCTTATTTTAAGACAGTGGAAAAGATCAGATGAAGGGACATCGCTAGTCTTAAATAATAAAAAAAAACAGCAAATATATATGTGGTAATATAATCAATGTCCAATCATTGTTGCAAGAGTAAATATGTATATATATATATATATATAAAAAAAATGTCTTCTTTAATAATAAAAAAAAATCTTTACTTTATATCCGACAGATGTAGTTGAACACCAGCCTAAAAATCCGAACATACGCTTGGCTTATCGTCTGTCGACATTGAATACAAAAAACCTCATAATATGCAGTAATAGAATTCATATTCTATCCAAGACTATATATATATATATCAGCGTTCAGTGTAAAATTATGAAGCTACGCAGGGCATCAAAACAGACTTGGCGTTTGTGGATTCTCACATGTTCAATAAGGTCCAATTTCAGACTAAACATGGTCTTTATCCAGTGTGTATTTTTTTGTGATTTGTAAGATCTGACCTTCGAGTAAAGTTTTTCTCACACTTGCTGCAATGAAATGGCTTCACTCCTGCATGCGTCCTTTTGTGCTCGAGAAGACCCAACTTTCGAGCAAAGGTTTTCTCACATTCGTTGCACTGAAATGGCCTCACTCCTGTGTGTATTCTTTGATGCTCAATGAGATTTATCTTTTGAGTAAAAGTCTTTTCACATTCAGTACAGCGAAAGGGCTTCACCCCTGTGTGTACTCTTAGGTGAACTACAAGAGTTGACTTTCGAGTAAAGCTTTTCTCACACTCTGTGCACTGATGGAGCTTCACTCCTAAGTGTATTCGGTCGTGAGAAACCAGAGTTGACTTATGAGTAAAGCTTTTTTCACAAACATTACAGTGATATGGCCTCAGTCCTGTGTGTATTATTTGATGCCGTAGGAAATTAGATTTTTGTGTAAAACGTTTGTCACACTTAGTGCAGTGAAAGGACTTCAAACCTGTGTGTATTCGTTGGTGCTCAAGAAGACTTGCCTTACTAATAAATCCTTTCTCACACTCGGTGCATGGAAAAGGCCTCATTCCTGTGTGTAGCTTTTGGTGCTGATGAAGATTTGACTTTTGAGCAAAAGCTTTGTCACACTCAGTGCACTGAAAAGGTCTCACACCTGTGTGTGTTCTTTGGTGATTTAGAAGACGTGACTTACGAGCAAAGCTTTTCTCACACTCAGAGCAATGAAAAGGCCTCACACCTGTGTGTCTTCTTTCATGTTCTCTAAGATATGACTTTGTGGTAAAGCTCTTTCCGCATTCAGTGCAGGAAAAAGGTCTCTGCCCTGAGTGGATTCTCTGATGCACCTCAAGAACTTCCTTACTGATAAATCTCTTCTCACATTCGGTACAGGGAAAAGGCCTCACATTTATGTGTATTTTTCGGTGACAAAGAGTTGCCCGATGCGTAAAACTTTTCCCACACTCATTGCAGTGAAAAGGTCTCACACCTTCGTGGATTCTCCGATGCCCTACAAGGTCTGCCTTTTTGAAAAAACTCTTCTCACACTCAGTACAAGGGAACAATCTTTGCTTCTTGTGGATTTGTTGATGTTGTTTTAAGGTGGACTTGTGAGTAAAGTTCATCTTGCATTCAGAGCATGTATAGGAATCTTTCTCATTCATTTTTCCTGTCTCCAATTGCTGGGCTGCAGAATAAAATTAAAAAGGCAAGTTTAAAAATGAGAAATAGTTTATTAAAATATAAATACAGAGCTACGATAGTACATGTCACAGTTGAACACTCTCTTTACAGGAAGATGTTGGAGTTCTACTAAAATTAAAGTTTCACACTTTTCACTGATAGACACATATTGGACAATCCTCAAATGTTAAGTGATATCACCTAATTCTGCCAAAGGACAATCCCAGGACTTTCAGCCACACACATAAATCCCTGAATGTGGAATTTGGCTTGTTTTGTACAATTGTGTGACATGCAAATGATTGGCAATACAATTGCAGTAAGAGTAAGGTAGTCTGTCAAATTGTTCGGGAGCCACAGAACAGACAGGGGCCACTGGGCCACAACTGTTGTGGTTGAGGTTGTTTGTGACCCTGATTCCACAGACTGAGCCAACCCTTTCCACATTTGACTCTCAAGATAGCAAGGGTAAGCAGTCACAGTCTTCTTAGGGAGAGAGAGAGAGTGAGAGAGAGAGAGACGAAAAGTGAGAAAGAGAGTGTGTGTGTTTGTTTTATTGTTTATTCAAGAGCTCAGAACTCAAAAGCCAAACATCAGACACTGTAACGGAACGCCCAACTGAGTGCTTGTTTATGAAAGTACTTTAATCACTCAGCAAAATACTACACACCACAATGACAGCCTGATAGAGGGTAGAAAGTAGTTGCATCTAACAGAGAAGCGCTACACCCCATTTCTTCCTAGCACCCCTCTCGTTCTTGCTATGGTCAAGTTTTTACCTCTAAAGTTCCTAAACCAATTCAAAGTAGGCAACGATTAGGTAATGGCGCAGACAACGTGAAGCAATCTCACTCACTGGTGGAGCAATTCGGTTCAATGTCTTTTCCAACTCTTTGTTAAAAAGCCTTAAACAACGCAGTGGTCTTGCCCACATACGCCAGTCTCTGTCCTCCTATGGAGGGCTAACCTCTTGGTTGCAATGCACTTCAGGGAGTACTCCCACCCTTAATGCATTAGTCCTTTCTTTGCAGTAACTGTAGAGCCAGCCTTGTTTGGGATCAGAGTCCATGGAGTGGACTCACTGGGCATGTCTGTCTGGTTGCTCTAATCTTCGATATCTGTGGCCCTCATAGCTGGTTGATGACCGGGTATAGGATGTAGCAGTTTGTTTTTGCAATGATGTCTCTGTGGCATTTGTGGCCTCTCAGTAGATCCTGGCTTCCCATTTCAGGGGTACATTGCTTTTGGTTTCTTCAGCAGCAGTATTACCGATAGCTCAAGCTTGTGGCAGACTGCTAGGTGTGAGACAGTTCACTTGGAAATTGCCCAAAGAAAATGGGTGAACCCTTTCCTTAGGGTGTTCCATGCTTGGAAAACATTGAGCATCTTCCTCTCGTCAGTCACTCTTCCTGAAGGAATCCATGCAGACAGGCATCTAGGATTTTATGCAGATTAACAGCCCTTCTAAAAGAAAGTGCAGGTGTCCGATGATGTCTTCTCAACTCCTGGAGACAGGCTGTCAGGCAGGCACCAGCTCTGGTTACACAGCAGTTCTTCTAGTACTTTATAACAATCCCTTCCTGTGTCAAGAAGAATGTTGGACTGGAACTAAGTGAGCTGGATCCACTGTCTAAATCTTCAGAACCAGTTGGGGTGCTTCTCTTTCAAATGTCATTTCTAGGCTATTTTCCAGACAGATTTTGTGCGAAGCAATGTTTCTCACAGCAGATAGCAACAGAGCTGGCTCCAAGAAGGGAACACTGAAGTGTGAATTCATGGCTCACCAATCTTCCTGAAGCAGTATTCAATGACAGACAAAATGGACAGACCTGGTCAAAGACACTTCCTCACTTTGAACAACAAATAATCCAGTCCTACAGTCATATTTACTACCCACCAAATGGAAGTACTCAGGAAGAAATCATAGAAATCATCAGCAGAAACCTTGCTAATAAGCCCCTCATGGACCTGTCTTCTCATTACAGTGTGTGGGTCTCCACCCTCCAGCCACAGGAATGCAGCCGATACACTTCCCCTGTATGGCAAAGCCATCCTCACCCATCATCTTGGGCCATGTTAAACCAGAGGCATCCAAAATGGATCCCACTGGCTTCAGTACTCTGACATACGCACACACACAATGTCCTACCATCGTATCTGTGCTACACACTGACCACACAAACATGCACGCTTGACATGCACAGAATATGACAGCATAAGATTCCAGATCTCACAAAAAGTGGACTTTTTATGAAGAGGGATCAATAGGAAACACTTTTTTGACACAGAGAAAATGTTTTTTTTGCACTGTGTTCACAAAACATGGTGTGCTGCCACTACCGTCTTATGTGATGTAACCAATGAAAGTACGATAGTCCACTGTGTATGAGAGCCGCTTGGTGCATCCCTCCAGGCTACAGAACAGTTCCTGGGCCTCAGATTGTAAGGGGCAGACCTAGTCCTCTGTGTACATGCTATATTACCATGAGGCCAGGACTAAAACAAAAGTCAGGATACCAATTTCACCTTCAGTCAGGAAAGAGGTGGGAAAAGGTACATGCCCGTTTACCATGCAGAGGCCATTCGTCATAGTCTAGCAGGGTCTACAATACACTGAACTCTCTCAGAAATGTGCTCAGGATCTGTCACAATGCTTCCTGCCAGGCTGCTTCAGCTACCAAGATCAGCCCTTCCAGGCCTCCTTAATAAAGACCTTTCGGTCTAGTTTCTCACAAGGTCAGCAAAACAGGCTCCTGTAAAGCCAGTATATCACTTTCCCCTGCTCGGAATCCTTCTCATCCTTTTGTTCCTAGGTCTCTGGCATTAAATAGCTGTGGCGAGTTCCCTCAAGTTCTGAAAAAAGTGTGAGGTGATTTGCTCTCGCTCTTTGTACCCCTTAGAAAGGCATGCTTACAATCAGGGGGGGCTTGTCATATCACAAAAATTCCTGCCTGGCACAAATGAGAGTCAGTGATACAGTTCACCTTCAGCTTTCCTATTATTGTCATACTGTACTCGACATATATGGAAAATGTCACTTACCTAGTGTACATCTGTTTGTGGTATGTAGTGCTGCAGATTCACATGCTATGCGTATCTCTTCTGACATCTAGTGTTGGGCTTGGAGTGTTACAAGTTGTTTTTCTTCGAAGAAGTCTTTTCGGAGTCATGGGATCGAGTGACTCCTCCTCTCGATTACAGTGTGCATGGGCATCGACTCCATTGTTAGATTATTTTCCCGCAAAGGGTGAAGGAAGGAGTGATAGAGTATAAGAATATAAAGAGATGTCCATGCACATGTAAATGTATCTACGTATGTACAAATGCTAAACTACTACAGGCTTCCGGGGAGGAGGGAGGGTGCATGTGAATCAGCAGCACTACATGCCACGAACAGATGTACACTAGGTAAGTGATATTTTCTGTTCGATGGCATGAACTGAAAAAAGGCCCAAAACCAGTTCATGCACTGAAATTTTGATGTTGCTCGCGTTATGCGTCATTTTTTCCCCACCAATACAGATTGTGCGTCATATTTTTTGACGCACAGCAGTGAAAATTAGGCCGCATCCAAATAATTGCACAGACTATTTACTATTATTTGGCTGCGGCCTAATTTTCACTCCTGCGCGTTGAAAAATATGACGCACAAACTGTATGCCTGAAAAAATATGACTCATAACGCGAAATACGGCGGCCATTTTATGCAGGAAGTGATGTAATAGGATATCCTGTTTACAGATTATGTACAGTGGGTGTACTTTCACTTTCACTTTGCAGTCTGTGAATCTTCTAGACTGTGTGGCTGTTTTCAGAGTGGTGTCCAGTGATTTTGTGCTTTTGTGTCCTGTGTGCTATCTCAATTGGCATTTTGTGAAATAAATATTGTTGTTGTATAGTGTCCTAGTGTGTTTTGTTTACATGTGTCCAGTATTCTAGTGTTTTTGTTGTTTGTGGGAGTCTGTTGTGGGTAGTGCTAGTTTGGGGATAGTTGGGCTCTTTTAGTGGTTAAGTTTACTTTTCTTCTTTTTTTGTACCCCTACTTTCCCCCTTTTCCCCTTTCTACTTCTTTATCCCCTATTCCCCTTTTCATTGCCGAGATGTCTGGTAGGCCACATCTTGGCAGGATGGGTGAGGAGGAGTTGGTTTTTTTTATATGGCTTGTGGGCCATTTCCTACCACTCATGATCGAGGCAGGGTGATACAGGGGTACCACACTGAGGCACGCAGAATCCAGTGGGGAAAGGTGCTGTATCACCTGCAGTGCGTGTATGCCAGCCAGAGGAGTGACCACCAACTGAAGCACCGGTGGGCTGACCTCCTCACCAGGGAGCAAGATCTGCTGGACCACATGGGAATAGTGATTGGTGGCCCTGTTGATGAGTACTAATCATGTAAATGTGCATGATTAAATGCTCTGTAGTGACATCAGATGATTTGTACAATATCTGCCAGCTAAGTTGCTGACTGTGTGGAATGCTGCGGAAACATACTGGGTAATTGATGCACTATGTGAAGAATCACAATTGCTAGCTGTCAGGAAGCACGTACTCTGCAAACTTACAGGATACTTTTCCGTTCAGTAAATTGGTGCTGCCTTTGTGTCAGACAACCAAACAAAATAGGAGCCAATTACGTCTATATAGGTCACATTTGCCAGAGTAGTAAAGATGTACTAAAATATTGGATAACTTTGTTGACGCAATAGCTAGACTGACTTTAGAAACACTACATGATGCAGAAAATGAGTGCTGGCTTAACGTGATGATAGCAAAGTGGCCCAGACATATGTCTAATGTCAGTCTGGTGAGTGTGGAAGGAAAGTGTTCATGGAAGTTCTATGAATGTTAGGGATTATTGTGGTCCTTCATCTTTTGGGATACATGTCAGATATGGATTTGAAAACATCGTGAAAAGGTGTAAGGTGCCCTCAGCTAACATCTTAGACTGGTATTTGGAGTTAGTTGTGCCACATTCCAATTAGGGATAGCAGTCCAAAGGTATGTGCATGGGTTCACATCTCCATGGTTGGTGCAAATCACCATTGCTGGCCCACATCAAATGAAGAAACTGTAACAACAGGAGGGCTTACAAAAGTCCCTGCCCCTCTGTATATTGTACCTATGTGTAATAAATGTGTCATGGCCACATGGGCTGTTTGATTGGTTATGCAGTCCTCACGTAACCAGGCTTTGGATGTCTCTCTTGGATGCACATGATGAGACGATTACACTCCATTATTATTTCTGATCACTAATGACGGAGCATGTTTGCCACCACATGATAGCTATAGGGCCACTGCATTTGTGCATATATGTGTATAATTGTCACAGGAGACCCATGCTATGTACATGTTAGCAGTGCTATATCGGATGCAGTATCATCATGTCTGAGTGGCTTTAATTACTTATGTCATCTTACACATAGTTTATGTCTTTGGAATTGTTGGTCAGTGCACAGATTTTGAGCACATTTCTTCCTTCCATGCCTTACAGGTGGACCGGCAACCTACACTGTGGGAGAGGTGGCTACATTTGAGGACCCCGACCACTCCAGTAAGTGTTGATATGTCTGTAATGTGCTGTGTTTGCTGGTGATGTGTGATGGACTCCTGTGTGTTGAACACATAGCAAGGTGTGATGCGCTGGCCAATCATTTGTCTTGTTCCATGAGTGGGATTTCAGTTTCTCAAAAGTTTTGAGTTGGCCAATGCTTATCCGATTGTATTATCTAGGGATTGTAGGTCATTCCTGTAGGCCCCACAATGAGTACTGGGGTGAATCATGTGGATAACACTTGTATCAACAAGAGTCGCACTGGAACTCAGCTCAGATTTAGTCAGCCTGTCAGACCCACATTCTACCAGACTGGTACTGCAAATCGCTTTCCAACAGACTTCTGCTTCCCTATTCACAAAAGTACTTATTAAACTGTAGGTAGAACTTCCTAGCAGCATGTACTTCCACATGTAGTGCTACAGGTATGTGGAACTTGAGTGCAATGGCCTAGGTGTGCATGCTAATCATGATCATGGGTGTTCTTGCAACTCTGTGTCTGGTGTAAGTCATGCCTTACTGGAAGTATATGTTGTGTACCAAGCTCTGCATTTCCTGACATGTGTGGCGCTATGATTGGTCAAGGGTTTGCAGACTCCTAATTGTTGATAGACCTTACCTGTGGTGTGTGTGTAGAGCCAAACACGTGTGGAGTTTTCTATACACTCCTGGGTGTCCATGTTGTTTAGAATTGTTAGTTGTTTCTCCACCTCCCCCCACAAACACAGGCATGGGTTTGTGAATAGGGTAGCTAGGACTGATGCTACCAGTATGTTACACATACATGTGAATAAGTGACTGTTTGGTCGGAACCTAGTATACACACTCAGGTATGGCACATGGGTACTATACTGGCAAGTCCAGTTACAACTTGCAGACCATGTGGCTTTAGTTTTGCATTCCGTACACTGACATTTGTAGCCCAGGTATTGGCGGAGGATATGCAGCATGATTGTTAGCTGATAACTGGCAGAACTCAGATGGCAAGTCAATGCCAGTTGTTACCCTTCTCATAGGTTTTGGATGTGCTATGTTTGATGTGACCTTTGTAGGCTGGCCTGCCATGTACTTCCTCAGGGACATACAATGATCTGTATGGTGATATGAGCTGTTACAAGTACAGTAGATGTATCGTCTGATTTACTTCTTGTGCCATTTCACACAATGCAGTTCCTTATGTAAATTATTTGCATTTGTCTTCACAGCTGCAAACATGACTCCTATCCAGGTCCGTGAGTTCCAGCGGCGGGCCATGAGTTATCAACATATCCTGCTGGTAGAGTCGGGGTTCAGGAGGACGGCCCATTGATACCGCCATGAATGGGCCTCCGGGGCATGGGGGGCTTTCCCACAGGGTGGCCCTACTTTGCCCACCACCAGCACAACCACCAGTTCCACCCAGGAGGCAACACCCACAGCTGGGACTGTTGTCCCAACGTCTGCTGTAGTTCCAGGCCCCAGCATTGCAACAGCTTCAGGACAGCCCACTGGCCTTGGCTCTACACGCCCACAAACCTCCTCCGCCGGTACCCAGACTGCCCCAGCTCCAACAGTTGACCCTGCAGCATTCCACGAAATGGAACGTAAGATGGACCGTGTGTTGAGGAAGATCAGTAATCTGAGCCAGGATGTTTGCCATATTAACAGGCGTGTGAAGTCCATAAAGCGGACCCTCCGGAGGGCCACCCTCTAGACTTTGATGACAATGGACATGATTCCCTCCCCTCCCTCCTCTTTCCTTGTTCTCATACTTAGTGGGCTTAGGGGGCTTAGTGTTAGGTTAGTATAGTCTGTTAGTTTAGTTAGTGTTAGTGGGTGGGGGGTCCTGATTCTTTCTATTTTTACTTATTAAGTGTGTGGGTGGGTGGGTGTTGGGCTATGTTGGGGTTCTTGTGTGTTTAATAAAAAATAAAAAAATAAAAATATATATATATATATATTTATTTAGGATAGTATAGTATGTGTTTAGGTTAGCATGTGTTGTCCTCCATGTGTCCCGTCCCCTAGGGGGGAGGTGGGGGGTTGATGTTTAGAACTTTTTGTTACATGTGATAAGTAAGTTTAGGTTAGGTTAGTTAGGGACAGTTGTGGGTAATGAGTAGTCAGGGTAGATTAGGGTAGGTAAGACTTTTCCCTCAGTTTCCTCTTCTGTGATTACCATTTAATAAATATATAGTTAACCCTTTACAGGATGTGTTAAATGCTACTTGATCATGGCCTTGGCATTAGTGTACATGAATTTTGTTCTATTACATTTGTGTCCTATGCTACGAACAAATCCCAACTGAGCTGTAAGATTGGCAGCTACCCCAGAGCTACCTTGCAAAGATTCCACCATTCGTTGCAACCACCAATCACAGTTAATATGGATCCCAACGTGTTTTTGTCGGTAAGTATGTTTTGTAAGTCACAAACGGTGCTTCCAGACTTGGTATTGGTGGAACAGTTTTAGGTCTGACTGCAATGTGATGTTCAAGGACACCCTTATAAGATGAGTTGTCGTAAGCACTCTTGTAGTCTTGTCTTCATGACTCACATAAATCATTTGTGACACTGTTCAGCATGATAACCTATTTGGATGTAAACTCAGACACCTTCATTCATGCAGTTTTTGTAGTGTTAGCTTAGATTTGTGTGCACTGTTATATGTGTTAGTATTGCATGGTGACAACATTTTGCTGCCACTATTTGATGACTTAGATATCCCTTGAGGAAGCATTATTCTGTCCAACACAGCATGATGGTGTATGGTTTCTCACTTCAGCAGATATTACCCTCAGGAAGGGCACAGTATGATGCAATCCTGGCCACTGTGTAGATTTATCTGACTACATAATATCAGGACAGTTGTATTGACAAGCTACGTTATTGGACAGTAGGCACATTTCAGTTATCTACTGCGCAGTTGATGTGTCACATTACCCAGAGTCAGATTTATTGTGTAAGTGCTATTTATTGATAAGTGATGTAGTGCTATATGTACATTGTCCATGATTGTGAGTCCATTATAGTGACATCTTACATTGTGATCCTACACAAGGGGTTAAGGAAATGCTTTGACATGCTGGGGTGATGTTTCAGACAGTGCAGAGGGACAGGATTTGCCAATGAGTAAGAGAGACACAATCACTGGGCAGGCTGACAAGATATACAGTGGTTAGCAGAACAGTCATTGAGTAGAGTTGTTGTAAGACTGTCATGTTACAAAACGCAGGACCTTGGTAATAGTTGGCCATGTGGCAGGGACTAGTGCTTCCGGGTTCTTTTCCGTGTGAATGTGATCTGTTCCATGTCTTCTTCTGATGTGTGTGTTGCCTCCTCAGTCCTTGTTGGTGGTGGTTGTGAAGGGGCAACACACACCTCAGTGTTAGAAGACGTGGAGTCAGACATCCCGGTCACTGCTACCTGTGAAGGTCTTAAGAGCAGTACTGCAGCAAGGAGGATCTGCTGATTCTTGAGAATAGCAGCGACATCACGATGGTAGGCAGCCAGGTCGGCCCTGAGGGGTTCAATGTTGCATTCGTGCACGCGTTGACAGGATTGCTGTTGTAGGTGTTAGGTCAACTGTGTTACAGCTGTGCTGAATTCCTTCAGGCTTTTTTGCTGTTCCTGCAAGATAGATGTTAGCCCTTGCATAGCTGCTGCCTGATCTGCAGATGACATCATGCACAAACGCAACCCCTCTAGGCTGGCTGCCATAGTTTGCATCCCTACCCGCACCTCATTGGCCAGCTCCCGCTGTACCCCAACTACAGTTCTCTCAAAGCTGGTGCCTGTGTCATCTGAGTCCTCAGCTGTGTTGGAGCTGGCAGGTCTTACAGTTGGGGTGGTGGGTGGGTCCTCTGTGATGGCTGCTTGTTCTGTGCTCCTCCTTGTGACTGAAGGTGGGGTCTGGAGGGTTCCAAAGACCTCTTGGATGGTCTGCTGGGGAATGTTTGTCAGCTCGTCATCCATGTCATCAGGGTATTCTGGGACAGGCATATCCGCAGGAGATCCATCTTCCTCTGCAATGAAACGGGGTACAATTAGTGTGTGTGTGTTGTGGCATTAGTGATGTGACATGCCTTGTGATGAATTCATATTGTGATCTTGTTTCGTGTTCCTTGCTCCAGTCTTTCAGATGGGCATTCTCCCAGGCCTATGGCCCACCTGCATGTCACATGTATTGTGGTAAGTTATTAGACTTGTCGGCATCATCTACTCTGGGTGTTTGTTCTGGCCAAATAGTGAATTGCCACCTTCTTGTCCTACTCAACCCTCCGTCCACATCCATTCTCATGGTGAGGCCTTTCACTGGCTGTGGGTGCTCTGATGGCACTGGCAGCACACTTGACAATCTAGACCTGCCCCAGTCTCTGATCTTTCACATCCACTTAAATGTAGTTGACATGTAGCGTATCCTATGCATAGCATTGTTATGGCACGATTTGGATGTTGGCAATGGTAATGTGTACAGCTGATGTTGGGAATGCGTGGTACATTGGATTGCCCTGATAATCGTATCAGTGTCCTATTTCCTCCTCTGACTGTGCAGGTGTATTTCAGTGACCAGTTACATGTGTCCTCAATGCTGTTGTCTGAGCAGTATGACATTTGGGATGTTACATTGTGACCCAGGCACAGGATGGACCCTGACATATGCAGCATGGATATGTCCATAGTGCTGTGTAGCTCCTATTGTTGATGACATTGGCTGATGTTTGCGGCAACTATGGGCATTGACATGTTACAGGACTGGGGCCTTTGTCTTGTTTCAGGGGATTACTGGAGTTGTCATCATCAACCCACTAATTTAGGTGTGTATGATCCATGGGGAAGTTACTGCCATTGGCTACTTAAGGTTCACACAGAGCGGAGGTGGTTGTGGCAACTGTTGTCGCAGTTACATTCCAGTTGTCGGTATGACTAGAGGTTGTTCATAGGGCCCTAGTTAATGTAGGGGGAATGGTGGCTGACGTGTGCCGGGATGTCAGTTTGACGTTGTTCCCTTCCCTCCTGGCGTGGCTTTACATTTGCTCCATCGTTGGCATGGCAGCATGCCCCCATGGGACTGTTGTTGGTGTAGTGTAATGGTGTGCCCCAGCTTCTGTCTGTGCAGGCCATGCCCCCATGCCATACCCCTTTACCCATGCCACTCCATGTATATGACTTCCATGCATTTTGTGGTCAGTATCCCCCCCGCTTACAGTTGACATTAGTGCATTTTAATTCCCCAAGCGACTTACCCTGCATGTGTGTTGTCTCCTGGTAGTCTGCGCTGTCCTGTCCTTGAATCCCTGTGACGATCTCCTCGGGGATGACGGCTGCGACCATCTCCTCCATGTGGCCCAGGGCCTCCTGGTGTGCTGGGCTCCCACCTCTAGTCTGCAGTGCTGCCTTCCCTTTTCCTGGCCATCTTTTCCTTGGTCCTGCGCTTGCAGTCATGCCAGCGTTTCTTGCACTCGATGACTGTTCCGCCTACTTCTACCACACTGTTGATCTTGTCGACAATTTGTTGCCATATAGCCTCTCTCCTACTGATTGGCAATTTTGAGGTGACAAACAATTAGGGCTGGTGTCCCGTCACCTCTTTAACCAGAATTTCCTGTTCCTCTGCACTAAAGCAACACTTTCTTTTCTTCTTAAAAGTGTCCTGGTTCTTGTGTGGATCCTCCTGGCTGGTTCCTGGTCCGTTGTCATCTTCCTGGGGTCTGTAGAGGCATCTGGGATCCATTTTGGCTCTCCTCTGCTGATATGGCTGTGTTCATGGGGAATTTTGACGCTATTGCGTCAAAAAACACTGCATATCCGGTTTGCGGGGTCGTAAATCGACCCAGTCATTTCCGCCGCTCTAACGTCATTTTGCTTTGAAAGAGGCCACAGTGGATTATCTTGGCTTGCAGAAGTTGCTTGCAGGGAGCCTGGACAACCCCGTGACCATGGCTTATTTCCCAGTGCATCATCCTGTTTAGCGTCTGCAGGTTCTGTTGATGTTGACAAAAGCACTGTTTGAGAGCCCTGCGTGGATTGAGCTAGACTAGATGGCTGTTGTATAGGTGACTTGGAGTCCGCAGATTTTGACTGGGTTGAGGCCAGTGCCGCAGACAGTTCCTGGCTCGCTAGATCCTTTTTAGAACACAGGTCAGCCTGCACCGCTATCAGTGAAATCAAGACTGCTGAACTTGGGGGTTTTGATTCTCCCACCCTGAGAGCTACCTAATTTGGTTGAACGCCCATGGAGGGAGAGGCTGCCAGTGGAATGCCAGCGTCACCGGTGGACTGTGCGGTTACATTTGTTGTTATCGTCTGTGGAGATTCAGAATCTGTGGGCTTTTGAACTTGACTTGGTGACAAGGTGTGATGCTGCTTCGATTTGACCACAAAAATGGAGTAAATGTTGCTACCATAATCACCATTTGTCACTGCGCGACTAGGGTTCTCCCTTGCCTTCCTAGCACGTTTCCTCTGTCTTTTAGTCTTAGTTCTCATTTTGCAGCAGCCAAATTGAGTCATTTGGACAGTAGGGTGAGTAGTTGAAAATGATTCTTTATTGCTGGTTCTTAACTCTTCCAAAATGTCTGTTAGAATGGCGTGGCTGGCAAAGTGCTCAGTTTATCAGTGATTGGTCCACATTTGGAAGCATCTTGTTGGAACTGGTAAGTTGGAATCTGAACAGTTGATGACCAATGAGTTAGCTTGTCCAATTTAGCATTGGTGCTTGCAATGTGCGTCGCCATCATCTTCATGAGGTTGATCTGAAGATCCAGTTTGTCTGATAGCATATTTAATGCTGTGATTAAAGCTTGCAGAGCCCTTAAAAATAGAAGAGTGCAGCAGTGAGATATCCCCCAACTTGGCCTTCTCTAGGCATCCACTGGATTGTATGCTTAGAGGAGAATCACTACTGCCACTCCCAAGCAAAAGACAATGGAGCTGATCAAACCCCCAGTGCCTGGTTATACAGGCTTAGTTGTATTATATACCCAAAGCACGAGGCCTTTGTTCTCCTACAAGATATATCAGCACTGATATCCTTAGCCCGCTGCCCCTTCCCCATCTGACTGCACTCCAGGATTTACTAAGGATCAACTTTTACACCAGTCTATTGCAATATATCTGTGACCCCATTTCTTATATTACAAGTATCCCATAGATGGATGTTCTTATTCATCTGTAAATATTGCTTTTTGTACACTTGCCAGGGTAAAACTTTTTTTTTATACATTGGAGATGTTCCACGTTGGAGCTGTATCTTCAGATGTCTGTCACATGAGCTGTACATTTTCAACTTGTCACCAAAATAGCAGATCTGTGGCCCTCACTTATACCAGTTCAAAAAGTAGACCAAATACAATTTTGAACGAGGCTATAAAATAGAGCAGACCAATTTTGACACTAAAATCTGTTGCCCCTATTTTTATTTTACAAAGAACAAAATTGTGCAAAATCCATTCTCTAGTTTCCTCTGAACAAAGGTTATTAATAAACAGAGCTTTCTTCACTGAAAAGCCTTCTGTCCACACTCCTGAGGAATTACAAACAGCAGACAAGTAGTGTGTGTTAACAATCTCTTTCCCTTGCTTTTGAATTCACAAAGGTACTTAGAAAATATACACTGTAGCAAAATATGTTTGCACCATCCATTCTTATTAGAAAACATGGCTACGGTGCAAATGTATTGCTCTGTTCTTTGCATTAGTGCTCAAGATTGCCATTAAGTTTGTACCCATATGGTGTGAAACAGATGAAAGTTAATTTTACCATGTCCATTTCATTGGTGTGATAGGAAATCCTCTGGTGTATCAGGAGGCTGACATAGAGTACAAACTGGCTCAGCATCGGAAAAAACACGTTCACATTGCAAGACCCACTAAGAACAAATCAACTGAATCAAGATTAAAAAGTTAATTTGTTTACATAAAAACAAAAAAGTGGCAGGCGATCTTGCTGTAATTTTTAGCCTTTCAAAAAAGCAAGGGTCTTATTTTAAGACAGTGGAAAAGATCAGATGAAGGGACATCGCTAGTCTTAAATAATTTAAAAAAACAGCAAATATATATGTGGTAATATAATCAATGTCCAATCATTGTTGCAAGAGTAAATATGTATATATATATATATATATATATATATATATATATATATATATATATATATATATAAAAAATGTCTTCTTTAATAATAAAAAAAAATCTTTACTTTATATCCGACAGATGTAGTTGAACACCAGCCTAAAATTCCGAACATACGCTTGGCTTATCGTCTGTCGACATTGAATACAAAAAACCTCATAATATGCAGTAATAGAATTCATATTCTATCCAAGACTATATATATATATATCAGCGTTCAGTGTAAAATTATGAAGCTACGCAGGGCATCAAAACAGACTTGGCGTTTGTGGATTCTCACATGTTCAATAAGGTCCAATTTCAGACTAAACATGGTCTTTATCCAGTGTGTATTTTTTTGTGATTTGTAAGATCTGACCTTCGAGTAAAGTTTTTCTCACACTTGCTGCAATGAAATGGCTTCACTCCTGCATGCGTCCTTTTGTGCTCGAGAAGACCCAACTTTCGAGCAAAGGTTTTCTCACATTCGTTGCACTGAAATGGCCTCACTCCTGTGTGTATTCTTTGATGCTCAATGAGATTTATCTTTTGAGTAAAAGTCTTTTCACATTCAGTACAGCGAAAGGGCTTCACCCCTGTGTGTACTCTTAGGTGAACTACAAGAGTTGACTTTCGAGTAAAGCTTTTCTCACACTCTGTGCACTGATGGAGCTTCACTCCTAAGTGTATTCGGTCGTGAGAAACAAGAGTTGACTTATGAGTAAAGCTTTTTTCACAAACATTACAGTGATATGGCCTCAGTCCTGTGTGTATTATTTGATGCCGTAGGAAATTAGATTTTTGTGTAAAACGTTTGTCACACTTAGTGCAGTGAAAGGACTTCAAACCTGTGTGTATTCGTTGGTGCTCAAGAAGACTTGCCTTACTAATAAATCCTTTCTCACACTCGGTGCATGGAAAAGGCCTCATTCCTGTGTGTAGCTTTTGGTGCTGATGAAGATTTGACTTTTGAGCAAAAGCTTTGTCACACTCAGTGCACTGAAAAGGTCTCACACCTGTGTGTGTTCTTTGGTGATTTAGAAGACGTGACTTACGAGCAAAGCTTTTCTCACACTCAGAGCAATGAAAAGGCCTCACACCTGAGTGTCTTCTTTCATGTTCTCTAAGATATGACTTTGTGGTAAAGCTCTTTCCGCATTCAGTGCAGGAAAAAGGTCTCTGCCCTGAGTGGATTCTCTGATGCACCTCAAGAACTTCCTTACTGATAAATCTCTTCTCACACTCGGTACAGGGAAAAGGCCTCACCTTTATGTGTATTTTTCGGTGATGACAAAGAGTTGCCCGATGCGTAAAACTTTTCCCACACTCATTGCAGTGAAAAGGTCTCACACCTTCGTGGATTCTCCGATGCCCTACAAGGTCTGCCTTTTTGAAAAAACTCTTCTCACACTCAGTACAAGGGAACAATCTTTGCTTCTTGTGGATTTGTTGATGTTGTTTTAAGGTGGACTTGTGAGTAAAGTTCATCTTGCATTCAGAGCATGTATAGGAATCTTTCTCATTCATTTTTCCTGTCTCCAATTGCTGGGCTGCAGAATAAAATTAAAAAGGCAAGTTTAAAAATGAGAAATAGTTTATTAAAATATAAATACAGAGCTACGATAGTACATGTCACAGTTGAACACTCTCTTTACAGGAAGATGTTGGAGTTCTACTAAAATTAAAGTTTCACACTTTTCACTGATAGACACATATTGGACAATCTTCAAATGTTAAGTGATATCACCTAATTCTGCCAAAGGACAATCCCAGGACTTTCAGCCACACACATAAATCCCTGAATGTGGGATTTGGCTTGTTTTGTACAATTGTGTGACATGCAAATGATTGGCAATACAATTGGAGGAAGAGTAAGGTAGTCTGTCAAATTGTTCGGGAGCCACAGAACAGACAGGGGCCACTGGGCCACAACTGTCGTGGTTGAGGTTGTTTGTGACCTTGATTCCACAGACTGAGCCAACCCTTTCCATATTTGACTCTCAAGATAGCAAGGGTAAGCAGTCACAGTCTTCTTGGGGAGAGAGAGAGAGAGAGTGAGAGAGAGAGAGACGAAAAGTGAGAAAGAGAGTGTGTGTGTTTGTTTTATTGTTTATTCAAGAGCTCAGAACTCAAAAGCCAAACATCAGACACTGTAACGGAACGCCCAACTGAGTGCTTGTTTATGAAAGTACTTTAATCACTCAGCAAAATACTACACACCACAATGACAGCCTGATACAGGGTTGAAAGTAGTTGCATCTAACAGAGAAGCGCTACACCCCATTTCTTCCTAGCACCCCTCTCGTTCTTGCTATGGTCAAGTTTTTACCTCTAAAGTTCCTAAACCAATTCAAAGTAGGCAACGATTAGGTAATGGCGCAGACAACGTGAAGCAATCTCACTCACTGGTGGAGCAATTCGGTTCAATGTCTTTTTCACCTCTTGTTAAAAAGCCTTAAACAACGCAGTGGTCTTGCCCACATACGCCAGTCTCTGTCCTCCTATGGAGGGCTAACCTCTTGGTTGCAATGCACTTCAGGGAGTACTCCCACCCTTAATGCATTAGTCCTTTCTTTGCAATAACTGTAGAGCCAGCCTTGTTTGGGATCAGAGTCCATGGAGTGGACTCACTGGGCATGTCTGTCTGGTTGCTCTAATCTTCGATATCTGTGGCCCTCATAGCTTGTTGAGGACCGGGTATAGGATGTAGCAGTTTGTTTTTGCAATGATGTCTCTGTGGCATTTGTGGCCTCTCAGTAGATCCTGGCTTCCCATTTCAGGGGTACATTGTTTTTGGTTTCTTCAGCAGCAGTATTACCGATAGCTCAAGCTTGTGGCAGACTGCTAGGTGTGAGACAGTTCACTTGGAAATTGCCCAAAGAAAATGGGTGAACCCTTTCCTTAGGGTGTTCCATGCTTGGAAAACATTGAGCATCTTCCTCTCGTCAGTCACTCTTCCTGAAGGAATCCATGCAGACAGGCATCTAGGATTTTATGCAGATTAACAGCCCTTCTAAAAGAAAGTGCAGGTGTCCGATGATGTCTTCTCAACTCCTGGAGACAGGCTGTCAGGCAGGCACCAGCTCTGGTTACACGGCAGTTCTTCTAGTACTTTATAACAATCCCTTCCTGTGTCAAGAAGAATGTTGGACTGGAACTAAGTGAGCTGGATCCACTGTCTAAATCTTCAGAACCAGTTGGGGTGCTTCTCTTTCAAATGTCATTTCTAGGCTATTTTCCAGACAGATTTTGTGCGAAGCAATGTTTCTCACAGCAGATAGCAACAGAACTGGCTCCAAGAAGGGAACACTGAAGTGTGAGTTCATGGCTCACCAATCTTCCTGAAGCAGTATTCAATGACAGACAAAATGGACAGACCTGGTCAAAGACACTTCCTCACTTTGAACAACAAATAATCCAGTCCTACAGTCATATTTACTACCCACCAAATGGAAGTACTCAGGAAGAAATCATAGAAATCATCAGCAGAAACCTTGCTAATAAGCCCCTCATGGACCTATCTTCTCATTACAGTGTGTGGGTCTCCACCCTCCAGCCACAGGAATGCAGCCGATACACTTCCCCTGTATGGCAAAGCCATCCTCACCCATCATCTTGGGCCATGTTAAACCAGAGGCATCCAAAATGGATCCCACTGGCTTCAGTACTCTGACATACGCACACACACAATGTCCTACCATCGTATCTGTGCTACACACTGACCACACAAACATGCACGCTTGACATGCACAGAATATGACAGCATAAGATTCCAGATCTCACAAAAAGTGGACTTTTTACGAAGAGGGATCAATAGGAAACACTTTTTTGACACAGAGAAAATGTTTTTTTTGCACTGTGTTCACAAAACATGGTGTGCTGCCACTACCGTCTTATGTGATGTAACCAATGAAAGTATGATAGTCCACTGTGTATGAGAGCCGCTTGGTGCATCCCTCCAGGCTACAGAACAGGTCCTGGGCCTCAGATTGTAAGGGGCAGACCTAGTCCTCTGTGTACATGCTATATTACCATGAGGCCAGGACTAAAACAAAAGTCAGGATACCAATTTCACCTTCAGTCAGGAAAGAGGTGGGAAGAGGTACATGCCCGTTTACCATGCAGAGGCCATTCGTCATAGTCTAGCAGGGTCTACAATACACTGAACTCTCTCAGAAATGTGCTCAGGATCTGTCACAATGCTTCCTGCCAGGCTGCTTCAGCTACCAAGATCAGCCCTTCCAGGCCTCCTTAATAAAGACCTTTCGGTCTAGTTTCTCACAAGGTCAGCAAAACAGGCTCCTGTAAAGCCAGTATATCACTTTCCCCTGCTCGGAATCCTTCTCATCCTTTTGTTCCTAGGTCTCTGGCATTAAATAGCTGTGGCGAGTTCCCTCAAGTTCTGAAAAAAGTGTGAGGTGATTTGCTCTCGCTCTTTGTACCCCTTAGAAAGGCATGCTTACAATCAGGGGGGGCTTGTCATATCACAAAAATTCCTGCCTGGCACAAATGAGAGTCAGTGATACAGTTCACCTTCAGCTTTCCTATTATTGTCATACTGTACTCGACATATATGGAAAATGTCACTTACCTAGTGTACATCTGTTTGTGGTATGTAGTGCTGCAGATTCACATGCTATGCGTATCTCTTCTGACATCTAGTGTTGGGCTTGGAGTGTTACAAGTTGTTTTTCTTCGAAGAAGTCTTTTCGGAGTCATGGGATCGAGTGACTCCTCCTCTCGATTACAGTGTGCATGGGCATCGACTCCATTGTTAGATTATTTTCCCGCAAAGGGTGAAGGAAGGAGTGATAGAGTATAAGAATATAAAGAGATGTCCATGCACATGTAAATGTATCTACGTATGTACAAATGCTAAACTACTACAGGCTTCCGGGGAGGAGGGAGGGTGCATGTGAATCAGCAGCACTACATGCCACGAACAGATGTACACTAGGTAAGTGATATTTTCTGTTCGATGGCATGAACTGAAAAAAGGCCCAAAACCAGTTCATGCACTGAAATTTTGATGTTGCTCGCGTTATGCGTCATTTTTTCCCCACCAATACAGATTGTGCGTCATATTTTTTGACGCACAGCAGTGAAAATTAGGCCGCATCCAAATAATTGCACAGACTATTTACTATTATTTGGCTGCGGCCTAATTTTCACTCCTGCGCGTTGAAAAATATGACGCACAAACTGTATGCCTGAAAAAATATGACTCATAACGCGAAATACGGCAGCCATTTTATGCAGGAAGTACTTTCACTTTCACTTTGCAGTCTGTGAATCTTCTAGACTGTGTGGCTGTTTTCAGAGTGGTGTCCAGTGATTTTGTGCTTTTGTGTCCTGTGTGCTATCTCAATTGTCATTTTGTGAAATAAATATTGTTGTTGTATAGTGTCCTAGTGTGTTTTGTTTACATGTGTCCAGTATTCTAGTGTTTTTGTTGTTTGTGGGAGTCTGTTGTGGGTAGTGCTAGTTTGGGGATAGTTGGGCTCTTTTAGTGGTTAAGTTTACTTTTCTTCTTTTTTTGTACCCCTACTTTCCCCCTTTTCCCCTTTCTACTTCTTTATCCCCTATTCCCCTTTTCATTGCCGAGATGTCTGGTAGGCCACATCTTGGCAGGATGGGTGAGGAGGAGTTGGTTTTTTTTATATGGCTTGTGGGCCATTTCCTACCACTCATGATCGAGGCAGGGTGATACAGGGGTACCACACTGAGGCACACAGAATCCAGTGGGGAAAGGTGCTGTATCACCTGCAGTGCGTGTATGCCAGCCAGAGGAGTGACCACCAACTGAAGCACCGGTGGGCTGACCTCCTCACCAGGGAGCAAGATCTGCTGGACCACATGGGAATAGTGATTGGTGGCCCTGTTGATGAGTACTAATCATGTAAATGTGCATGATTAAATGCTCTGTAGTGACATCAGATGATTTGTACAATATCTGCCAGCTAAGTTGCTGACTGTGTGGAATGCTGCAGAAACATACTGGGTAATTGATGCACTATGTGAAGAATCACAATTGCTAGCTGTCAGGAAGCACGTACTCTGCAAACTTACAGGATACTTTTCCGTTCAGTAAATTGGTGCTGCCTTTGTGTCAGACAACCAAACAAAATAGGAGCCAATTACGTCTATATAGGTCACATTTGCCAGAGTAGTAAAGATGTACTAAAATATTGGATAACTTTGTTGACGCAATAGCTAGACTGACTTTAGAAACACTACATGATGCAGAAAATGAGTGCTGGCTTAACGTGATGATAGCAAAGTGGCCCAGACATATGTCTAATGTCAGTCTGGTGAGTGTGGAAGGAAAGTGTTCATGGAAGTTCTATGAATGTTAGGGATTATTGTGGTCCTTCATCTTTTGGGATACATGTCAGATATGGATTTGAAAACATCGTGAAAAGGTGTAAGGTGCCCTCAGCTAACATCTTAGACTGGTATTTGGAGTTAGTTGTGCCACATTCCAATTAGGGATAGCAGTCCAAAGGTATGTGCATGGGTTCACATCTCCATGGTTGGTGCAAATCACCATTGCTGGCCCACATCAAATGAAGAAACTGTAACAACAGGAGGGCTTACAAAAGTCCCTGCCCCTCTGTATATTGTACCTATGTGTAATAAATGTGTCATGGCCACATGGGCTGTTTGATTGGTTATGCAGTCCTCACGTAACCAGGCTTTGGATGTCTCTCTTGGATGCACATGATGAGACGATTACACTCCATTATTATTTCTGATCACTAATGACGGAGCATGTTTGCCACCACATGATAGCTATAGGGCCACTGCATTTGTGCATATATGTGTATAATTGTCACAGGAGACCCATGCTATGTACATGTTAGCAGTGCTATATCGGATGCAGTATCATCATGTCTGAGTGGCTTTAATTACTTATGTCATCTTACACATAGTTTATGTCTTTGGAATTGTTGGTCAGTGCACAGATTTTGAGCACATTTCTTCCTTCCATGCCTTACAGGTGGACCGGCAACCTACACTGTGGGAGAGGTGGCTACATTTGAGGACCCCGACCACTCCAGTAAGTGTTGATATGTCTGTAATGTGCTGTGTTTGCTGGTGATGTGTGATGGACTCCTGTGTGTTGAACACATAGCAAGGTGTGATGCGCTGGCCAATAACTTGTCTTGTTCCATGAGTGGGATTTCAGTTTCTCAAAAGTTTTGAGTTGGCCAATGCTTATCCGATTGTATTATCTAGGGATTGTAGGTCATTCCTGTAGGCCCCACAATGAGTACTGGGGTGAATCATGTGGATAACACTTGTATCAACAAGAGTCGCACTGGAACTCAGCTCAGATTTAGTCAGCCTGTCAGACCCACATTCTACCAGACTGGTACTGCAAATCGCTTTCCAACAGACTTCTGCTTCCCTATTCACAAAAGTACTTATTAAACTGTAGGTAGAACTTCCTAGCAGCATGTACTTCCACATGTAGTGCTACAGGTATGTGGAACTTGAGTGCAATGGCCTAGGTGTGCATGCTAATCATGATCATGGGTGTTCTTGCAACTCTGTGTCTGGTGTAAGTCATGCCTTACTGGAAGTATATGTTGTGTACCAAGCTCTGCATTTCCTGACATGTGTGGCGCTATGATTGGTCAAGGGTTTGCAGACTCCTAATTGTTGATAGACCTTACCTGTGGTGTGTGTGTAGAGCCAAACACGTGTGGAGTTTTCTATACACTCCTGGGTGTCCATGTTGTTTAGAATTGTTAGTTGTTTCTCCACCTCCCCCCACAAACACAGGCATGGGTTTGTGAATAGGGTAGCTAGGACTGATGCTACCAGTATGTTACACATACATGTGAATAAGTGACTGTTTGGTCGGAACCTAGTATACACACTCAGGTATGGCACATGGGTACTATACTGGCAAGTCCAGTTACAACTTGCAGACCATGTGGCTTTAGTTTTGCATTCCGTACACTGACATTTGTAGCCCAGGTATTGGCGGAGGATATGCAGCATGATTGTTAGCTGATAACTGGCAGAACTCAGATGGCAAGTCAATGCCAGTTGTTACCCTTCTCATAGGTTTTGGATGTGCTATGTTTGATGTGACCTTTGTAGGCTGGCCTGCCATGTACTTCCTCAGGGACATACAATGATCTGTATGGTGATATGAGCTGTTACAAGTACAGTAGATGTATCGTCTGATTTACTTCTTGTGCCATTTCACACAATGCAGTTCCTTATGTAAATTATTTGCATTTGTCTTCACAGCTGCAAACATGACTCCTATCCAGGTCCGTGAGTTCCAGCGGCGGGCCATGAGTTATCAACATATCCTGCTGGTAGAGTCGGGGTTCAGGAGGACGGCCCATTGATACCGCCATGAATGGGCCTCCGGGGCATGGGGGGCTTTCCCACAGGGTGGCCCTACTTTGCCCACCACCAGCACAACCACCAGTTCCACCCAGGAGGCAACACCCACAGCTGGGACTGTTGTCCCAACGTCTGCTGTAGTTCCAGGCCCCAGCATTGCAACAGCTTCAGGACAGCCCACTGGCCTTGGCTCTACACGCCCACAAACCTCCTCCGCCGGTACCCAGACTGCCCCAGCTCCAACAGTTGACCCTGCAGCATTCCACGAAATGGAACGTAAGATGGACCGTGTGTTGAGGAAGATCAGTAATCTGAGCCGGGATGTTTGCCATATTAACAGGCGTGTGAAGTCCATAAAGCGGACCCTCCGGAGGGCCACCCTCTAGACTTTGATGACAATGGACATGATTCCCTCCCCTCCCTCCTCTTTCCTTGTTCTCATACTTAGTGGGCTTAGGGGGCTTAGTGTTAGGTTAGTATAGTCTGTTAGTTTAGTTAGTGTTAGTGGGTGGGGGGTCCTGATTCTTTCTATTTTTACTTATTAAGTGTGTGGGTGGGTGGGTGTTGGGCTATGTTGGGGTTCTTGTGTGTTTAATAAAAAATAAAAAAATAAAAATATATATATATATATATTTATTTAGGATAGTATAGTATGTGTTTAGGTTAGCATGTGTTGTCCTCCATGTGTCCCGTCCCCTAGGGGGGAGGTGGGGGGTTGATGTTTAGAACTTTTTGTTACATGTGATAAGTAAGTTTAGGTTAGGTTAGTTAGGGACAGTTGTGGGTAATGAGTAGTCAGGGTAGATTAGGGTAGGTAAGACTTTTCCCTCAGTTTCCTCTTCTGTGATTACCATTTAATAAATATATAGTTAACCCTTTACAGGATGTGTTAAATGCTACTTGATCATGGCCTTGGCATTAGTGTACATGAATTTTGTTCTATTACATTTGTGTCCTATGCTACGAACAAATCCCAACTGAGCTGTAAGATTGGCAGCTACCCCAGAGCTACCTTGCAAAGATTCCACCATTCGTTGCAACCACCAATCACAGTTAATATGGATCCCAACGTGTTTTTGTCGGTAAGTATGTTTTGTAAGTCACAAACGGTGCTTCCAGACTTGGTATTGGTGGAACAGTTTTAGGTCTGACTGCAATGTGATGTTCAAGGACACCCTTATAAGATGAGTTGTCGTAAGCACTCTTGTAGTCTTGTCTTCATGACTCACATAAATCATTTGTGACACTGTTCAGCATGATAACCTATTTGGATGTAAACTCAGACACCTTCATTCATGCAGTTTTTGTAGTGTTAGCTTAGATTTGTGTGCACTGTTATATGTGTTAGTATTGCATGGTGACAACATTTTGCTGCCACTATTTGATGACTTAGATATCCCTTGAGGAAGCATTATTCTGTCCAACACAGCATGATGGTGTATGGTTTCTCACTTCAGCAGATATTACCCTCAGGAAGGGCACAGTATGATGCAATCCTGGCCACTGTGTAGATTTATCTGACTACATAATATCAGGACAGTTGTATTGACAAGCTACGTTATTGGACAGTAGGCACATTTCAGTTATCTACTGCGCAGTTGATGTGTCACATTACCCAGAGTCAGATTTATTGTGTAAGTGCTATTTATTGATAAGTGCTGTAGTGCTATATGTACATTGTCCATGATTGTGAGTCCATTATAGTGACATCTTACATTGTGATCCTACACAAGGGGTTAAGGAAATGCTTTGACATGCTGGGGTGATGTTTCAGACAGTGCAGAGGGACAGGATTTGCCAATGAGTAAGAGAGACACAATCACTGGGCAGGCTGACAAGATATACAGTGGTTAGCAGAACAGTCATTGAGTAGAGTTGTTGTAAGACTGTCATGTTACAAAACGCAGGACCTTGGTAATAGTTGGCCATGTGGCAGGGACTAGTGCTTCCGGGTTCTTTTCCGTGTGAATGTGATCTGTTCCATGTCTTCTTCTGATGTGTGTGTTGCCTCCTCTGTCCTTGTTGGTGGTGGTTGTGAAGGGGCAACACACACCTCAGTGTTAGAAGACGTGGAGTCAGACATCCCGGTCACTGCTACCTGTGAAGGTCTTAAGAGCAGTACTGCAGCAAGGAGGATCTGCTGATTCTTGAGAATAGCAGCGACATCACAATGGTAGGCAGCCAGGTCGGCCCTGAGGGGTTCAATGTTGCATTCGTGCACGCGTTGACAGGATTGCTGTTGTAGGTGTTAGGTCAACTGTGTTACAGCTGTGCCGAATTCCTTCAGGCTTTTTTGCTGTTCCTGCAAGATAGATGTTAGCCCTTGCATAGCTGCTGCCTGATCTGCAGATGACATCATGCACAAACGCAACCCCTCTAGGCTGGCTGCCATAGTTTGCATCCCTACCCGCACCTCATTGGCCAGCTCCCGCTGTACCCCAACTACAGTTCTCTCAAAGCTGGTGCCTGTGTCATCTGAGTCCTCAGCTGTGTTGGAGCTGGCAGGTCTTACAGTTGGGGTGGTGGGTGGGTCCTCTGTGATGGCTGCTTGTTCTGTGCTCCTCCTTGTGACTGAAGGTGGGGTCTGGAGGGTTCCAAAGACCTCTTGGATGGTCTGCTGGGGAATGTTTGTCAGCTCGTCATCCATGTCATCAGGGTATTCTGGGACAGGCATATCCGCAGGAGATCCATCTTCCTCTGCAATGAAACGGGGTACAATTAGTGTGTGTGTGTTGTGGCATTAGTGATGTGACATGCCTTGTGATGAATTCATATTGTGATCTTGTTTCGTGTTCCTTGCTCCAGTCTTTCAGATGGGCATTCTCCCAGGCCTATGGCCCACCTGCATGTCACATGTATTGTGGTAAGTTATTAGACTTGTCGGCATCATCTACTCTGGGTGTTTGTTCTGGCCAAATAGTGAATTGCCACCTTCTTGTCCTACTCAACCCTCCGTCCACATCCATTCTCATGGTGAGGCCTTTCACTGGCTGTGGGTGCTCTTATGGCACTGGCAGCACACTTGACAATCTGGACCTGCCCCAGTCTCTGATCTTTCACATCCACTTAAATGTAGTTGACATGTAGCGTATCCTATGCATAGCATTGTTATGGCACGATTTGGATGTTGGCAATGGTAATGTGTACAGCTGATGTTGGGAATGCGTGGTACATTGGATTGCCCTGATAATCGTATCAGTGTCCTATTTCCTCCTCTGACTGTGCAGGTGTATTTCAGTGACCAGTTACATGTGTCCTCAGTGCTGTTGTCTGAGCAGTATGACATTTGGGATGTTACATTGTGACCCAGGCACAGGATGGACCCTGACATATGCAGCATGGATATGTCCATAGTGCTGTGTAGCTCCTATTGTTGATGACATTGGCTGATGTTTGCGGCAACTATGGGCATTGACATGTTACAGGACTGGGGCCTTTGTCTTGTTTCAGGGGATTACTGGAGTTGTCATCATCAACCCACTAATTTAGGTGTGTATGATCCATGGGGAAGTTACTGCCATTGGCTACTTAAGGTTCACACAGAGCGGAGGTGGTTGTGGCAACTGTTGTCGCAGTTACATTCCAGTTGTCGGTATGACTATTGGTTGTTCATAGGGCCCTAGTTAATGTAGGGGGAATGGTGGCTGACGTGTGCCGGGATGTCAGTTTGACGTTGTTCCCTTCCCTCCTGGCGTGGCTTTACATTTGCTCCATCGTTGGCATGGCAGCATGCCCCCATGGGACTGTTGTTGGTGTAGTGTAATGGTGTGCCCCAGCTTCTGTCTGTGCAGGCCATGCCCCCATGCCATACCCCTTTACCCATGCCACTCCATGTATATGACTTCCATGCATTTTGTGGTCAGTATCCCCCCCGCTTACAGTTGACATTAGTGCATTTTAATTCCCCAAGCGACTTACCCTGCATGTGTGTTGTCTCCTGGTAGTCTGCGCTGTCCTGTCCTTGAATCCCTGTGACGATCTCCTCGGGGATGACGGCTGCGACCATCTCCTCCATGTGGCCCAGGGCCTCCTGGTGTGCTGGGCTCCCACCTCTAGTCTGCAGTGCTGCCTTCCCTTTTCCTGGCCATCTTTTCCTTGGTCCTGCGCTTGCAGTCATGCCAGCGTTTCTTGCACTCGATGACTGTTCCGCCTACTTCTACCACACTGTTGATCTTGTCGACAATTTGTTGCCATATAGCCTCTCTCCTACTGATTGGCAATTTTGAGGTGACAAACAATTAGGGCTGGTGTCCCGTCACCTCTTTAACCAGAATTTCCTGTTCCTCTGCACTAAAGCAACACTTTCTTTTCTTCTTAAAAGTGTCCTGGTTCTTGTGTGGATCCTCCTGGCTGGTTCCTGGTCCGTTGTCATCTTCCTGGGGTCTGTAGAGGCATCTGGGATCCATTTTGGCTCTCCTCTGCTGATATGGCTGTGTTCATGGGGAATTTTGACGCTATTGCGTCAAAAAACACTGCATATCCGGTTTGCGGGGTCGTAAATCGACCCAGTCATTTCCGCCGCTCTAACGTCATTTTGCTTTGAAAGAGGCCACAGTGGATTATCTTGGCTTGCAGAAGTTGCTTGCAGGGAGCCTGGACAACCCCGTGACCATGGCTTATTTCCCAGTGCATCATCCTGTTTAGCGTCTGCAGGTTCTGTTGATGTTGACAAAAGCACTGTTTGAGAGCCCTGCGTGGATTGAGCTAGACTAGATGGCTGTTGTATAGGTGACTTGGAGTCCGCAGATTTTGACTGGGTTGAGGCCAGTGCCGCAGACAGTTCCTGGCTCGCTAGATCCTTTTTAGAACACAGGTCAGCCTGCACCGCTATCAGTGAAATCAAGACTGCTGAACTTGGGGGTTTTGATTCTCCCACCCTGAGAGCTACCTAATTTGGTTGAACGCCCATGGAGGGAGAGGCTGCCAGTGGAATGCCAGCGTCACCGGTGGACTGTGCGGTTACATTTGTTGTTATCGTCTGTGGAGATTCAGAATCTGTGGGCTTTTGAACTTGACTTGGTGACAAGGTGTGATGCTGCTTCGATTTGACCACAAAAATGGAGTAAATGTTGCTACCATAATCACCATTTGTCACTGCGCGACTAGGGTTCTCCCTTGCCTTCCTAGCACGTTTCCTCTGTCTTTTAGTCTTAGTTCTCATTTTGCAGCAGCCAAATTGAGTCATTTGGACAGTAGGGTGAGTAGTTGAAAATGATTCTTTATTGCTGGTTCTTAACTCTTCCAAAATGTCTGTTAGAATGGCGTGGCTGGCAAAGTGCTCAGTTTATCAGTGATTGGTCCACATTTGGAAGCATCTTGTTGGAACTGGTAAGTTGGAATCTGAACAGTTGATGACCAATGAGTTAGCTTGTCCAATTTAGCATTGGTGCTTGCAATGTGCGTCGCCATCATCTTCATGAGGTTGATCTGAAGATCCAGTTTGTCTGATAGCATATTTAATGCTGTGATTAAAGCTTGCAGAGCCCTTAAAAATAGAAGAGTGCAGCAGTGAGATATCCCCAACTTGGCCTTCTCTAGGCATCCACTGGATTGTATGCTTAGAGGAGAATCACTACTGCCACTCCCAAGCAAAAGACAATGGAGCTGATCAAACCCCCAGTGCCTGGTTATACAGGCTTAGTTCTATTAAATACCCAAAGCACGAGGCCTTTGTTCTCCTACAAGATATATCAGCACTGATATCCTAAGCCCGCTGCCCCTTCCCCATCTGACTGCACTCCAGGATTTACTAAGGATCAACTTTTACACCAGTCTATTGCAATATATCTGTGACCCCATTTCTTATATTACAAGTATCCCATAGATGGATGTTCTTATTCATCTGTAAATATTGCTTTTTGTACACTTGCCAGGGTAAAACTTTTTTTTTATACATTGGAGATGTTCCACGTTGGAGCTGTATCTTCAGATGTCTGTCACATGAGCTGTACATTTTCAACTTGTCACCAAAATAGCAGATCTGTGGCCCTCACTTATACCAGTTCAAAAAGTAGACCAAATACAATTTTGAACGAGGCTATAAAATAGAGCAGACCAATTTTGACACTAAAATCTGTTGCCCCTATTTTTATTTTACAAAGAACAAAATTGTGCAAAATCCATTCTCTAGTTTCCTCTGAACAAAGGTTATTAATAAACAGAGCTTTCTTCACTGAAAAGCCTTCTGTCCACACTCCTGAGGAATTACAAACAGCAGACAAGTAGTGTGTGTTAACAATCTCTTTCCCTTGCTTTTGAATTCACAAAGGTACTTAGAAAATATACACTGTAGCAAAATATGTTTGCACCATCCATTCTTATTAGAAAACATGGCTACGGTGCAAATGTATTGCTCTGTTCTTTGCATTAGTGCTCAAGATTGCCATTAAGTTTGTACCCATATGGTGTGAAACAGATGAAAGTTAATTTTACCATGTCCATTTCATTGGTGTGATAGGAAATCCTCTGGTGTATCAGGAGGCTGACATAGAGTACAAACTGGCTCAGCATCGGAAAAAACACGTTCACATTGCAAGACCCACTAAGAACAAATCAACTGAATCAAGATTAAAAAGTTAATTTGTTTACATAAAAACAAAAAAGTGGCAGGCGATCTTGCTGTAATTTTTAGCCTTTCAAAAAAGCAAGGGTCTTATTTTAAGACAGTGGAAAAGATCAGATGAAGGGACATCGCTAGTCTTAAATAATTTAAAAAAACAGCAAATATATATGTGGTAATATAATCAATGTCCAATCATTGTTGCAAGAGTAAATATGTATATATATATATATATATATATATATATATATATATATATATATATATATATATATATATATATATAAAAAATGTCTTCTTTAATAATAAAAAAAAATCTTTACTTTATATCCGACAGATGTAGTTGAACACCAGCCTAAAATTCCGAACATACGCTTGGCTTATCGTCTGTCGACATTGAATACAAAAAACCTCATAATATGCAGTAATAGAATTCATATTCTATCCAAGACTATATATATATATATCAGCGTTCAGTGTAAAATTATGAAGCTACGCAGGGCATCAAAACAGACTTGGCGTTTGTGGATTCTCACATGTTCAATAAGGTCCAATTTCAGACTAAACATGGTCTTTATCCAGTGTGTATTTTTTTGTGATTTGTAAGATCTGACCTTCGAGTAAAGTTTTTCTCACACTTGCTGCAATGAAATGGCTTCACTCCTGCATGCGTCCTTTTGTGCTCGAGAAGACCCAACTTTCGAGCAAAGGTTTTCTCACATTCGTTGCACTGAAATGGCCTCACTCCTGTGTGTATTCTTTGATGCTCAATGAGATTTATCTTTTGAGTAAAAGTCTTTTCACATTCAGTACAGCGAAAGGGCTTCACCCCTGTGTGTACTCTTAGGTGAACTACAAGAGTTGACTTTCGAGTAAAGCTTTTCTCACACTCTGTGCACTGATGGAGCTTCACTCCTAAGTGTATTCGGTCGTGAGAAACAAGAGTTGACTTATGAGTAAAGCTTTTTTCACAAACATTACAGTGATATGGCCTCAGTCCTGTGTGTATTATTTGATGCCGTAGGAAATTAGATTTTTGTGTAAAACGTTTGTCACACTTAGTGCAGTGAAAGGACTTCAAACCTGTGTGTATTCGTTGGTGCTCAAGAAGACTTGCCTTACTAATAAATCCTTTCTCACACTCGGTGCATGGAAAAGGCCTCATTCCTGTGTGTAGCTTTTGGTGCTGATGAAGATTTGACTTTTGAGCAAAAGCTTTGTCACACTCAGTGCACTGAAAAGGTCTCACACCTGTGTGTGTTCTTTGGTGATTTAGAAGACGTGACTTACGAGCAAAGCTTTTCTCACACTCAGAGCAATGAAAAGGCCTCACACCTGAGTGTCTTCTTTCATGTTCTCTAAGATATGACTTTGTGGTAAAGCTCTTTCCGCATTCAGTGCAGGAAAAAGGTCTCTGCCCTGAGTGGATTCTCTGATGCACCTCAAGAACTTCCTTACTGATAAATCTCTTCTCACACTCGGTACAGGGAAAAGGCCTCACCTTTATGTGTATTTTTCGGTGATGACAAAGAGTTGCCCGATGCGTAAAACTTTTCCCACACTCATTGCAGTGAAAAGGTCTCACACCTTCGTGGATTCTCCGATGCCCTACAAGGTCTGCCTTTTTGAAAAAACTCTTCTCACACTCAGTACAAGGGAACAATCTTTGCTTCTTGTGGATTTGTTGATGTTGTTTTAAGGTGGACTTGTGAGTAAAGTTCATCTTGCATTCAGAGCATGTATAGGAATCTTTCTCATTCATTTTTCCTGTCTCCAATTGCTGGGCTGCAGAATAAAATTAAAAAGGCAAGTTTAAAAATGAGAAATAGTTTATTAAAATATAAATACAGAGCTACGATAGTACATGTCACAGTTGAACACTCTCTTTACAGGAAGATGTTGGAGTTCTACTAAAATTAAAGTTTCACACTTTTCACTGACACATATTGGACAATCTTCAAATGTTAAGTGATATCACCTAATTCTGCCAAAGGACAATCCCAGGACTTTCAGCCACACACATAAATCCCTGAATGTGGGATTTGGCTTGTTTTGTACAATTGTGTGACATGCAAATGATTGGCAATACAATTGGAGGAAGAGTAAGGTAGTCTGTCAAATTGTTCGGGAGCCACAGAACAGACAGGGGCCACTGGGCCACAACTGTCGTGGTTGAGGTTGTTTGTGACCTTGATTCCACAGACTGAGCCAACCCTTTCCATATTTGACTCTCAAGATAGCAAGGGTAAGCAGTCACAGTCTTCTTGGGGAGAGAGAGAGAGAGAGTGAGAGAGAGAGAGACGAAAAGTGAGAAAGAGAGTGTGTGTGTTTGTTTTATTGTTTATTCAAGAGCTCAGAACTCAAAAGCCAAACATCAGACACTGTAACGGAACGCCCAACTGAGTGCTTGTTTATGAAAGTACTTTAATCACTCAGCAAAATACTACACACCACAATGACAGCCTGATACAGGGTTGAAAGTAGTTGCATCTAACAGAGAAGCGCTACACCCCATTTCTTCCTAGCACCCCTCTCGTTCTTGCTATGGTCAAGTTTTTACCTCTAAAGTTCCTAAACCAATTCAAAGTAGGCAACGATTAGGTAATGGCGCAGACAACGTGAAGCAATCTCACTCACTGGTGGAGCAATTCGGTTCAATGTCTTTTTCACCTCTTGTTAAAAAGCCTTAAACAACGCAGTGGTCTTGCCCACATACGCCAGTCTCTGTCCTCCTATGGAGGGCTAACCTCTTGGTTGCAATGCACTTCAGGGAGTACTCCCACCCTTAATGCATTAGTCCTTTCTTTGCAATAACTGTAGAGCCAGCCTTGTTTGGGATCAGAGTCCATGGAGTGGACTCACTGGGCATGTCTGTCTGGTTGCTCTAATCTTCGATATCTGTGGCCCTCATAGCTTGTTGAGGACCGGGTATAGGATGTAGCAGTTTGTTTTTGCAATGATGTCTCTGTGGCATTTGTGGCCTCTCAGTAGATCCTGGCTTCCCATTTCAGGGGTACATTGTTTTTGGTTTCTTCAGCAGCAGTATTACCGATAGCTCAAGCTTGTGGCAGACTGCTAGGTGTGAGACAGTTCACTTGGAAATTGCCCAAAGAAAATGGGTGAACCCTTTCCTTAGGGTGTTCCATGCTTGGAAAACATTGAGCATCTTCCTCTCGTCAGTCACTCTTCCTGAAGGAATCCATGCAGACAGGCATCTAGGATTTTATGCAGATTAACAGCCCTTCTAAAAGAAAGTGCAGGTGTCCGATGATGTCTTCTCAACTCCTGGAGACAGGCTGTCAGGCAGGCACCAGCTCTGGTTACACGGCAGTTCTTCTAGTACTTTATAACAATCCCTTCCTGTGTCAAGAAGAATGTTGGACTGGAACTAAGTGAGCTGGATCCACTGTCTAAATCTTCAGAACCAGTTGGGGTGCTTCTCTTTCAAATGTCATTTCTAGGCTATTTTCCAGACAGATTTTGTGCGAAGCAATGTTTCTCACAGCAGATAGCAACAGAACTGGCTCCAAGAAGGGAACACTGAAGTGTGAGTTCATGGCTCACCAATCTTCCTGAAGCAGTATTCAATGACAGACAAAATGGACAGACCTGGTCAAAGACACTTCCTCACTTTGAACAACAAATAATCCAGTCCTACAGTCATATTTACTACCCACCAAATGGAAGTACTCAGGAAGAAATCATAGAAATCATCAGCAGAAACCTTGCTAATAAGCCCCTCATGGACCTATCTTCTCATTACAGTGTGTGGGTCTCCACCCTCCAGCCACAGGAATGCAGCCGATACACTTCCCCTGTATGGCAAAGCCATCCTCACCCATCATCTTGGGCCATGTTAAACCAGAGGCATCCAAAATGGATCCCACTGGCTTCAGTACTCTGACATACGCACACACACAATGTCCTACCATCGTATCTGTGCTACACACTGACCACACAAACATGCACGCTTGACATGCACAGAATATGACAGCATAAGATTCCAGATCTCACAAAAAGTGGACTTTTTACGAAGAGGGATCAATAGGAAACACTTTTTTGACACAGAGAAAATGTTTTTTTTGCACTGTGTTCACAAAACATGGTGTGCTGCCACTACCGTCTTATGTGATGTAACCAATGAAAGTATGATAGTCCACTGTGTATGAGAGCCGCTTGGTGCATCCCTCCAGGCTACAGAACAGGTCCTGGGCCTCAGATTGTAAGGGGCAGACCTAGTCCTCTGTGTACATGCTATATTACCATGAGGCCAGGACTAAAACAAAAGTCAGGATACCAATTTCACCTTCAGTCAGGAAAGAGGTGGGAAGAGGTACATGCCCGTTTACCATGCAGAGGCCATTCGTCATAGTCTAGCAGGGTCTACAATACACTGAACTCTCTCAGAAATGTGCTCAGGATCTGTCACAATGCTTCCTGCCAGGCTGCTTCAGCTACCAAGATCAGCCCTTCCAGGCCTCCTTAATAAAGACCTTTCGGTCTAGTTTCTCACAAGGTCAGCAAAACAGGCTCCTGTAAAGCCAGTATATCACTCTCCCCTGCTCGGAATCCTTCTCATCCTTTTGTTCCTAGGTCTCTGGCATTAAATAGCTGTGGCGAGTTCCCTCAAGTTCTGAAAAAAGTGTGAGGTGATTTGCTCTCGCTCTTTGTACCCCTTAGAAAGGCATGCTTACAATCAGGGGGGGCTTGTCATATCACAAAAATTCCTGCCTGGCACAAATGAGAGTCAGTGATACAGTTCACCTTCAGCTTTCCTATTATTGTCATACTGTACTCGACATATATGGAAAATGTCACTTACCTAGTGTACATCTGTTTGTGGTATGTAGTGCTGCAGATTCACATGCTATGCGTATCTCTTCTGACATCTAGTGTTGGGCTTGGAGTGTTACAAGTTGTTTTTCTTCGAAGAAGTCTTTTCGGAGTCATGGGATCGAGTGACTCCTCCTCTCGATTACAGTGTGCATGGGCATCGACTCCATTGTTAGATTATTTTCCCGCAAAGGGTGAAGGAAGGAGTGATAGAGTATAAGAATATAAAGAGATGTCCATGCACATGTAAATGTATCTACGTATGTACAAATGCTAAACTACTACAGGCTTCCGGGGAGGAGGGAGGGTGCATGTGAATCAGCAGCACTACATGCCACGAACAGATGTACACTAGGTAAGTGATATTTTCTGTTCGATGGCATGAACTGGAAAAAGGCCCAAAACCAGTTCATGCACTGAAATTTTGATGTTGCTCGCGTTATGCGTCATTTTTTCCCCACCAATACAGATTGTGCGTCATATTTTTTGACGCACAGCAGTGAAAATTAGGCCGCATCCAAATAATTGCACAGACTATTTACTATTATTTGGCTGCGGCCTAATTTTCACTCCTGCGCGTTGAAAAATATGACGCACAAACTGTATGCCTGAAAAAATATGACTCATAACGCGAAATACGGCGGCCATTTTATGCAGGAAGTGATGTAATAGGATATCCTGTTTACAGATTATGTACAGTGGGTGTACTTTCACTTTCACTTTGCAGTCTGTGAATCTTCTAGACTGTGTGGCTGTTTTCAGAGTGGTGTCCAGTGATTTTGTGCTTTTGTGTCCTGTGTGCTATCTCAATTGTCATTTTGTGAAATAAATATTGTTGTTGTTTAGTGTCCTAGTGTGTTTTGTTTACATGTGTCCAGTATTCTATTGTTTTTGTTGTTTGTGGGAGTCTGTTGTGGGTAGTGCTAGTTTGGGGATAGTTGGGCTCTTTTAGTGGTTAAGTTTACTTTTCTTCTTTTTTTGTACCCCTACTTTCCCCCTTTTCCCCTTTCTACTTCTTTATCCCCTATTCCCCTTTTCATTGCCGAGATGTCTGGTAGGCCACATCTTGGCAGGATGGGTGAGGAGGAGTTGGGGTTTTTTATATGGCTTGTGGGCCATTTCCTACCACTCATGATCGAGGCAGGGCGATACAGGGGTACCACACTGAGGCGCGCAGAATCCAGTGGGGAAAGGTGCTGCATCACCTGCAGTGCGTGTATGCCAGCCAGAGGAGTGACCACCAACTGAAGCACCGGTGGGCTGACCTCCTCACCAGGGAGCAAGATCTGCTGGACCACATGGGAATAGTGATTGGTGGCCCTGTTGATGAGTACTAATCATGTAAATGTGCATGATTAAATGCTCTGTAGTGACATCAGATGATTTGTACAATATCTGCCAGCTAAGTTGCTGACTGTGTGGAATGCTGCGGAAACATACTGGGTAATTGATGCACTATGTGAAGAATCACAATTGCTAGCTGTCAGGAAGCACGTACTCTGCAAACTTACAGGATACTTTTCCGTTCAGTAAATTGGTGCTGCCTTTGTGTCAGACAACCAAACAAAATAGGAGCCAATTACGTCTATATAGGTCACATTTGCCAGAGTAGTAAAGATGTACTAAAATATTGGATAACTTTGTTGACGCAATAGCTAGACTGACTTTAGAAACACTACATGATGCAGAAAATGAGTGCTGGCTTAACGTGATGATAGCAAAGTGGCCCAGACATATGTCTAATGTCAGTCTGGTGAGTGTGGAAGGAAAGTGTTCATGGAAGTTCTATGAATGTTAGGGATTATTGTGGTCCTTCATCTTTTGGGATACATGTCAGATATGGATTTGAAAACATCGTGAAAAGGTGTAAGGTGCCCTCAGCTAACATCTTAGACTGGTATTTGGAGTTAGTTGTGCCACATTCCAATTAGGGATAGCAGTCCAAAGGTATGTGCATGGGTTCACATCTCCATGGTTGGTGCAAATCACCATTGCTGGCCTACATCAAATGAAGAAACTGTAACAACAGGAGGGCTTACAAAAGTCCCTGCCCCTCTGTATATTGTACCTATGTGTAATAAATGTGTCATGGCCACATGGGCTGTTTGATTGGTTATGCAGTCCTCACGTAACCAGGCTTTGGATGTCTCTCTTGGATGCACATGATGAGACAATTACACTCCATTATTATTTCTGATCACTAATGACGGAGCATGTTTGCCACCACATGATAGCTATAGGGCCACTGCATTTGTGCATATATGTGTATAATTGTCACAGGAGACCCATGCTATGTACATGTTAGCAGTGCTATATCGGATGCAGTATCATCATGTCTGAGTGGCTTTAATTACTTATGTCATCTTACACATAGTTTATGTCTTTGGAATTGTTGGTCAGTGCACAGATTTTGAGCACATTTCTTCCTTCCATGCCTTACAGGTGGACCGGCACCCTACACTGTGGGAGAGGTGGCTACATTTGAGGACCCCGACCACTCCAGTAAGTGTTGATATGTCTGTAATGTGCTGTGTTTGCTGGTGATGTGTGATGGACTCCTGTGTGTTGAACACATAGCAAGGTGTGATGCGCTGACCAATCATTTGTCTTGTTCCATGAGTGGGATTTCAGTTTCTCAAAAGTTTTGAGTTGGCCAATGCTTATCCGATTGTATTATCTAGGGATTGTAGGTCATTCCTGTAGGCCCCACAATGAGTACTGGGGTGAATCATGTGGATAACACTTGTATCAACAAGAGTCGCACTGGAACTCAGCTCAGATTTAGTCAGCCTGTCAGACCCACATTCTACCAGACTGGTACTGCAAATCGCTTTCCAACAGACTTCTGCTTCCCTATTCACAAAAGTACTTATTAAACTGTAGGTAGAACTTCCTAGCAGCATGTACTTCCACATGTAGTGCTACAGGTATGTGGAACTTGAGTACAATGGCCTAGGTGTGCATGCTAATCATGATCATGGGTGTTCTTGCAACTCTGTGTCTGGTGTAAGTCATGCCTTACTGGAAGTATATGTTGTATACCAAGCTCTGCATTTCCTGACATGTGTGGCGCTATGATTGGTCAAGGGTTTGCAGACTCCTAATTGTTGATAGACCTTACCTGTGGTGTGTGTGTAGAGCCAAACACGTGTGGAGTTTTCTATACACTCCTGGGTGTCCATGTTGTTTAGAATTGTTAGTTGTTTCTCCACCTCCCCCCTCAAACACAGGCATGGGTTTGTGAATAGGGTAGCTAGGACTGATGCTACCAGTATGTTACACATACATGTGAATAAGTGACTGTTTGGTCGGAACCTAGTATACACACACTCAGGTATGGCACATGGGTACTATACTGGCAAGTCCAGTTACAACTTGCAGACCATGTGGCTTTAGTTTTGCATTCCGTACACTGACATTTGTAGCCCAGGTATTGGCGGAGGATATGCAGCATGATTGTTAGCTGATAACTGGCAGAACTCAGATGGCAAGTCAATGCCAGTTGTTACCCTTCTCATAGGTTTTGGATGTGCTATGTTTGATGTGACCTTTGTAGGCTGGCCTGCCATGTACTTCCTCAGGGACATACAATGATCTGTATGGTGATATGAGCTGTTACAAGTACAGTAGATGTATCGTCTGATTTACTTCTTGTGCCATTTCACACAATGCAGTTCCTAATGTAAATTATTTGCATTTGTCTTCACAGCTGCAAACATGACTCCTATCCAGGTCCGTGAGTTCCAGAGGCGGGCCATGAGATATCAACATATCCTGCTGGTAGAGTCGGGGTTCAGGAGGACGGCCCATTGATACCGCCATGAATGGGCCTCCGGGGCATGGGGGGCTTTCCCACAGGGTGGCCCTACTTTGCCCACCACAGCCACCACCAGCACAACCACCAGTTCCACCCAGGAGGCAACACCCACAGCTGGGACTGTTGTCCCAACGTCTGCTGTAGTTCCAGGCCCCAGCATTGCAACAGCTTCAGGACAGCCCACTGGCCTTGGCTCTACACGCCCACAAACCTCCTCCGCCGGTACCCAGACTGCCCCAGCTCCAACAGTTGACCCTGCAGCATTCCACGAAATGGAACGTAAGATGGACCGTGTGTTGAGGAAGATCAGTAATCTGAGCCGGGATGTTTGCCATATTAACAGGCGTGTGAAGTCCATAAAGCGGACCCTCCGGAGGGCCACCCTCTAGACTTTGATGACAATGGACATGATTCCCTCCCCTCCCTCCTCTTTCCTTGTTCTCATACTTAGTGGGCTTAGGAGGCTTAGTGTTAGGTTAGTATAGTCTGTTAGTTTAGTTAGTGTTAGTGGGTGGGGGGTCCTGATTCTTTCTATTTTTACTTATTAAGTGTGTGGGTGGGTGGGTGTTGGGCTATGTTGGGGTTCTTGTGTGTTTAATAAAAAATAAAAAAATAAAAATATATATATATATATTTATTTAGGATAGTATAGTATGTGTTTAGGTTAGCATGTGTTGTCCTCCATGTGTCCCGTCCCCTAGGGGGGAGGTGGGGGGCTGATGTTTAGAACTTTTTGTTACATGTGATAAGTAAGTTTAGGTTAGGTTAGTTAGGGACAGTTGTGGGTAATGAGTAGTCAGGGTAGATTAGGGTAGGTAAGACTTTTCCCTCAGTTTCCTCTTCTGTGATTACCATTTAATAAATATATAGTTAACCCTTTACAGGATGTGTTAAATGCTACTTGATCATGGCCTTGGCATTAGTGTACATGAATTTTGTTCTATTACATTTGTGTCCTATGCTACGAACAAATCCCAACTGAGCTGTAAGATTGGCAGCTACCCCAGAGCTACCTTGCAAAGATTCCACCATTCGTTGCAACCACCAATCACAGTTAATATGGATCCCAACGTGTTTTTGTCGGTAAGTATGTTTTGTAAGTCACAAACGGTGCTTCCAGAAATGGTATTGGTGGAACAGTTTTAGGTCTAACTGCAATGTGATGTTCAAGGACACCCTTATAAGATGAGTTGTCCTAAGCACTCTTGTAGTCTTGTCTTCATGACTCACATAAATCATTTGTGACACTGTTCAGCATGATAACCTATTTGGATGTAAACTCAAACACCTTCATTCATGCAGTTTTTGTAGTGTTAGCTTAGATTTGTGTGCACTGTTATATGTGTTAGTATTGCATGGTGACAACATTTTGCTGCCACTATTTGATGACTTAGATATCCCTTGAGGAAGCATTATTCTGTCCAACACAGCATGATGGTGTATGGTTTCTCACTTCAGCAGATATTACCCTCAGGAAGGGCACAGTATGATAAGTGTTGATATGTCTGTAATGTGCTGTGTTTGCTGGTGATGTGTGATGGACTCCTGTGTGTTGAACACATAGCAAGGTGTGATGCGCTGGCCAATCATTTGTCTTGTTCCATGAGTGGGATTTCAGTTTCTCAAAAGTTTTGAGTTGGCCAATGCTTATCCGATTGTATTATCTAGGGATTGTAGGTCATTCCTGTAGGCCCCACAATGAGTACTGGGGTGAATCATGTGGATAACACTTGTATCAACAAGAGTCGCACTGGAACTCAGCTCAGATTTAGTCAGCCTGTCAGACCCACATTCTACCAGACTGGTACTGCAAATCGCTTTCCAACAGACTTCTGCTTCCCTATTCACAAAAGTACTTATTAAACTGTAGGTAGAACTTCCTAGCAGCATGTACTTCCACATGTAGTGCTACAGGTATGTGGAACTTGAGTGCAATGGCCTAGGTGTGCATGCTAATCATGATCATGGGTGTTCTTGCAACTCTGTGTCTGGTGTAAGTCATGCCTTACTGGAAGTATATGTTGTATACCAAGCTCTGCATTTCCTGACATGTGTGGCGCTATGATTGGTCAAGGGTTTGCAGACTCCTAATTGTTGATAGACCTTACCTGTGGTGTGTGTGTAGAGCCAAACACGTGTGGAGTTTTCTATACACTCCTGGGTGTCCATGTTGTTTAGAATTGTTAGTTGTTTCTCCACCTCCCCCCTCAAACACAGGCATGGGTTTGTGAATAGGGTAGCTAGGACTGATGCTACCAGTATGTTACACATACATGTGAATAAGTGACTGTTTGGTCGGAACCTAGTATACACACACTCAGGTATGGCACATGGGTACTATACTGGCAAGTCCAGTTACAACTTGCAGACCATGTGGCTTTAGTTTTGCATTCCGTACACTGACATTTGTAGCCCAGGTATTGGCGGAGGATATGCAGCATGATTGTTAGCTGATAACTGGCAGAACTCAGATGGCAAGTCAATGCCAGTTGTTACCCTTCTCATAGGTTTTGGATGTGCTATGTTTGATGTGACCTTTGTAGGCTGGCCTGCCATGTACTTCCTCAGGGACATACAATGATCTGTATGGTGATATGAGCTGTTACAAGTACAGTAGATGTATCGTCTGATTTACTTCTTGTGCCATTTCACACAATGCAGTTCCTAATGTAAATTATTTGCATTTGTCTTCACAGCTGCAAACATGACTCCTATCCAGGTCCGTGAGTTCCAGAGGCGGGCCATGAGATATCAACATATCCTGCTGGTAGAGTCGGGGTTCAGGAGGACGGCCCATTGATACCGCCATGAATGGGCCTCCGGGGCATGGGGGGCTTTCCCACAGGGTGGCCCTACTTTGCCCACCACAGCCACCACCAGCACAACCACCAGTTCCACCCAGGAGGCAACACCCACAGCTGGGACTGTTGTCCCAACGTCTGCTGTAGTTCCAGGCCCCAGCATTGCAACAGCTTCAGGACAGCCCACTGGCCTTGGCTCTACACGCCCACAAACCTCCTCCGTCGGTACCCAGACTGCCCCAGCTCCAACAGTTGACCCTGCAGCATTCCACGAAATGGAACGTAAGATGGACCGTGTGTTGAGGAAGATCAGTAATCTGAGCCGGGATGTTTGCCATATTAACAGGCGTGTGAAGTCCATAAAGCGGACCCTCCGGAGGGCCACCCTCTAGACTTTGATGACAATGGACATGATTCCCTCCCCTCCCTCCTCTTTCCTTGTTCTCATACTTAGTGGGCTTAGGAGGCTTAGTGTTAGGTTAGTATAGTCTGTTAGTTTAGTTAGTGTTAGTGGGTGGGGGGTCCTGATTCTTTCTATTTTTACTTATTAAGTGTGTGGGTGGGTGGGTGTTGGGCTATGTTGGGGTTCTTGTGTGTTTAATAAAAAATAAAAAAATAAAAAAATAAAAATATATATATATATATTTATTTAGGATAGTATAGTATGTGTTTAGGTTAGCATGTGTTGTCCTCCATGTGTCCCGTCCCCTAGGGGGGAGGTGGGGGGCTGATGTTTAGAACTTTTTGTTACATGTGATAAGTAAGTTTAGGTTAGGTTAGTTAGGGACAGTTGTGGGTAATGAGTAGTCAGGGTAGATTAGGGTAGGTAAGACTTTTCCCTCAGTTTCCTCTTCTGTGATTACCATTTAATAAATATATAGTTAACCCTTTACAGGATGTGTTAAATGCTACTTGATCATGGCCTTGGCATTAGTGTACATGAATTTTGTTCTATTACATTTGTGTCCTATGCTACGAACAAATCCCAACTGAGCTGTAAGATTGGCAGCTACCCCAGAGCTACCTTGCAAAGATTCCACCATTCGTTGCAACCACCAATCACAGTTAATATGGATCCCAACGTGTTTTTGTCGGTAAGTATGTTTTGTAAGTCACAAACGGTGCTTCCAGACTTGGTATTGGTGGAACAGTTTTAGGTCTAACTGCAATGTGATGTTCAAGGACACCCTTATAAGATGAGTTGTCCTAAGCACTCTTGTAGTCTTGTCTTCATGACTCACATAAATCATTTGTGACACTGTTCAGCATGATAACCTATTTGGATGTAAACTCAAACACCTTCATTCATGCAGTTTTTGTAGTGTTAGCTTAGATTTGTGTGCACTGTTATATGTGTTAGTATTGCATGGTGACAACATTTTGCTGCCACTATTTGATGACTTAGATATCCCTTGAGGAAGCATTATTCTGTCCAACACAGCATGATGGTGTATGGTTTCTCACTTCAGCAGATATTACCCTCAGGAAGGGCACAGTATGATGCAATCCTGGCCACTGTGTAGATTTATCTGACTACATAAAATCAGGACAGTTGTATTGACAAGCTACGTTATTGGACAGTAGGCACATTTCAGTTATCTACTGCGCAGTTGATGTGTCACATTACCCAGAGTCAGATTTATTGTGTAAGTGCTATTTATTGATAAGTGCTGTAGTGCTATATGTACATTGTCCATGATTGTGAGTCCATTATAGTGACATCTTACATTGTGATCCTTCACAAGGGGTTAAGGAAATGCTTTGACATGCTGGGGTGATGTTTCAGACAGTGCAGAGGGACAGGATTTGCCAATGAGTAAGAGAGACACAATCACTGGGCAGGCTGACAAGATATACAGTGGTTAGCAGAACAGTCATTGAGTAGAGTTGTTGTAAGACTGGCATGTTACAAAACGCAGGACCTTGGCAATAGTTGGCCATGTGGCAGGGACTAGTGCTTCCGGGTTCTTTTCCGTGTGAATGTGATCTGTTCCATGTCTTCTTCTGATGTGTGTGTTGCCTCCTCTGTCCTTGTTGGTGGTGGTTGTGAAGGGGCAACACACACCTCAGTGTTAGAAGACGTGGAGTCAGACATCCCGGTCACTGCTACCTGTGAAGGTCTTAAGAGCAGTACTGCAGCAAGGAGGATCTGCTGATTCTTGAGAATAGCAGCGACATCACGATGGTAGGCAGCCAGGTCGGCCCTGAGGGGTTCAATGTTGCATTCGTGCACGCGTTGACAGGATTGCTGTTGTAGGTGTTGGGTCAACTGTGTTACAGCTGTGCTGAATTCCTTCAGGCTTTTTTGCTGTTCCTGCAAGATAGATGTTAGCCCTTGCATAGCTGCTGCCTGATCTGCAGATGACATCATGCACAAACGAAACCCCTCTAGGCTGGCTGCCATAGTTTGCATCCCTACCCGCACCTCATTGGCCAGCTCCCGCTGTACCCCAACTACAGTTCTCTCAAAGCTGGTGCCTGTGTCATCTGAGTCCTCAGCTGTGTTGGAGCTGGCAGGTCTTACAATTGGGGTGGTGGGTGGGTCCTCTGTGATGGCTGCTTGTTCTGTGCTCCTCCTTGTGACTGAAGGTGGGGTCTGGAGGGTTCCAAAGACCTCTTGGATGGTCTGCTGGGGAATGTTTGTCAGCTCGTCATCCATGTCATCAGGGTATTCTGGGACAGGCATATCCGCAGGAGATCCATCTTCCTCTGCAATGAAACGGGGTACAATTAGTGTGTGTGTGTGTTGTGGCATTAGTGATGTGACATGCCTTGTGATGAATTCATATTGTGATCTTGTTTCGTGTTCATTGCTCCAGTCTTTCAGATGGGCATTCTCCCAGGCCTATGGCCCACCTGCATGTCACATGTATTGTGGTAAGTTATTAGACTTGTCAGCATCATCTAATCTGGGTGTTTGTTCTGGCCAAATAGTGAATTGCCACCTTCTTGTCCTACTCAACTCTCCGTCCACATCCATTCTCATGGTGAGGCCTTTCACTGGCTGTGGGTGCTCTGATGGCACTGGCAGCACACTTGACAATCTGGACCTGCCCCAGTCTCTGATCTTTCACATCCACTTAAATGTAGTTGACATGTAGCGTATCCTATGCATAGCATTGTTATGGCACGATTTGGATGTTGGCATTGGTAATGTGTACAGCTGATGTTGGGAATGCGTGGTACATTGGATTGCCCTGATAATCGTATCAGTGTCCTATTTCCTCCTCTGACTGTGCAGGTGTATTTCAGTGACCAGTTACATGTGTCCTCAATGCTGTTGTCTGAGCAGTATGACATTTGGGATGTTACATTGTGACCCAGGCACAGGATGGACCCTGACATATGCAGCATGGGTATGTCCATAGTGCTGTGTAGCTCCTATTGTTGATGACATTGGCTGATGTTTGCGGCAACTATGGGCATTGACATTTTACAGGACTGGGGCCTTTGTCTTGTTTCAGGGGATTACTGGAGTTGTCATCATCAACCCACTAATTTAGGTGTGTATGATCCATGGGGAAGTTACTGCCATTGGCTACTTAAGGTTCACACAGAGCGGAGGTGGTTGTGGCAACTATTGTCGCAGTTACATTCCAGTTGTCGGTATGACTAGAGGTTGTTCATAGGGCCCTAGTTAATGTAGGGGGAATGGTGGCTGACGTGTGCCGGGATGTCAGTTTGACGTTGTTCCCTTCCCTCCTGGCCTGGCTTTACATTTGCTCCATCGTTGGCATGGCAGCATGCCCCCATGGGACTGTTGTTGGTGTAGTGTAATGGTGTGCCCCAGCTTCTGTCTGTGCAGGCCATGCCCCCATGCCATACCCCTTTACCCATGCCACTCCATGTATATGATGACTTCCATGCATTTTGTGGTCAGTATCCCCCCCCGCTTACGGTTGACATTAGTGCATTTTAATTCCCCAATCGACTTACCCTGCATGTGTGTTGTCTCCTGGTAGTCTGCGCTGTCCTGTCCTTGAATCCCTGTGACGATCTCCTCGGGGATGACGGCTGCGACCATCTCCTCCATATGGTCCAGGGCCTCCTGGTGTGCTGGGCTCCCACCTCCAGTATGCAGTGCTGCCTTCCTGTTCCTGGCCATCTTTTCCTTGGTCCTGCGCTTGCAGTCATGCCAGCGTTTCTTGCACTCGATGACTGTTCCGCGTACTTCTACCACACTGTTGATCTTGTCGACAATTTGTTGCCATATAGCCTCTCTCCTACTGATTGGCAATTTTGAGGTGACAAACAATTAGGGCTGGTGTTCCGTCACCTCTTTAACCAGAATTTCCTGTTCCTCTGCACTAAAGCAACACTTTCTTTTCTTCTTAAAAGTGTCCTGGTTCTTGTGTGGATCCTCCTGGCTGGTTCCTGGTCCATTGTCATCTTCCTGGGGTCTGTAGAGGCATCTGGGTTCCATTTTGGCTCTCCTCTGCTGATATGGCTGTGTTCATGGGGAATTTTGACGCTATTGTGTCAAAAAACACCGCATATCCGGTTTGCGGGGTCGTAAATCGACCCACAGTCATTTCCGCCGCGCTAACGTCATTTTGCTTTACGACTTGACACTGCGGTGTGCGTCAAAAAAAATGACTCACACCTGTGGTTTGCGCCGCCGTGCGTCAAAGTATAAAATTTGACGGCCGCCCACAGCGCAACAAAATGGCGCTAACCGGCGTTATTATTTTTTACGCGAAACTGCGCCGGCGCAGTTTTGCGTCAGAAAGTATAAATATGGCCCTGAGTGTGTTGTTGGCATTGTGTAAAATTGCTTGACTTTATTAGCCAATCGTCTAGATATGGAAAGATGTGAATGTGTTGCCTTCTTAAGTAGGCTGCTACTACTGCTAGACATTTTGTGATCACTCTTGGAGCTGTTCTTGAGCAGAATAGTAGAACTATGAACTGGTAATGTTTTCCTGCTATGACAAACCTGAGGTATTTTCTGTGAGCTGGATGGATGGGTATATGGAAATACGCACCTTTGAGGTCTAAAGCAGTCATGTAATCTTATTTCTGTAGTAGTGGAATGACGTCCTGCATAGTTACAATGTGAAAGTGTTCTGGGCGACCCTGGACCTATTTTTGAGGTCAGGAGAGCTCCCCACTCCACATAGCTCCACCTGTCTGTGCCTGTATCCGCTTCCCCGCCCTCACTGCTGCTGCGAGTTCGAGGCCCTCCTCCACCTGCAAGCTCCCACCTGTGCCTCATCCCTGGTGGCCAGTGGTGAGCCGTAAGTATTTTGAGTCTGCCTTGTGTCTGCTTTTTCACCTTTATCTGCCTCTTTACTGTTTTCTCTGCGTTTTCACCTTTTTATGCCTCTTTACTGTTTTTCTCTGCTTTTTGCCCTTTCACGCTCTCTCTGTGTCTCCTTTGCCTTCGCCTCCTCCCCTTTCGTTCTTCCTGCCGCTGCGTCCCCTGTGGCCCCGCCCCTCGCTCACCCATTCGTGCTTCGCTCCCGCCTCCCAGCTGCTCCTCCCCACCACCTCCCCTTCTTAATGGCGGCCGCTATGCGGCCATGCCGCTGGTGCGCGAGAGGCAAGCCCGTCCGCGCCCAGCGCCAGACCCCTTGCCCTTGTGACCGCCATGTCGCCCGACGCTACTATGGCGCCAACACCCTCCACGCCACCTGCTTCCAGGCCTCCCCATAGCTCATCCACGGACCCTTCTCCTGCCGCAGCTGCAGCTTTACCAGCCCTGAGCCGCCGCCACGGCCGGACACAACCACCTCAGATGCATCCTTCTTAACACCCGCTCCTTCCACAAGCACGCCATCAAACCCTGGGACCTTCTCGACTCATCCTCGGAGACCTGGATGAACCCTTCCTCGGTACCCGACATCGCCATTGCCATCCCGGACGGCTACAAGATCACCCGCAGAGACCGCACCAACAAACTGGGAGGAGGGATCGCCATCGTCCACAGGAACACCATCAGAATCTCGACCAACACCGAAGACACCCTCAGCACTGCCGAACACCTGCACTTCCAGATCCACATTGATCCCAAGACCACCCTCAGAGGAACCCTCATCTACAGACCACCCGGACCTCGACCGCAGTTCAGTGACTCCATCGCCGACGTTGTCAGCACGCAAGCTCTTGCGCCTACAGACTACATCCTCCTCGGAGACCTGAACTTCCACCTCAAGAACACTAATGACAGCAACTCCACCGCCCTGCTCGACAACCTCGGACTTAAACAGCACGTCACGTCACCCACCCACTCCGCTGGACACACGCTCAACCCCATCTTCTCCGCCAGCAGCCACATCACCTTCAGCCACACCACCGAACTCGACTGGACCAACCACCGCTGCATCCACTTCACCTTCAAGAAACCCACCATGCACTACCACCCGCAACAGATCCCCCACCGCAGCTGGAACTTGTTACCGATTTACTTGACTCTGAAGTGGATGGAGGAGTGGCCTTTTTCGGCACTGAACCCAAAGGTCGGTCAATGACAGTCTTTTTTCGGGTCGAACCATGGCCTTCTGGCAGTGGTGTACCCAAGGCCTTTGTAGGGGCAGACGTACTCACGTGCTGGCCAGCAGTGATAGTCCTGTCTTCTTCCGATTTTTGCTCGGAGTCGGTGTCTCGGATGGAGACTGCTGTCTGCGCCTGTTCTTCTTCCATGACGTCGAGATGATCTGTACTTTTTGACGCCATCTCTAACCTTCTGGCTCTCCGATCCCGCAAGGTCTTCTTGGATCGAAACGATCGACAGGCCTCACAATCCTCTTTCCGGTGGTCCGGACAAAGACACAGATTACAAACCAGGTGTTGGTCTGTATAGGGAAACTTTGCGTGGCACCGAGGGCAGAATTGAAATGGAGTCCTATCCATCAGGCTTCCACGCGGTAGGTTCGAACAGGCCATAGTCAGGTGCGCGTGCCCAGAAGGGCGAAATCTAAATTCCGACTATACTATTGGTTCGAGGCTAGATGGAACGCGATCAAAACAATACTGACGATTAAATGAGTTTTCTAAGGTTTCCGATTCGAAATCTCAGAGCGAGAGGAAACACGTCCAAACCCGACAGCCGAAAGAAAACAATCTAACAATGGAGTTGATGCCCATGCACAGGGTAACCGAGAGGAGGAGTCACTTGATCCCTTGACTTTGAAAAGACTTCTTCGAAGAAAAACAACTTGTAACACTGCAAGCCCAACACTAGATGTTGGAAGAGATATGCATAGCATGTGTATCTGCAGCTACAAATGCCATGGAACACACATATATATGTTTCTCTATATCTTCCACTCAACCAGTCACTGGTCTGCGTGATCTCTATACTCAATGCTTTTCAACCTTTATGGGGCCTTATATACTAATCATTTATTTTACTGAATAATATTTTTGTTTGCTTACACTATACGGATTATTTTCTAAATATAATGCGTTTCTCCATTCACAAGTTACCTGGTACCACTGGTAGCAGGAGCGGAAAATGTTTTTATTGCTCTCATTCCAATGCTTTTGAGCACCTATAACAAGTACCTGGCACACTCCCTTCTCTGCACATCTGAACTCCAAGGCAGTTGCCTTTATTGCTGCTGAGCGGTGTAGATCAGAACCTGCTTCTCTGGTGCTCAGTGATGTCCTAACTTGGGTATTTCTTTTGATCTTTTTTTAAAAGAATTCTCCCCATCTTCTTCATTCTTCAGCTTGGGCAGCTTATGATGCTTCTAGTATTCCGTATTCTGTCACTGACTGCTCGCAGCAGACGACCCTCATAAACTTTGCGTGTCTTGCTGAGGGGCAGCCACAAGTGCTGCTCTCCACTCTGTGTGTGACCACTGGTACAAAGACCTGCTATAACCAAATAACTTTCAATTTAGTTAGAAAGTTTGCCAATTTCATCATTAGCAAGAAGATTTAGGAGTACAAGGTCTCACTCCATGTGTGCAGTTCTGAGCAGCCTTTCTTCTGCTGTGGTAGTAAAAGGACCCTACCTAGGGCTCACCACCACCACCCATGCTCCCCAAGGCCCAATAAAAGTGGTGTGAGTGATCCTGGGAAAGGTACCAAGACATCTGTCCCCTTGCAAAAGATAACCTGTTTCCGCTGGATTCATTTGTCATGGTCCAGGGAATAGGTTCAAAGTGTTTGAGAGCAGGGATCGAATCCACTGATGCTCTGCTGACTTTGCTGCACAGTCAAGCCAAGCTACTACTTTGGGTACCAGGACACAGCACTGCGGAAGTAAACCTATGCTTAATTCTGGGTATAGTTCTGCAAGCATGTTGCATCAAGAGACCGAGCACGTTAAATGCCTGGGGAGTAAAGTAGTGGAACCTCTTAAGGATCTGAGCTATGAGGCAAGGAGAGTGGGATCTATGCTGCAGAATCTCAGGATGGGCACTATAGTACTGATTTATAAAGAAGGAAAACCGATAGAGCAGTATGCCTCATATGGACCCATCACTTTACTTAATCTGGAAGTGAAGATTCTGGAGAAGGTGCTGATGAACTACCTGATCCGGGTCATAGACAAGCTAATAGCTCCAGACCCCTCAAGCTCTATCTCCTGATGTCCACGTGATTCAATCGTAGGCGGTTTTATGGATGTCTGGCGAGAAGGGATAGTTTGGGCGAGCATGCGGTCCTGTTAACGCTAGATGCCGAAAAGGTATCCGATTTGGTAGAGTGGCATTACCTGCTGGCGTGTCTGCAGAAGCCTGGGTTTGGGCCAGAGTTTTTGTCATGGACTCGACTCATCTACACTGGACACCTGGCATGGGTTAGAGTCAATGGAGTGTGAAGTGGGTGTTTGAGCTGGGAAGGTGGACGAGGCAGGGGTGCCTGCTCTCCTCCCTGCTGTTTGTGTTGGCAGGGGACCCATTGGGGATCTGGAAAAGAGTGGATGCCCAGACCTGTGGGATATGGCGGGCCCTTGTACTGGGAAGATATTTTCTCCCTCTACTCCAACAAGCTCCTCCTCTATCTAGCAGACCCGATCCATTCCATACCTCGAATCTTAAAGATCCTACATATATTTTGAAGGTATTCAGGGGAGTGCATTAACTGGCACAGGTCTGTTGTGTTCCTGATCATCCCGTGGCACTCCCCCCCCCCGCAGTTGGGCTGGGAATGCTCCTTATGCTAGACGTGGGAGAGGTTTGTCTACCTGGGAAGCTATACAACACTTGATCAGGTGGAGTTCTGGATGCAGTCTTTAGGAAGTGTTCTCAAGGAATACAAAACTGGTGTGGGGAATTGGCATAAAGTTCCTATCTTGGATCTGATTAGAGCAGCCCTCTACAAAATAATCACTTTGCCCACGTTTTTTGTACTTGCTGCAGGATACACCCTACGAGGTGCCCGAGGCATTCTTTCAGGCATTAAAAGCAGTGTCAAGATTGTTACTATGGGATGGGGGCACCTCGCAAATAGCTCTATCAGCACTTACCAGGAACCCACTATGAGTGGTGTGTATCCCTCCCAAACCTACTCCTGTACTACTAGGCAGTGTAGTTACTAGTGGTGAACGGATTGGCCTTTGAGTCTCAGCAACAGCTGGCTCTATAGGTGGACAGACACACGCATGGGATCAAGGGGTTATCTACACCACCTGTGTGGTACCTTCAGGTCCATTTGGGCACCCAGTCCTACAGAAGTCGTGGTTAAAATCTGGAAGGAGGCCATGTGAAAGTTATGATGGGAAGGAACACCCTTATGGGAATCAGATCTGAAAATGTTGGCGTGGCAGAGACAATGCTGGGGATATCAAAACTGGGGGGACAAATGAGAATCCCGGGAATTTTATTCCTCTGAGGAGCTACAAAGGTAATGCAAATTGGTGGAATCACAGTGCTATAGATACGCACAGGTGAAACATACCCTGGTGGGATATGGAGACAGGTTGTGGGAAGTGGCAGCCGAGACTCTGTTGGAATTTAGAATTTTGGCAGCCCTGTTGCACTGACACACAGTATTACAGATTTACAGAACATTAATAAGCAATAGCCCATTCTCTCTACTTTTGTAAAAAGAGAAATGGGATAGAGATTCAGGAATCCTGGAGGAAATCGATTGGGGGGAGGCATGTTGACACCCTTGGGAGGTGGACATTACCTCTGGGTTCTGATTGGTGCAGCTTAAGATACTCCACTGGCATACTTTACGAGGACCAGACTCTCCCGCATGGAAAGGTAGATACTGGTACATGTTGAGAGGTGGCAGACAAACTGGCACATTGTTGCACACCCTGTGGGGATGCTCGCGGCTCCAGCCCTATTGGAGTCAAGTGAGCCTCCAAATTTCAATGGTAATAGGCAAGACTCTGACCCCGGGGCCGGTGCTGGTGACTCTGGGCATTTGGGACAGGCAGATGTTGCCAAAATACTTTTTACTACTGTGCAATGTTGCTCTAATAGTGGCAAAGAGGGAAATTATTCAACCATCGATTAGCCCAGCGGTTCCTACTGTGGATACTGCTCAGCAAACCTAGAGTGGCGTTTGCAGGCAAAGAAGTGCATGTATACAGTAAGAGGTTCACCCTTCATTCTTCACATCAGAGACCAAGAACCTAATTTGCAGGGTCCCACAGAGGTCCTTCCTTAGCTCAACCCTGCTCAGCAGCTACATGACAGTGCTAGCAGACATCATGCGATCCCAAAGCATCACCATCATCTCCTACGCCGATGATACACAACTCATCCTTTCGCTGATGGAACTGCATGACCATGGCTGCAGACTAGATGAGAAACAACTGCTGGAACCTTAACTCCGACAAAATGGAAGTGCTGTTCTTCAGATGCCACCTGGTGGCCATCGGAGCTAGGACCAACACCAATACTCACCAACCCCACCAGAAACCTTGGAATCACCCTAGATGAGAAGCGCAACATGATGGCACAAGTCAACGAGGTGAGTGCCTCCTGCTTCCATATCCTCTAAATGCTACAAACAAAATCTTCAAGTGGGTGCCACAGATCACCCGATGCACCATCACACAAGCCCTCATCCCAAGGAGGCTCAACTACGGCAACATACTCTACGCCAGAATATCCAAGCAGCTCCTATACAGACTTCGGACCATCCAAAACGATGTTGCAAGACTCATACTCCCTCCCATGCCACACCCACATCACACCGCACCTCTGGGAGCTCCACTGGCTGCCCATTCACAAGTTCAGGCAGTTGAAACTCCTCGTGCACACATAAAAACCCTTGCTCAGCCTCCCACTCACTTGCACCCCCCTCCCAACATTCACAAAGGCAGAGCCGGAGGTTGACCCTTCTCCTGCATTGCCCTCAAAACATGGAACGACCTCCCGCAAGACATTGGAGCATCCTCCTCACTTCTAGAGTTCCGAACAATGCTAAAGACCCGACTCTTCAAATAACTCTGCGGGGGTCACATGTCTACACACCTGCTCCAGAGCCTGGATACCCATGGGGTGACAAGTGCGCCATACAAATCGACATAACGTAAGTTGTCTGAAGAAATTCGACAATGAATGGGCCATAGAAAGAATTCTCAAACATCGAATGAGCTTGCTGAAGATGCAGAGAGGAAGGGGGTGTCCACTCTACAAGGTCTTATTGGGAGGAGCAATGAGGAGAGATTCCTAAAGTGTACTACTATGGACTTTATAGGGAGGTTTCTGCACTTGTATAAATCCGAAATGTTGGGAATGAGCCTGTGTGACTTGTACTGGAGTCGTGTCAGACTGTTAATTGCTACCAGTGTTATTTATATGGTGCATAACAACACCAAAATGTAATAAAATAGGGTTAAAAAACTGAGGTTGAGCAAGTCTCTGTCCCTGTACATGGGCCAGGTGGCCATGAGTTAGGGCCTGAATTAGATTTCGGTGGAAGGGCTACTCCTTCACAGCGGTGACGGATTTCTGTCAGCCAAAATCAAAATCCCATTTTTTCCTATTAGATTTATGTTTTGGCGGACGGGATCTCTGTGACCCTTGTGACGGGGTAACCTGTCAGCCAAAATCTAAATCAGGCCCTTAGCTCCTTCTGGTGATCCGAGAGCTCAGCTCTTCCTGCCGGCGGCCTCCACTGAAGCTCCAATAACTGAAGCACAATTAGATTAAACTCTGTGCTATGGGTGGGATCAAGGAGGACTCTCGCCTATTTATCTTTGGTGTCATTTACTTACCTACAGGATGACTGGTGCTTCCTTTCGTCTCCGAGTCCTGGCCGTCCACAGAGCAATCTTCTTGCTCTTCCTTGATGTTTGGTGCAACAGTTGTTTTCAGATCTGCCACGACTGTAAAAAAAAAGATATATTACCAAATCTGTGTTCCTAAAAAGAGACTCAGAAAACAATTACTTAGCAGTGCGTGAACGGTCCTTCTAAGGGAATGTACAGGACGCCTTTGTAGCGCTCTGTCAAAGTCCCTGACTGTGAGCTAGGGGTAACACACGGAGGAGCCTACACATTCGTGGCGGGCTCCTCGCAATGAGAAACTTCATCGCAGGGACCCTACCATGCCCGCAGAGCCTTCGCCACGAGGGTGGAGGCCCTTTATGAATCAGGCCCAGCGAGTGGGGGGCTTTTTTATGCTGATGCCACAGCCTAGAACTAAGAGAACGATCTGACTCTATGTGCCTCTGTCAACATATGACAGTGGGTAAAGGCATAAGGCAAATATGTATAAGGGAAATATCTACATTTTAAGTGGTCTAGTATCCTAAGGAGTATAGGGGTGTTTTTCTATGTCACCATTGGGTTAAAGGAGGACATTTATATGTCTTTTTCAAGTGGGCCTTGTTTACTTACCTGTAATAATATTGAGGCTTCTCTTTATCTCACAGTCCTCATCCTCGTGTTCGAGTGGGCAGTCCTCTAACTCCTCCTTGATGCTTGATGAAACAGCATGTAATGTGTCTTTCATTACTGAGAAAAATAAAATAAAACTCAGGAGGAATACAACTACAGAAGAGCAGGTAAAGACTGCACAGGAAAATGGCCAAGAAAGCAGGAGGAAGAAGGTGAGGATGAGTGAGAGGAAGAAGAAGAGACAGAAAGATGTGAAAATTGGTGACTTCTTTAATTTTGAACTCACACTTCAGAGCTAGTCAAGGTTCAATCCTAACCCACTGCTGTTCAATTTATACGTTGAGCCTTTAGGGGAACAATTACACAACTATTTCCACTGGTACAATGATGATACTCAGGCATACGTGAAAAAGTACTGCATGGATAACATCCCTACCATACCCCCTTGCATGTCACTGGTCAGGGCATAGGTTTGACAGATAAAACTAAAACATATTTTGCAAAAAGGCTGAATTCCTTATCACCCGTCTCAAACCCAATCACCAGTTTCCACCAGAACTGTCAAACACTCAGAACAACATTAGGATCTCTCTCTAAGTAGTTACTGCAACTAAATCTCCAGGCGTCATCCTCAACTCCAAACCTGGACTAAAAACACATATTAAAGCCAAAGTACAACAATCATTGGAAAAATCAGACATTTCTTCCCAAATGCTGACTTTAAGGCTACTGCCCGAAAAACAGTAATTTCAAGCTTCAAATAAGGGGTGCCTCGCAGATGGTCTTCCTAAGAAAAGAATGTCCTCCTCCTCTAAAGTCGTGCTTCAGCCTGCTAACTAGTGACCTCTGGAACCAGAAAATGTGAAATTTGACCATATGAAGCCTGAGTGATCCACGCTTGATGCATGAAATACATACAAGACAACCTATATCTCATACAAAGCATTACACCACTGAACTCCTGAGTATATTAAAATCCAAATCAACATGTCTAGAGTGGTCAGCAGGTCTAGCATCAAACGGTTTCTTCTTTTTGAAACCACAAACTAATAATCCACTGTGAAGAGCTCCTCTGAGAATGTTCCTATGATATGGAACTCTGTCAGTCAAAATCCGACTTACCACGACTCTGGCACTATTCAAAAGTGAACTAAAGAACCACCTTATAACCCTACATCAGTAAAACTGGATTGAGCTCATACTTGGGCTTAAACATAAAATATTGTTTTTTAATCTAACTAAGATTTGGTTTTATAGCACCTTAAGTAGATGATTCTTCTGTTTCAAGTATGCAACTTATGACAGAATTTATGGATCACAATTCTATTTTGATCTCGCCCTCCCATTTGTCCTACCAGACTGAATGAGCTTGCCACATTATTTGCATTATGGCTTTCCCTTTTGCTGTTTTCCATCTTGTCAGTCTCCTAGTTACTTAGGGCTACAAGTATGTAGCATTTTGCACATCTCAAACAGTGAATCGGGCCGTTTGCGATGTGCAAAATGCACTTTGGCATGTTCTAACCCATTTTTGCGATTCGGTAAACTATTTACCGAATTGCCTAAAGGGATTGCGAGTCGCAATTAGGAAGGGGTGATCCCTTCCTAATTGTGAGTCACTGTCCCATGTATGATTGTTTTGTGACCGCGAATGCGGTCGCAAAACAATCGTAGTTAGCACCAGTGTCACACTGGTGCTAACCCATTCGCAAACGGGTAAGGGTCCCCATGGGACCCCTTCCCCTTTGTGAACGGCAGTAAAACGAAAACGTTTCATTTTTTGTTTTTGAAATGAATCTTGTTTTACTTTAAGAAAAACGGGCTGCATTTAAAAAAACAAAAAAACTGCTTTATTTAAAAGCAGTCACAGACATGGTGGTCTGCTGTCTCCAGCAGGCCACCATCCCGGTGAGGGCGGCCATTCCCAAGGAGGTCACAAATTGTGACCTACCTCATGAATATTCATGAGGTAGGTAATTTGCGACCCCCTTCTGAATCGCAAATAGTGTAATTGACACTGTGCAATATAAGGTTTTGCGACTCACAATTTGCGAGTCGCAAAAACAAACTTTAGTACATGTAGCCCTTACTGTTTTACTTGTTCTACATGCTGTAAAGAACTCTCCCGATGCAGCACCTGTGTTTGTTCAGATTTACTCAGGATTACAGCACATTTTTGGTCAGTAAAAACAGATGAGTTTTTAACCATAGCGCCAACAAGGTTTCTTATTTCTGATGTAGCCATTCATACAACGCAGTGTGGTGGAGACGCTGCTCCGACAGCGGGAGCCTTCCTCTGGTTCTCACTGAGGTACTGATACCAGAGGGTCATCCTCAGGTCCCTTTGAATGGACCACTGACACTGCTGTAGGCCACGGACACTGCAGTAACAGTGGCATCCCGTGTCAGTAGAAGAGACACTAGCACTCTTGAACCGCTGGCTATCGAGCACAAGCGTTCTTGTATCACTTACCAGTGTTATCTCTTACCCTACCAGGACTAACCTTAGAGGGGCAGTTACATTTCTGAGTGTATTAAAAATGTCACCACAGGTGCATATTGTGTGAACAGACATGTAAAAATTACATGTAAAATCCGGGCAGCACTGCCCTGAAGATTTTTATATTTTTCCACCAATGAAACTGACAATCGTGTCCATTGCTAGCGCAAGACTATTTAACAGAACAGCTAAGGTACCCCCACTCATAGCCAAGGGCGGTTACTGTCTCCTCACTGCTTTCATGGGGTCCCTGGAGCTTGGTGTCAGCTGATTTTAGTTCAGGGGCAGAGGCCTTTTCAGATGCATCCTTTGAGGGGGGGCTGCCTACAGACCCTCCCTGGTAGATTCAGACATGCCCGGGTTCCCTGGAGTCCTTGTCCTTCTTTGTGTGAGGCCTATAGGTGAGAGAGTGAGTGTGAGTAGGGGAGTGAGTGCACGTATCCGTCGGCAGTCCAAGAGACCGTCACCCAGAGGGACTGGGTCCAATTGGGTAACTATGTGCGTCTGAACAATATGAACCTTCGTTGCAACCCATCCAGGGGCACAGAGGCGGTGACACCTGCTGATCTGTATCTCTGTGTGTGCTCTCTCTTACTGGGCCTAATGGAGTGCGGGTATTCCACATCTGTCCTCTGCCAAAAAACATTTCTTGTGTTTCACTGAAACCCACCCATTTCCCTTTTCTTCTATGCTGGAAAATGTATAATCACAAAAATACATTTTTAAAAGGTTATGGTATCTCAATCAATCAACCAGTCAATCAGTTGGTTTGTATAGCGCAGCAGATCACCGGGGAGGGTACCGAGGCGCACACAAAGAGCGTGCCACTGCTCAGTGCTTCAGTGGTCAGCCCTCACCTCTGGAATGTCAGCCTGACCTTGGTTTCTGCCTGTGACGCTTCAAGCCTAGACATGACAGTTCTCTATGACTCCAGTGACAGCCTTATTAAGTGAAGCAGTGACCACGGAGAGGAAGTCATCAAAGATCTGAGACCACGTCACCTGTGCCTCTGTCTCGAGACAGGTGTATGAAGAGGTGGAGGACACGCAACGATCTTGCCAAAAGGACATCTGCGGTTGACACAGGAACCGCTAGGAGCACGTCACAGTGCTGCATGTGCTCAGGACTCCCAATGTTTTCGCAAATTCTACATATATGTGTATAGGAATTTTTATAGGACAAACCTAGCCACAAAGCCAAGGCCTGCTAATGGTTTTAGATCATGAACATCTACAAACAGGAGATCACATGTACTTAAGGAGGAAGGATAGAATCCTAATGACATCCACCACGTTAAAGTTCTAAGGCTAAGTAGGGAGAATGTGTTTTGATGTGCATGTGTGTCCGTGTTCATGCATGTCTGTGTGTCTGCACGAATGCACATGTAAGTGCAAGGAGAATTCTCTGTGCTGTACTATCAGGTTAATGATAAAATGTGTCTAAGTTGTCACTTACTTGCTTGGTTACTGCTGCTTTTACTTTGTGAATCCTGATCATCCAAGGGGGACAGCCTTTCCTTGTTGTCTTTCTTCACTGAAAAGGTGGAGGACAGAATCACAGGACCTGAAATCTGAAAGATGAGCAGTCAGTGAACAGCTTTTTGTGTGATTGTGAGAAACTGGGTTACTAGTTGATGGGGGTGAACCCTACTCAAGTAGCAACCACTATTCTTATCAGGATGAAACACAAGCAAACCCCACATTAACCTGTGCTTAACCTTCTGGTAGCTTGGCACAAAAGCCGTCAGGCCTATCTTAGAAGCAAGGTGTTAAGTATTTATGCAACACTACCAAAAGTAATGAAGTGAAAACGCAACACAAGAAAAGTAAAGTTTAATAAATTATGTGAGACCAAAAAGACAAAAATCCAATCAGTAGAGCCAGAGATATGCAAATTGTAAATAGTTCAGTGCCTAAAACACGAAGCACCACTCACAAATATCTCTTCATGCGAGACCATGTGAAAGTCACAAGTTAAGGCCAACAGCAATGGAGCAGGGGCCGGACACAGAGAAACGGTAAGTCCTGCCAAAAGAGTTACCTTTGAAACTCTAGCACAAACAAGGGTGCCGCAAGGAGCAGAGAGAGATTATTGAATGGTCTTCGCTGTAGCGCAAAGAGCAGCCCCGGCTTTGCAGACAGTCTGCTCTGGTGCGAAGATTGTGTTGGGTGTCATGCATAGTCGTTACTGGAGGTTTGCGTTGGCAGTCACCGCGAGCTGTCGATACTGTAGCGTGAAGTGCAGAGCTTGCATTGCAAGTTGGCGCTGGCGGTTGCTGTGGTGCAAAGGGTTGGATACATTGGAACTTTACATTGACGGGTGGCAAGATCTTGTTGTGAATAGGTCAGTCTGCGGTCGCAACGAACCTAAAAGTTCAGGGTTTCTGCCTTTCTTGGAGAGGGAGCTCAACTGATGCCACCCCAAGGTTCTAGAACCTGAGTGGCAACTCCTGGGGAATCAGGCAATCACCATAGGTCAGAAGTTCCAATTGCAGGTCAAGGCAGAAGGTTAGCTGGACAGATGCAGGGATGTCTCTGGAGCTTGTGATGTCCCTGTAGCTCGGAACAAGGTCCTTGGTGTCACTTCAGCCTGGGATGGTGGGTGCAGGTCCATCCTTCCTTCTCAGAAAGCAGGGCAGCAGAGTAGCAAGTAAGCAGAGTAGCAGTCTTTCTGGCAGCAGGGCAGCACAGCAGTATTTCTTCTGTAGTATCCACAGGTGTACGGAAGAGTTGAAGAGTTTGGTGTGAGAGTCCAACATTTATACTTACAACTTGGTGCCAGCTTTGAAGTAGGAGAGGTTGTGGAGGATTCACATCCTAGAGGTGGTTTGGAATTTCCTGCCTTCCTGCCCTGACCCCAACTCGTCTGGGGTCACAAAAGACTAGTGTCAACCCCAATGTGAGTGTGCTCAGACAGAGACTTTGTGATGTGCAAGTTTAGTAGGTGACAGCTTTGTGTCCCTATCAAGTCAGAGATGTCCCAGCCTTCCAACACCTATTTCCCCTTTGTCTCACTGTCTGGGAGCAATACACAAAGGCTACCTGCAAGCTACACCTAGTCATGTGACCTACGATAGAGTCTGTAGGCACGCAATGGTTGGGACAAGAAAATGCCAACTTTCTAAAAGTGGCCTTTTCAGAATTAAGACTTAAAACCTGACTTTACCACTAAAGAAGGTTTTAAATAACAATTCTTTAGACAACAAACTTGACTTTTCTATTTGTTCCCAATTAACATTAGCACTTATTAAATGTAATAAAGTATCCCAATGTTATCCTATGGGAGAGGTAGGCGTTGCAGTAGTGAAAAACACATTTAAGAGTTTTTCACTACCAGGACATGCAAAATGTATTTAAAAGTACATGTTCAATTTTTTAAATACACCACACCCTGCCCTCTGGGCTGCTTAGGGTCTATCCTAGGGATGATATATGTATTAACAATGAAAGGTGTAGGCCTGGCAAAAGGTTTATTTTGCTAGGTTAATATCGCAGATTAAAATTGCACACAAAGGCTGTAATGGCAGGTCTGGGATATGTTTAAACAGCTACTTGAGCGGGTGGCACAATCAGTGTTCAAGACCCACTAGTAGCATTTGATTTATAGGCCCTGGGTACATGCAGTACCACTTTACTTAGGACTTATAAGTTAATTAAATATGCCAATTGGGTGTAAACCAATGTTATCATGTTTTAGGGAGAGAGTGCATGCACTTTAGCACTGTTTAGCGGACCAAGAGTCCCAAGGCCAATAAAAACCAGATTATCAAAGATGGAGAAGTAAGGTAAACATTTTGGGGAAAGACTGCCCTAAGGCTGTCAGGTCTAACAGTGATGATAAAATCAATACGTTTGAACATAGAGCTAAGAATGGGTTTAGGGAACAGGCTGACGTGCCAAATTTAAGAGACCTGGAATCTAACATAAACTGATCCAGATTACACATCCTTCTGTCCTTGTGCTAAGCCTGAAAAAACTGGGAGAGATCAGAATCCAGCTAAACACCAGTATACAGTGTTATATTAAAAAAAGGCTCCACTGCGATCTGTCTGTCTGCGATCTGTCTGCCCACAGTATTAACCAAAGACAAGAATCAAAGGAAGTTTACCATGTAGAGTACACTGCACAGTAAGATAATTAAAATATATGTACTTATGAAAGATAGACAGAAATTACTAATGCAGAATATTAGAATATAATGTATTTAGTTATAAGACTCCATATGTGTAGTGAGAAATGCCAAATCGAATAGTAACAAGAGTTACTTGTCGAAACAAGATTAGGCGTTTAAAGGTGAAACCTTCTGCTGCAAGAGCGTCCTGTGCCCATTTCGAAAGGTAAAGCTTTACAAAATGAGCATGGTGAAAAGTACTTAGCATTTGGATACAAAACAAGTATTAGCAAAGCCAATAGGTTTAGGCAATGGATGACTTATTGCCTTTGGCAAAGGGGGGGTGGAGGGGGGAGAACCAGCAGCCCACGTCCTTCGCTGCTGCAGTGCTGAGGGCGGAGCACGGATGGGGCAGAGCTTTAAAGAGACTGGGCCCTGTATTTGGGCCCCACAGGTAGTCGCACTTTGGGAGTGAGTGCTCTTGGGTCACCCGGAGCACCGAGTAGCCACGGAAAGAGTTGTAAAATCCAGACATGAAGGAGGGCAGGTGGGGAGGAGAAGGACAAGAGTGGGTGGGGGTGAGGGTGAAGAAGAAAGGACGGGTGGGTGGGTGACAGGGAAAAAACGCAACAAGGGACGGGGACACGGCACACAGCATAATATTAATAAGAAACAAGCAGAAAGTCACAAACAGAGGGAAAGAAATAAGCAGAAAGGAACAACCCAAGAGCAAGAAACAAACAGAAAGGCACAAACAGAAAGCAAAAAACAAGCTGAAATGCACAAACAGAGGGCAAGAAACGGGCAGAAAGTCGCAAACAAAGAAACAAGCAGGAAGGCACAAACGGAGTACAAGAAACAAGCAGGAAGGCACAAACAGAGTACAAGAAACAAATAGAAAAACGGGCAGGGACACAAACAGATGACAAGAAATGAGCAGAGGGCCACAAACAGCAAGAAACTAGTAGGAAAGCACAAACAGAGGACAACAAATTAGCAGAAAACGGGCAGATAGGCACAAACAGAGGGCAAGAAATGGGCAGAAAGGCTCATACAGAGGGCAAGAAATTAGCAGAAAATGGGCAGAGAAGCACAAACAGAGGGCAAGAAACGAGCAGAAAACTGGCAGCGGGGCACAGAGTGCAAGGAAAAAAACCGAGGGCAAGAAAAAAAAAAAAAAGAGGCCAAGAAATGACCAGACAACGGGCTGAGAGGCACAAACATAAGGCAAGAAACAGCAGAAAGTCAGAAACAGAAGGCAAGAAACGAGCAGAAAATGGGCAGACTGGCACAAACGGAGGACACAGAATGAGCAGTAAAGCACAGAGGGCAAGAAACGCGCAGAAAAGCAGAAACAGAAGGCAAGAAATAAGCAGAAAGACAGAAAGAGGGCAAGAAATGGGCAGAGAGGCACAAACAGAGGGGGGGAAAAGAAGAAAGGCAGAAACAGGGGTTAAGAAACAAGCAGAAAACCAGCAGAGAGGCACAAGCAGAGGTCAGAAAGTGAGCAGAAAGGCACAAACAGAGGGCAAGAAATGGGCAGAGAAGCACAAACAGGCCAAGAAACTGGCAGAAAGACACAGAGGGCAAGAAACAAGCAGAAAACGGGCAGAGGCACAAACAGAGGGCAAGAAACGAGCAGAGAGACAAACGACAAGAAACGAGTAGAAAGGCACAAACAGAGGGCATGAAACGAGCAGAAGCTTGGCATAGAGGCATAAACAGAGGGCACAAAACGGGCACAGAGGCTCAAACAGAAAGCAAGAAATGAGCAGAAAATGGGCAGAGGCACAAACAGAGGGAAAGAAACAAGCAGAAAACATGTAGAGAGGCACAAACAGAAGGCAAGAAACGGGCAGAGAGGCACAAACAAGGTCAGGAAAAGAGCAGAAAACAGGCAGAGAGGCACAAACAGAAGGCAAGAAACGGCCAGAGAGGCACAAACAGAGGGCAAGATACAGGCAGAGAGGCAGAAACAGAGGGCAAGAAATGGGCAGACAGGCAGAAACAGAGGGCAAGAAATGAGTAGCAAGGCACAAACACAGGGCAAGAAACTAGCAGGAAGGCAGAAACAGAGTGCAAGAAATGAGCAGAAAGGAAGAAACAGAGGGCAAGAAACAGACAAATGCACAATCAGGGCAAGAAACAAGCAGAGAACAGGCAAAGAGGCACAAACAGAGGGCAAGAAACGAATGGACAGAGGCACAAACAGAGGGCAAGAAACAAACAGAAAGGCAGAAACAGAGGGCAAGAAACGGGAGAAAGGCACAAACAGAGGGCAAGAAACCGGGCAGAGAGGCACAAACAGAGGGCAGACTCAATGGTGCAGCTCATAAAACACAAACAGCAATGTTAAACATCCATGCCTACATGCAAAAGAAAGGAGCCATATGAAACAAACCGAGCGACAGGCAAACACTGTCGCTTTAAGAGGTTTCCAATTGCACAGGCTCAATGGATCAGTTCATAAAAACACAAATGGAAATGTTAAACACTCAAGCCTACACGGAAAAGAAAGCAGCCGTACAAAACAAACTGAGCAACAGGAAGAATAGCGCTTCTAATGTGTGCTGAGAATGGTCACCCACTGAAAACAAAATAAAAAAGTAGTCCCGAAACAATGGCTAAAAAATGGCAGCTGCTTACGTTAACAGCAGTTGGCTGATGCTCTCGGGCAGGGCTAAACACTGGAAAAGGCATGACGAATGCATGCCCTTGACGGATGGGGATTCTGCAAAATGCAGCAACAATGGTGCCAGCAAATGGAAAGGTTATGGGCAGGCTGAAGCCCACGATGTAGATACAGAATGTCTCTGTTCGAGACAGCACATGTGCACCGCCTAGAGCAGAGACCTAAAAACACACAGTAACTTGTGAAATTCCTTATTTTTAGAACAACTCATAAGTGGGAGGCAGTCCCACACCTGGGAATTGCCAAACTCCACAGCAAGTTGCCAAAGTTTTTCACTGTCAGCTGGCCTGAAACTTTAGAGGCAGTGTTGCCCTACAGGGAAAATACAGGACAAACACTGCCCTGTCTTGCATTGGCCATACGGTCAAGGAAGGGAGACCATGATAAAGAAGGCTGAACCCCAGACTCGGGGGTAAGGAAACCTTAGTTTGTCTACCTGCTTGTAGTCTGAATTACCAATTCAGTCTGATCTCTCACACAAACAGCGGAATTCTGGCAGGTACTCTCTTGCCAGGCTTCAATGTTAAAGAAGCAGAACTTCAAATGAGTGGGCCAGTAGGCCTCCACTTCAGTGACTCAGTTAAAAGGTCTAGTCAAACTACTGAGTTTCAAAAATGATATGTTTCCACTACCACTCTACATGCTAAAACTAATGATAGGGTCCATAATCTTATCTACAAAACAAGGGCACATTTAGTGCACCCTTCCAGGTCACTACATAAGTCCTGGATCTCTCATATTCATGGACAGGTCTTATCCTCTGTGCACATACTACCTTGACGCCAAGGCCAAAATCAACAGTCAGGATGTCAGATATGTGCAGTCAGGCACTCAGGGCAGGGTAACATGCTAGTTTACCACATAGATGAAATTCCCATCCCAGTGGCTGTCATTGAGGTTCTTGAATCTGAAGATGCTCTGTGTGTCATCAGAATAGCTGTAACAAGGCAGCCGAATAGTAGGATCAGTCCAGGCAATGGGTGAGGTAGATGTTGAAAAGGAGGAAAGAGATGGCTACTCTCTGGGGGACGACAATATCAACTGGTTGGGTTTGTATATGATCTGTGAGATGACGTGGCTCAGTTGGATCGTAAGGAAGCAGATGGACCAACAGGTCACGGCAGGGCCTCCTTCCTCTTGAACTGCATAAGTTGTTGATTCAATGGCTTGGTCCTCCATGCGTTGAGGCAGCAAAGCAGTTCTGTTCCAGTCGTATGTCTAGGGGCAGTAGCTGAATCACTTCAAGGTGTTTTAGTACAGCTGCAGTGGCGTGGTATATTCGTGCGCAATTCTGGCCAGTGCCTCAGCAGCAGGTACAGTGTTAAGTGCTCAAGGCAGCAGCTTAATTTGTAGAAGCATAGTCCACATGGGCACACGTAGGGAAAGTGCCACAGGTTTATACAGGTCTCTTCTTCAACGGCACAGACCACTTGGGTCCACTTTTGGGTCAAATGTCAAGGCTACAACAGCAAACTCCATTTAGACAAAATTGGAGAGTGCTGAGGTTTAGCAAAAGTCTGTTCTTTTTGGAGCAGAAAATTCTGGCACACTTTGGGCTATTGCCACAGCTGCAACAGCGGGGTCAGTGGGAGTGATCTGCTCAGGACCACTTCAGCAATGTTGCAAATTCACAACTTCGGCAATCATGCTTGGTTCAGAGCTTGGAATATACCAGTTTCATGAGTCTCAGCCAAATGGACCCACAGCAACGGGGTCAACAGCTCTTGTCTACGCCAGTCATTCTTTCCTCTTGCAAGGTTGGCACGCTCCTTCCGACTTCTTCCAGGAAGGAACCACCAGACCATGTAACATCTCTTCCTTCAGACCAAACTCCAAGTGATGTCCCCTCACCTCTGGGAAGCTAACTGCCAGGCAGACTCCAGCCCTGGTTGTGCAGTGGTCCTCAGAGTACTCCCATTTTTATATATCTTCAAAAAACAAGGGGGTGTAGTCTCTCTCTTCCCTGTCAGTTCCACTTTGCGTTGGTCATCCTTTTATATTTCCTTCTCATGCTGTCTTCCAGACTCAGTTGTCTAGAGTGATGCTCCTCGCAGGAAGGTTGTCTCTAGGTCGGGGCACCCACCAGAGAGGGGGAAAGGTGTTTGAACATTCTGTACTTGGCTAATAAATGTCACTCCTGACAGTGATCAGGAAGAGAGACAAAAGGCTAACCCTTTAAAAGGACCCTTTGCACTGTGGCACCAGGAGCCACAGTCCCACCTTCCATCTGCACCACCAATCAAATGGCAGTTTTCAAGAAATAAAATCAGCAGCCCTCTATAGAAAAAGGAATGAACTGAATATCTACGGGAAAACCGGTCTCTCTTCTCTACTTCAGTGTCCATGCTCCCTCCGTACAGTCCATTCGAATGCCTGGGAAAGTAATCTCACTTTCATCTTGTGCATAATAGAATAACTAAAACAGGTCAGCAAGGAGAGGGATTTCTCTATAGAAATTAAAAAATGTAAAGGCTGCTGACCATCGACAAATGTATTCAACAATGCTTTAAACTCAACTGATGAAAAACGGACATGCTGATTCTTGGTAAACTGTTGACTGCCCGGTCTCATCTCTAGAGGCACACTTAACTATGCCCCTCTTCTGATTCTGCCCAGAAACTAGAAGTAATCTTTGACACCAACTTTTCGTTTCAGTCACGCATTAAGATGATTGAATCTACTTGCTTCTTCCTTCGTTGGCCTCTAATTGTAGGAAAACGGTGATTCAGGCTACTAAATTGTCTTGTAGAGATCACTGCAAATACTTGTTCCTGAGTTAATCCAATCATCTGCTGTGCAGATTCCAAACAGTTTGTAGGTGGCGGATTACCTGAACTAGGCCTTTGCAAGCCTTCACACGTCACCCCTCTCAGTATCCCTTCACTGAACTCGTGTGGACAAGCACGCCTTATGTCTCTGCTCCAATCATAGCCCCAGTTATCACTCATGACCAGGGCCACTGGATTTATGCAGCAGGGGAGGGCTAATTTATGCAGTAGGGCTGAGTAAATTATGTGGCAGGAATAGGCAGATTATGTGGCGTAATGATGCACGTTTTGTGAAAGTATTTCTTCATTAATTTGTAATTTTTACACTTGTTAACACTCTATGGTCATTGCTTTCACCTCATTAGTACCAGTTTTAACACCCAATTATAGCAATAATCAGCAGAAAGGTGGCCAGCCAACCTTTGCAAAGGACCTTCTACTCCGGGTCAACATATTTCACCGATTTTTAGTAACTTTTGAACTGATTAAGCAAAAAACTAATTTTATTTTGCTAAAATCTGCAGATTATTCAGCAAATGATAAATTATGTGGCACGTGCCACAAATATATAATTATGGGGAAAAAAAGCAATCTCATAATTCCAGTGGCGCAGGTCATGACCTGACTTTATTCAATAAAGATTCAAACAATATTCCCCCTTGTTGGACTCGTAGATCTTCTATCTCGCAGACACTCAATGTTCCCAGAATAAAGCGTGTGTTGGTGGATGGTTGTTCCCTTACCCAAGTGCCCAAGTTTGACACCCCTTGCCCTTCACAATGTTCTATAGAAAAAAAAAACAGCTCATTTTTGGTAAATATTAAAACCTTCCTCTTCTCTTCTATTCTCTAGTTCCTCTCTCTTCCTTCCCAAAGTATCAAGATTAGGAAGCTCTGCACATTTATTTCATCATTATGACATTGACAAGAGGGGACCCCGAGCAGGACTCTGGGGGTAGTGAGGCAACTTGGAAGTAGCGAGAATCTGGAGGGAGTTCCAGTACAAGGAGGGCTCTTGTCGGGCTTCTTTTACGTATCCCTGTCCGGGTCGGGCTCGGGATCTGAAATTTTACAAGAGGGTAAGGTTTTGATCTCACTTTGATCCTTCAATGTCCTAGGCATCTAGTCTTCTGTTCTGATTCAAAATACCTCCATCCCACCGTCTTACTTTCCTTGTCTGTGAAGAAAACCTTTTTTTCGTATCTCACTTTCTGCAACATCATGGTCACACACTCGAGATATGGATCTTTGTCAGGAATGTTCTACTGACCACAGCTCCCATATGACTTAAATAAAGCCTTTCTTCTAGATTCTGTTTAAACAGTGACAAACACCTGTTAAAGGGTGTGTCAATCCTGAGGCACAAGCATGCCATGCACAGTCACTAAGCATATTTAGAGTAAATGAAAGTAGCAGAGCTCTTGGAGGACTTCCAGGTATTAGCATATGTTGAGACTATTAACAAGTGAGGTATTGTGGTGAGGGATCATTCTAGGACAGGGAGGTATGGATAACAAGGAGTTCAATTCAGTACAGGAGAGGCACCTTTGCAGGGGGTTTGCTTAAGGACATTCATGATCTTTTTACCAGAGGATTCCCAGCTTAATGCAGTTGTAGAAATATCCTCATTTAATGTGTAGTTGGGAATGAGTCTACATCCCAGTTGTCAGTGGGAACTGGCAGAGCCTGCTGGTCTTGTGGATGCCCAAATATACCCTTTTCACCAGCCTGGATACCTTGCACTGTGGCTTCTGTGAAAGGCTGCACACTACAAGAACCAGGGGGAGCTCTCTTCCAGGTTTGGTGGTGGACTTCACAGCTTAGTTGACTTTATTGACTGTTCTGCTGAGAGCGCAGATGCAGGGTCACTAACCCACCGAGTTGCGAAGCCTCTACCCATGGACCCGGTAGGACACTAGAGCAGACAGCAAGATGAATCTTACTCCAGTACTGTGTTTTTTCTTATCACGAGTATCTACCACATGGTCTAGCCTAATGCAAGATCCAACAACCTCTGAAGGTTTTCAGAGAAGTCTCAAACTCCTTCCAATAGGTTGGCATTCACTGAAGAGCTCGATACTAAAGTAAATCCTCGCCCTCAGTGCGTAAATACTATAATTACCTCTGGAAGTCCCACCTCGGCCCCACAAGCTGCTAAAATCTCTTGGTTTTTCTTGAGGTCTAGGGTCATGGGGAAGAGGGCATGTTGCCTGGGGATAGATGATGTATCCCTGTCTCCTCACAGTGCCCTCAAATCCTGGAGCTAAGGTGGTGCTCCAAGGTCTTGGGGAGGCTGGTGGATCTCCGTTCCTTCACAGCACACACACTCATGAAGGTGGAATTGTGTATTGTCTCCTCACAGTAGCCTACGGTGCCGCACATGGCGTTGTGTATCGTGTATCCCCATCCCCACACTGTGCCCTACTGGAGATGGGGCTGATAAGAAGTAAGTGCAACTATCACAGTAATTACATGTATTAAAACAATAAAGGGAGAGGGCGAAAGAAGTGCAGGTGAAAAACAGAATGTGAGAAACAGAGAGAGATATCTTAGGTTATATCACATCTCCGGTAGGAGGCCTTTATCCACCTGCAGAGCCAGAAATACTTTCTCAGGGTCCTCATAGGCTCTAGGAGGGGTCCCATTCACACCTTTGAGGCTAACTGGCAGTACTGTGATGACTGTCCCAAATCTAAAACTAACAGAAACATCCAAGGGCAATTATATCTTCGGCACAATAGGAAAATATGCTGAATTTAAATTTGTGTATAAGGTCACACATTCTTCTGTACAAAGAGAACATGTGGTGTTTGTATACAAATATATATATATATACACACACACGCACTATATGTGTAGACTTGTCAGATTCTCAAGGTGCAAGCTGGAAAATCTGCTCTTGGTAAACATACACTTCCTTGTATCCCATTTAGAGCACAGCTCACCTTGTACTGCGAGGGAGCGACGGCCTCCCTCAATACGGATAGCAGCCCGACCTCTTTGATAGATAATGTTTTTTTCCCTAAAAGTGCTGCCTGTCCCTCTTCATGCACAGACATGCAGCCTGCTATTCCTCCCAGTTCCCTCACTGAACTAAGCAATGGTCTTGGAGCGGGAGCCATGAAAAGCATTGAGCGCAACGTCACCTGTGTCTTCGGTCTCAATAGACAGATGAAGAGTAAAGGGTTGGAGGAAACTCACAGATCCGTTCAAGTGTACTCTGAGGTGTCACTAGACACTGTATGAGCACTTTACATTGCTGCATTTGCTCATATACCTCTAATATTTCTTAAGCCTCCCTGTATGTGTGCATGTATATGTGGGAAGTCACAGCACAAATCTGCTGCGAACAACATCACTGTGGATTAGCAACACTGGCAAATGCAAGACCATGAGGACTGTAAAGGAAGGTTACAACCCACAGAACTCCCTCATTACTGCTCTTAGGGTAGGTGAAAAGAATGATTGGAGGTGCTATCTATGTGTGTTCATGTCTAGCCATCTGCATACATGTCTGAAAGTGACAGGAATATGGATTTATGCCTGTGGAGACAATTCCCTGTCCCGCATCTATCAGAAAGCAGAATGATATGCCTACTGTTTTTACTTATGGGAAGTTTCTGCTAACTGTACTATCGAAATACTTACAGGCAAAGGGGCACAGTTACTCCTTTTCTTTTTCTCTCAATGGAAAGCCAGGAGGTAATCACAGAACCTATTTTCAAAGTAAGAAGAGAAACAAGTCAAGCACTCTGCATGATGAAAAACAGAGCAACAGAATGGACATCACTTCTTGTGGGATGCAGTCTGGCCGTTCAATCTATGCTTCACTATATACTATTTGATGCATTTCAGCTAGCGGAAAACCATTTGCTTTGGATACCCTGTTTGAAGACATATGATGGGTCCTTGCTAAAGTATAGAGGGGAAGATGTTTACAAAGTCACCCACAGTAGTACACTGTGTGTTTTTTTTTTTTTTTTACAAAACCACTGACAATATAACTGGCATCCTTTCCCTGATGACCAGGTTTTAATTGGTATTTACAGGTGCAACACTGAAACGTTTGTCCTGATAAATGTGCAAGACTTCAAGGTGTTACTGACAGATCCTCTTTCAGAGAGCCACAGGGCACGCAGGGGCTACTGGGCCTAACCATGGTATTTGAGATCTTTTACTCCTGATGCCCTGGGGCACGACCTACTATGGATCCTGAGCAGCAGGGCCAAGTACCCTTTCTGCACTTGACTCTCAGTGGTAGCTTGGGATGAGCAGTCAAATGCTACCTCAGGGGAGTCTAGATACAGGTTAGTGAACACGACTTATACCTCAAAGTGCACATAGTAGGAACAATACATAAATGTCTACTCAAATACTTACTTTTGTAAGAAAAAGTAGTATTTTATTTTTAACTGTACACATGCAAAGGAATAACGATATTCATGAGCAATAACACAGTCCTCTTGAGGTTAGGGCACCAGTCATTGTCAGGCAAATCCCTGTCCCACTCACTTCCTTAAAACGTGGTCAGAGTTATTACCCATTCACTGGTGGCCGCGTCCAGGGCAATTCTTACTAGTAGGTCATACTGAAGAGTTCCCCTTTGGCTTCTTAGGTTTTAGTCAAAATGCCTATGTCATGGTGCACATGCATGACAACAGTTCAGTTGGGCACCCAAGGCAGGAGTACACGTCCATAACCAAGCAGAGCACTTTTGCGTCCCAACAGATACTTAGCACATTTTTTTAAAACAAACTTTTATTGGTTTTCTACCTTAGCATAGTTCAGCATACACTATATTGTTCAAGTGTCGTTCCATACAAAGCAGAAATATAGACAAGCGGTCGAAATTCCAGACCTTCAGGTTTATCTGCATATTCGTATATTATTTAACATTTATGAAGAACAACAAAACCCTACCTCTCCCTACCCACTCCCCAACCCGCTTCTGTTAATAAATAAATCAGTTAAGCCATATGTGTCGCAAGCATCAATGAGCCTCACAGGAGTAACTCTACTAGCAGGGAGGGCCACCGTATGTAGTCTGTTTAAGAACAACCCCACTCTTTGTGAGCCATATGCGGGGAAACTGAGGCCAAAAAAGAAGTCCTTGGTTTGGAATTAGATTAAGCCTCAGACTTTCTACTCTCTCCTCACTCAGCATCCCTAAGGGACGTTGCTTGCCTCAGTGCTGTTAGTCCTGTGCCTCATTCTGAGCCCTAAACACTTCTACTAGTGTCTCCCACTCAAGGGATATTGGTTTCCTTCTCATCCCTCTATATTCTTCTCTCCTAAGAGCTAAACTTTCAGCCTGACTCCAGCGTAAGACTTTCTTCCTCCATGAAAGGATGGTTGGGGCATGGGGAGACTTCCAGTGCCTTGTTAGCTGCCGTTTCGCCATGAAGCGTGAAGTTACCTTAGAGCCTCGTGTGTTAGGGTGTAAACCCAGGAGGAAATAAGCAGGCGTCAGTTCTACTGTCACCTCTGTGATCTCTATCAAAGTGGCTCCTATTGTATCCCAGTACTGTGAGAAGGATGGACACGTCCAGAGCATATGGAGAAGGTCGGCAACAATGGCATGACACCGAGGACATTGTGCCGTTGTTGTGTAATACATCCTATTGAGCCTATGCAAGTGAGGTACGCGCAATGAAAAAGGTAAAATTGTATCAGTTTAAATCTAGTATTGCAGGATACTTTTTTAGCATATTGTAATATGTAAGTCCACTCTTTAGCCGTAATGTCCCTACCTATGTCAATTGCCCACTTAGTTTTCAGCGTATCCAAAGATGTGTGGAGATGCGCTCGGTATAACCATCTAATAAGATGTCTGCTGTGTTCCATCGTGTGTAGTGCCTGAAGGGCTTCGTGTGTTACTGGTTCAGCTCCCTGTGGTGCCCAGTAATTGTGTACATAGGACAGTATTTTAGCATGGGTTCAAAAGAGAGTGTCAGGTAGAACATGTACTCGCACAAAATCCGAGTGCGGCATTAACATGCCATCTTCAAACAAGTCCCCTAGTGTAAGCGGTCCCTGCTGTTCCCACCCTCTGAGCATAGCTGCTGTGATCGTTCCTGAGAGGGTAGGGAGACCGCACAGTGGTATGTTGGGTGCGTAGGGGGTTGATGAGGCTGTGTATCGTGTAGCTAGTTTCCAGTAAGCCAACGTCGTTCGCAATTGTAAGGTAGCCCCAGGGGGGTAACTTTGGGGACCCAAGACAGAGCAATCGATGTATGAAGCCTTTCTTCCATAACGCCACTGTACAAGTTATCTCTTCCAGATTATGACCGGCTAGCCAGTAGGACAGCCATTGGAATTGGCCTGCTATACAGTAGGCTTTGAAATCCAGGGCTCCCAGGCCACGCATGTCTGGGGGTAACTGTAGTTTCGTCAGGCCCACGCGGCGGCGACTCTTCCCCCATATTAAATCAATGAGCGGCAAGTTGACAAAATGGTATAAGTTCCGGGGCAACAGTACCATTTTCGCCAGTGCTACCCTCCCTGCCACCTAGAGGGGTAAAGTGGTCCAGAAATCAACTTGGGACCAGAGCAATGTAATTGTCTGGCTTAAATGACCTTCTAGCAAATACGCATGGTACAGGTATATACGAATACCAAGATAACGGAAGAATACGGTGCGATTGCAATGGTTATGGGGGCAAATCGGACCGCGGGTTCCGTGCAGGTGCCCCGGAAGGAGTATGCATAGGATTTATCGGGATTAATTTGAAGCCCTGACAGGAGTGCAAAGTGAGAAAAAATCTACACTGCCCTCTCCGTGTCTTGCCGCAAATCCCTATAATAGAGTATCATATCATCTGCATATAAGGAGCAAGCGTGGGTAGTCGAGTTGAGCACAATTCCCTAATCACTTGCGCTATAGCGAAAGTGTTGTGCCAGGGGTTCCAATGCCAATTCAAACAAAAGGGGGGGGACAGGGTGCACCCCTGCCTAGTTCCATGGTATGTGGGGTAAGAGGCAGATATATGCACTCCAGTCTTGGCTCTAGCAGTGGGGCCGTATATAAGAGCTTCACCCACTGTATAAAATCTGGGGGTATGCCATAGGCCTCCAGAGAGGCCAGCATATAGTTCCAGCTGAGAGTGTCGAATGATTGCCGCATATCTAAGGAGATGCAGCCGGTGGGCGGGTATAGGTGTTTCGTTTCATCTCTTAACTGAACTTGACGGCTGATATTCATCGATGTACCGGGGCGTAGAACAAATCCACATTGGTCTGAGTGTAGTAATCACGGTAGGAGTGGGAGTAATCTGCGCGCTAATACTTTACTGAGGAGTTTATATCCTGTATTTAAAATAGACAGGGTTCTATAAGAGGACATCTGCGCAGGAGGTCTAACAGGTTTAAGAAGCAAAGTCACCACTGCTTCAAGAGTTGTGACTGGGAGCATTCCTTCCTCAAGAGACCTACTGTACAACTTCTCCAGCTGAGGGAATAGGCGATTGGCGTATGTGGCATAAAATTCTGCCGGCAATCCATCAGACCCAGGGGTCTTATTACGTGCCATCTCCTTCAGTGAATCACAAATCTCAGTGATCGCGATTGGAGCACACAGCTCATCTCTCTTCAGTGCTGTCACCTGCATGAGTGGATGTTGGTGTAGAAACATGCGCATGGTGTGGTAGTCTACAGGCGGGGCTGCAGCGTAGAGATCAGTGTAATGAAAGGCTTCGTTGATATTAGTTTGATTATTTACTATTCCCAACTGGGGAGATTGTATTGTTAATATAGGCGTGGGAGACTGCTGTGGCCTAATTAGCTTGGCAAGAAGGGCGCCCGGTTCGTCCGCCTCTGCATGTTCCCTTTGGGTGTAGGCTCTGCAATCCACAACACTAAAGCGCTCTATAAGTTCTGCATGTCGGATCCGTGCTGTTTGTAATTGCGCTGCCTTAGTGTCATCTAGGGTTGCCTCCCGTTCCATAGCGCCCCGATTATTTTCTATGTGTGAGGTCATTCAGAATTTCGGCCCATGCTCCCACCCGCATAGAAATGGGGGATCCTCATATTGCCACTTCAAAGGCCTCCCATTCAATCAATGGGGAGGAGGCTGTGCCTATGTTTTCTGAAAAGAATGTGTCTATAGTAGTAACTAGGGTATCGCTATAGACCGTGACTTACATGAGCATGGGCTGTAAGCGCAATGTTAGTATCAGGGTGGGTACCCCTCCCCAGGCCAGCTGGATCTCGAGTGGGTTATGGTCAGATAACGTCTTGCCTAGATATATGGCATGTGTTATGTGGGATTGAAGGCTGGAAGTGCACAGGCAACGATCTAAACGGGAATATAGCATATGCGGGTAGGAAGAAAAGGAGTGTTCCCTTGCACCTTCATTACGGCTCCTCCATACATCCACCAGGTCCCACCCCTCAACCCATTGTCGTGATACTCTGGCCTGGTGAACCGGCTCTGCATCCGGAAGGGGTGGGTGTGAGTGGTCAAGGAGGACATCTAGTACCGTATTTGAGTCCCCCCCAGCACCCATGGGAGGTGAGCCCAGACTGATAACACGGTGGATAAGCATGCATAGAAAGCATCATGTTCTTGGTTCGGTGCATAAAAGCAACCTAGCACTATCTGCTCTCCATCTAGGAGTCCCCTAAGTAATACATATCGACCCTGTGTGTCAATTTTCGTATCTTGGACTGAAAACAGAATTCCTCCCCTTATCCATATGGCTGCTCCCCGGGCATATGCCGAGAATGAGGTATGGAACAATTGTCTTCTCCACCTCTGCTGCAGTTTTAGGGCTTCTGGTGTAGTAAGGTGGGTTTTCTGTAGGAAAGCAAGGCGAGCGTGGCATCTGTGCAGTTGTGCCAACACCCTGTGTCACTTACAGGGTGATCACAGTCCCCTAATATTCCAAATAATTATTATATTATATGATTTAGTGACTGTGGCCATTACATTTAATGTAGGGAATGTCTAGCAGTTTTATACCCATGGCTCTACTGTGTTCCCCCAGTGTTTCAGTGATGATGGAAGCATAACAATAACAAATAACACCCCTACCCAATACATGGTTCAGCATGGAAAGCTGTGCTCGACCAGTGCAACAAATACAACAAAACTGTGTAAACACAAAGATAACCAGGCTTACGCTAGTGAGGTATCGTGGTTCATACACCATAGTATATATCTGCTCAGCAAACATAACTCTGAATATAGGCCTGGACCCAGGTCTCATCTGTGATAAATTACTCACATAGTAATTCACAGCTTCAGGCTAATAATACTAGGATATCACACATTGATGAATTAAGTGCAAATGTAATGATGGTTATTAACCACAATGCCATCAGGTAGGAATCAGTGTAGCGGTCTAGGATACAGTGCGGTGTGATGTAGTTACCCCCCAGCGTCGTTCACAGAATCTCTGAAGTGGAGACGAACAGACGACAAGAACAGTACTTTGATTCTTCAGAGTTCATTAGCGGTCTGTGGTGTAATAGATGGAAATAATGCTATACTACCCTCAGTTTCAGTATCTGAGTCTCCCAACCAGGGATGACTCCGTGCTGGACCTATGGCTGGGATCCCGCAAAGTAGTAGCTAGTTGGATGGCTTCCAGGAGACTTTCATGAGCCTGTTGTGGGGATGGACCTCCTCCCCCGTTGTTCGGGGCATCCTGCTTTCGACGGGCACGCTGAGCCCGACGATTCAATTTCTGTGATGCAAACTCATTTTGTTGCTCACTCTGTGTGCCCTGAAAGTTCTGTTTAAGTCACTCTCTGGATGCCGTTGGAGAATCAGAAATTAGAATGTCGTTCACGTATAACTTTCAACTTAGCTGGAAAGATCAATGCATATACAAGGCTGTGTGTTCTGAGGAGTCGTTTAACTTCTTGGAAGGAAGCCTGGCGGCACTGCACTAACATCGTGTAATCTGGATAAAGGGATACTCTAGAGCAGGCTACCATGAACGGTGTACGTTCCCACGCCACTCAGAGTAAAGCATCTCTGTCCCTTTAGTTCAGGATTTTTGCCACTATTGGCTGCGGCGGGGCCCCGGGCCTGGTCTCTTGGTAGGCACACAGTGCGCCCGTTCCACAGTGAAAAGGGGGGATAAGCCCTCCAGTGCCACCGTCATCTGAAGCCAGTTCTCGATGAAGTGTGTGGGGCGATCTCCCTTGGTACCCTCCAAAAGGCCCACTTTGCAAATGTTATTTCTGCGTGCTCTGCCTTTGGCATCCTCAACACGTTTCTGGAGCTGTTCCACGTGTTTGCGCAGTTGTTTCAACATTGAATCATGTTCAGTTTGCACAGGTAGTAAGTGTAGGAGGATGGCCCCCTATGTAGTGTGTAAAATTAGGTACACTATGCAGGGGGCCAGGCAACCACACGTTGGTTTCCAGAGGAAAAAATTAGAGCACCTAATGCTCCAATTTTTAAGGTAGCTGATCGAGCAGTTAGGCTAATCCAGGAGATGTGCTAAGCATTTGCTGTACTCACAAATCCAATCATGCACCACACACACTCAGGGGCATATTTATACTCCGTTTGCGCCGAAATTGCGTCATTTTTTTTGACGCAATTTCGACGCAAAACTAACTCCATGTTTATACTTTGCGTTAGACGCGTCTAGCGCCAAAGTCCATGGAGTTAGCGTCATTTTTTAGCGTGGACACCTACTTTGCGTTAATTATATGCAAGGTAGGCGTTCCCGTCTAAAAAAATCGACTCCGAGGCATGTGCGTGGGATTTATACTCACGGGCAAAAATCACGCCCGGGAGTGGGTGGGTCAAAAAAAATGACATACGGCCGCTTTTGCGCCGTTTTTTAGCGCCTGCAAAAGGCAGGCGTTAAGGGACCTGTGGGCTCTGAAGGAGCCCAGAGGTGCCCCCCCATACCCCCAGGGACACCCCCTGTCACCCATGCCCACCCAAGGCTGGAGGGACCCATCCCAGGGACATTAAGGTAAGTTCAGGTAAGTGTTTATTTTTATTTTTTTTGTGGCATAGGGGGGCCTGATTTGTGCCCCCCTACATGCCACTATGCCCAATGACCATGCCCAGGGGACAGAAGTCCCCTGGGCATGGCCATTGGGCAAGGGGGCATGACTCTTGTCTTTGCTAAGACAGGAGTCATTTCTATGGGGGTTGGGAGTGAAAAAAAATGGCGCTAATCGGGTTGAGGCGAAAAAATAGCCTCAACCTGACTTGCCCCATTTCTTGACGCCCAAGCTCCATATCCCCCTATGCCGGCGCTGCCTGGTGTACGTCGTTTTTTTAACGCACACCAGGCGGCGCCGGCGGCTAACGCCGGCTAACGTCATTCAATAAATACGGCGCCAGCATGGCGCTTCAGAATGGCGTTAGCCGGCGCTAATTTTTTTGACGCAAAACTGCGTTGGCGCAGTTTTGCGTCAAAAAGTATAAATATGGGCCTCAATGAATAACTCAAGACCAGATTTTATAAACATAAGACCAAGATCTTTAAAATACGTTAAGTACTTTTTGAGTTATAGCTTTTCAAAAATGTGGCAAATTTAGTCTTTCTGTGTGTAATTACGCACCATTGGAATCAATGCACAGTCACCTTTAAAAATCCATTAAAAAATCGTACAGTTGAGTTACCAGTCTCTTTTTTTACAGGATGGTCGCATCAGTCGATGGGCACCTTATGCCAGCCGGAGAGTCTTGGGCGGCTCGTGGTTCTGGCGGGAGCAGCGTTGGGGTGGTTCTTAGCACAGGCACAGGGCCACCTGGAGGGGCAACTTGGAAAAGGAGCTGGTTTGCAGATTTAAAGATGATGCCTGGGCGGTCCCCTTGGGCTGTTGAGGTCGCAAGGGTTTGGGGACCCAGGGCACACAACAGATCCAGCGATGCAAGGCGCCGGGCGGCCAGGTGCAGGGCGAGTTGGAGGTCCAGGAGCTGTGCGCAACGGAGTCCTTTGGAGCTGGGGTGAGCCTCTTTGAGGGCTGCTTACAGGACAACGGGGGCACTCTGGTCGGAAGTCTGGGGTGTTCCTGAAGTCCTTCGACTGGAGCTTCCTCCTGATTCTGTTTCAGCTCTGGGGGAGTTGGTTTTCTGCTTGTTCGACGTCAGCTGACTAGTACCCAGGGTACTGGCGTAACTCAGCCATTAGAGGGCGCAGTACCACAAAACTTTGCACACATGTAGGTCACGTCCGGGCGGTCGCCGGTGTGTCGTCGGGTCTGACTATGACTTCCGGTCGTGGAGATATCCGCTGTTTGGTGAAGTGACCCTCGCCAGTTTGTTGATTCTTGCTTGGTTTTGAGTGGTGCCTTCACTCAGAAGGGAGATCTGGGATGATTCTTGAAGCCTGGAGGTCCCCTGAGTTTCTTGGGGGTCGGTCCAGTGTCCAGCTCCTCCTCAGCGGTGATTTTCAGGTCCTAGGTGCAGCAGGCAGGGTTTGGCGCCTTTTCTTGTGCAGCAGGTCTTGCTTTGGATTTTCTTTGGTGCTGGTCTTCTTTGTCTCTTCCAGTCTTTTCCAAATTTGATTTCTTGGTCTAGGGGAGACCACTAAATACAGAATTTAGTGGGTGTTTTAGGGGGAACCTGGAAGTGTCCAATGGGACACTTACCCTTGGGTGGCTACACCCACTACAGAGACCACTTCCTGTGGGAAGGGTCACTTTCCTAAACCTAATTGGCTATTTTCCTGCCATCCAACATGGACGAAAATTAAATGAAGGGTTCACTTTGCCTGCAAGCCCCTAGGGGTGGTGCATGCTCAGTGATGCCACTCCTCCTATCCTTTATGTGTTTTCCTGCCTTTGCTCCCTCCAGAAGTGGGAGTTTGCAAAGGGGGAGGCCATCTGCTGCTAGCAGCAGGCATGGGGTCGAGTTTCAAGGGCTGTAGCGCATTGAAGCTCACTGCCAGGATGTTGCATATTCCTGAGGGAGGGGGAGTTAGCTCCTATACCCAGGAAGGACATTGTCTTACAAACCAGAGAGCCATGGCTCTCCCCCAGGTTTGTATATTGGCCATCTGGAGTAGCAGGCTGGATGGAACCAGTCAACAACTCTGCCAGGTTAGTTAGCTTTTTCAAGGGGCACCTCTAAGGTGACCCTGGGTACATTTTATAATAAATCCAGTACTGGTACCAGTTTGGATTTATCATTCTGAGTTGTTTGATACCAAACAACCCACGGCTCAGAGTAGCCATTATGTAGCTGGGAAACTCGTGTTGATCAGTGTCCTGCACATACATTAAAATGGCTGCTCTGTTCACTCACTATTTCCCAGGTTTGGCAAGGACACAGTGGGCGCATATTGCTCATGCAATTATGCCCACACATATGGTAATGTGCACCCTTCCTTAGGGCTGGAAGGCCTGCTAGAGGTGTGACTTACCCACAACATATGCAGTGTAGGGTAGACAGGGCACACAGGGAGTGTGCCATGTCGAGTTTGTATTTTTTAGGTTTGCACCAGGACACTCAGGCCCTCATTACAACATTGGCAGTATTGACCGCCTACCACCATGGCGACAGCAGCCAACATACTGTCGGCGTGGCTACCAGCCGCTCACCCGCATTATGACTGTAGACGGAATTCCACCAGAAGGCTGGCGGAACACCGTGGACGGTCATGGCGGTGGACGGCGGCGCTGCTGTCAGCAGCAGCGCCACGCCAGCAAAACACCGCCGACCGTTTCATGAGCAATGATGCGGCCTGGCTGTGTTTTGCTGGCGGATGCTGCTGCTGACAGCAGCACCGCGTACCGTCTCCTGCCGGAGGACCCTTTTCAAGCAGGTAAGTCGGGTTCTCTGACAGGAGAGGGGGTTGGGGGGTGGTGTGTGCGTGTGTGGGGGTGTTGTGTGTGTGTGTGTGGGGTGTGCCTCCCCGGTCCGGCCACTCACCGCCAGCTTAGAGCTTCGCCGGCCGTCCCTGCTCGCCTGCAAGGCCGCCCGGCAGTAGGGAGAATCAGGCGGGAGGCCTCACACCAGACTCCAGCCTCCACCGTCGCTGCCGCACCAGTGCCGCCCCACATCAACCTGGGCGCCGCTACATGCCCAACACCTCTCCGATGTTCCACCGTAGGAAAGATGAAGTCTGTATGATTAACCTGTTCTCATTGTTTTTATTGGGCCATTACATACAGATTGACAAACGGATAATATAAACTGAGAATATTATGTAGTGTATGACATTTTTATAAACATCTTTTCCCAGACTAACATACATCTCTTAGGGGTGTGGAATTTATTAAAATATCTACTTGTCCAGGGGACAGGTTGCTTCTCAAATCTACTTGTCCCATAAAATGATCTACTTGTCCCTTTGGTGCCATGTAGTGTGGCGCCAAATTATGCCAGCAATCTCATTATGTAAGAGCTCTGATTATAACCTCTCTGATATGCCAGGGCTTCTACCATAGTAGGGCTTGAATACTTGAAGTTTCAATCCCTACTGTAGCAATGTCCTTATTTTGCCACCTTTCTGCAGATCTGTATACTGGGGCTGGAGGAAGCAGTAAGCAATAGTTCCAGGGCTGGAATGCCTTTGAGTCTGCAAACCTACTAACCTGCACGTTTTAAAGATTTTCACCAGCTTCTCTCTAATATTTTCCCATAATAAGAAAGGTTGGACATTTACTCTTGCCAATGGCAGAATTAGAACTTCTTCCAGGCTTGGGAAGAAAGTGGCTAGAGGGAAAATGAACTTGCAAATGCTCAATAGATTTTCACATGAGGTAATCTACACATGCGTATTTACCCATGCTAAAATACAGTTCACAAATATTTTATAGGGGTACGACGTATACCATGGGCGCACTTTTGTGACTTTCTTTAAGAATCTGGGGCCACATGTAGGTAGGTTCAGATTTGCGACCCGCAAATTGCAAGTCAGAGCGAGTCGCAAATCCGAATGTAGGATGGTGTCCCTGACACCATCTGTGATTCGCAAGGGCTTCGCAAATACCCACCTCATGAATAATCATGATGTGGGTCGCAATTTGCGACCCTCTTGCGAATGGCGGCCCTCACAGGGATGGTGGCCTGCTGGAGACAGCAGACCACCATGTCTGTGACTGCTTTTCAATAAAGCAGTTTTTTTTTTTTTTTGTAATGCAGCCCGTTTTCCTTAAAGGAAAACGAGATGCATTACAAAAACGAAAAATGAAACGTTTTCGTTTCATTTTTTCAGAGCAGGCAGTGGTCCGTAGGACCACTGCCTGCTCTGAAAAAATGTTTACAGTGACATTCACAATGGGGAAGGGGTCCCATGGGGACCCCTTCCCTTTTGCGAAAGTGTTAGCACCCATTTGAAATGGGTGCAAACTGCGATTGGTTTGCGCCCGCGTTCGCAGAACAATCCTACATTGCACTGCGAGTCGCAATTAGGAAGGGAACACCCCTTCCTAATTGCAAGTCGCAAACCCGTTTTGCGATTCGGTAACCAGGTTACCGAATCGCAAAACTGGGTTTGTGCATCGCAATGTGCTTTTTGCACGTCGCACACAGAGAAAGTCGACGTTTGCGACATGCAAAACCCTGCCTACATATGGGTCTTGGCCCCTAATTAGGTCTGGTGTTAACAAAGACATTTTGTTTTTATTAAACTTCTATTTCTCTCTCTTTCGGCTGGCTTTGCTGTGAGTGATTGCATTCTGCCCTTCCACAAGGAGTAGTTTTGTTCAGTGTCAGGAACTACAGTGGCAATCAGTGACGTAACGAAACTGGAGGGTGCCCCTTTGCAAAGAACATGGAGGAGCCCCCTATCCAGACTCACTCAGGGCAGGTGCTGTGCTGAAGGGGCCCCCTGGAGGGCGGCTGCGGGGCCTTTGTTATGCCACTGGTGGCAACGTGTGCTTTTAGAGTTCAAAAACGTTTTGGGGAGTTTTTGCCAGTGTTTGTTACAATGTTGAGGGCCTGGTAGCTCCCTCAACAATAAAGTGTTACAAAAGCCATGTCAAAACAAGACATGCATTGATGAAACTAAAAGACTTATAAAAATATGTCAGATCAGTTGGCTTTGTCAGTGTTTGTTTATTTTCATGCTTCCCATAATCGTGTTGAAAATGGTTACACTGATTTTCCGTTAGAAATATTTTTGGGAAATACTAGCATGCCTCAAAACATTTTACTAAATGACACTTCATTTGCATCTAATCAGAGAGCATTCTGGGAGCATTATACTTAGCCTCATAGCCTAAACTTTTCAAACATGTGTATACACGTTTTTTTTTTTTGTACTGGAACCAACGTCAGTAGTGAAGTGTGACCTTAAAACATTTATTTACAGCACTCACCCTAATAATGAAGGTTTTCAAATAATGAACCATAAATACAAGTTTGAACAGCATTGTCTTTCGGAAACACTTTACCTCAACTGCAGAGAGTTCCACTCTCTTTAAACAGGCAGCCAGAGGGTTTGTGCTGCAGAGGGTTGGGCCTACTTGTCCCAAGGACAAAGTACACATAAAAACTTGTTGCCCTTGACCCCAAACAAGATGTCCCGGGCGTCGGGCGATAGGAATTCCACATCCCTGATCTCTGTCTTTCTTTTTAACACATGGTAATGGGCTTGACTAGAAAAGGGACCTCTGGATCAGCAGCGTATTATCACAGTGTTTGACATACACCTTTGCTCATCACAAATATGTTTGCAGGAGTTAGATAATACCACTTATCCATCTTTATGCTTCAGCCTTTATCTGAGAGGCCATCTGGTGAGACATAAACTTTGGCCAATAAGCCCCAGTGATACGATTCATGGGCCTAACCACTTGTATGTTTCCAAACAACAGCCCACACAGGTAGTTCTCAGATGCCCATTATCAGCATTGAGGTAAGTATGTTCGAGAATCACTCTTCTTTTCAAGAGTTGTTTATTCCTTATTGGACGAAAAAAGGGAAACTTATATAACAGGCTTTGGGTGCCATTATAACAAGTGGACACAATACATTCCAGCTTGTGAACAGCCACTGTCAACCAGTTGACAAGGAAATGGCAATTTTATGCTTAGTCCAGTGTTACATTTCAAATATACAATCCACTGTGCCTCCATGTACCTACCAAAGATCTGGGTACAGCAGCAGTACCTGCTAGTAACTAGCACACATCCTAAATGTACCAGCTACTGTGTCTGACTGTACCTACCACAGGTCAGAGTACAACAGCTACAGTACCTGCTAGTAACTAGTGCATCCCCTGCATATACCAGCTACTAACCCTGCATGTACCTACCACAGATATGAGTACAGCAGCTACGGTACCTGCTAGTAACAAGCGTGTCGCTTGAATATGCCAATTACTGTGTCTGCGAGTACCTACCAGTGGTCTGGGTACACCAGCAATAGTACCTGCTAGTAACTAGGACAGATCCTGAATATACCAGCTACTGGGCCTCAATGTACTTAACGCAGGTCCGAGTACACCAGCTATAGTACCTGCAAGTAACTAGCACAGATCATGAATATACCAGCTACTGTGTCTGCATGTACCTACAACAGATCTGAGTACAGCAGCTACAGTACCTGCTAGTAACTACTGCATCACCTAAATATACCAGCTACTGTGTCTGCATGTACCTATCGCTAGCAGTTACAGTACCTGCTAGTAACCAGCATAGCACCTGAATGTACCTCATACTGTGCCTGCATAACCTACCACAGGTCTAAGTACGCCAGCCACGGTACCTGCTGGTAAATAGAGCTCCACCTGATTATACCATCTACTCTGTCTGCATGTACCTACCACAGATCAAAGTACACCCGTTACAATGCCTACTACTAGCCAGCGCAGCACCTGAATGTACCAGCTACTAGGCCTCCATGTACCTACCGCAGGTCAGAGTACACCAGCTACAAAACCAGCTGGTAACTAGCACAGACATTGAAATCCATAAAGGTGAACACAGAAGAAGTTTATTCCTCAAAGCGCTCCAGACACAGATTCATCCCACTTCCAACTGTTATCACCGCATCTTCCAAACCAAACCCCTGTGCATTCCATGCCCACTTACATCATGCCACACAAGACCCCAACTGCAATTCCAGGCATAGAATACCACCGGTGCCCCACTAGTCACCACGCAGTACACCAAACATGAACCAAAGAGTGCACATTATAAACCCACACACTTCCAACGAAGCACCTCCAACGGAGCAGCACACTGCCCAAGCACCGCAATAGGCTTTGGGGCCCTGCTGAGTATGAGGTGCTATATAGATGTAACTACAGTCTGAGATATGAAATAACTGTATTACCCACCAGAAATGTCACTCTTTAGATATACTCGTCAACATCAACTTCGAAATCTGACAAAGACTCCACACACCTACCTATCCACCACGACACGAAATATTTACATTTTAATATGGAGTCTGGTGTACAGATATAAGTACGAATTGTGCATTAAATGAAACTGGGAAACCGTGTATTATGAGGAATAAAGTACACCCGACAATACACATAATACGACTAAGACAGGGAGGGTCTCCATAGCATTTTAATGTATGTGGCCTGCAGTCTTCACTGGTAGCAGAACTTTTTATACACCCAGAAAACGCGAGTGTTGCAGCGGAATTGGAGATCCCTTCTGCCATTTGCAAAAAATACTTTAAAAATAATTATTTACACTAAAACCCTATATATTGTGACTGCCACCATGCAAGCACATGCATCTTCCTAACAGAACTACTTACTTCCTCCTGCTGCGACATAAACTGTATCACTCAGAGTGGGGTCCAGGGTGTCTCAGCTCACCCTATACTATTCTACCAGTGACTCATCACAGACACAGAGAGCTTGCCCTGGAGGAGTCTAGCTCCAGAAGCAGAGTCCAGGCTGTCGCACTGCTCTTAAAAACCACCTCAGAGAGCCCGCACTCAGGACCACCGGTTATCTTCACGTACTGTAAACCAGCGTCAAAACAGTCACTGGGCGTGCGCAGTAAACAGATACTGATCTGGTGGCCATGCGCAGTAAAACCTTTCACACGGATCTGAGCCGCTTTGGCACTATTTACGCATGTGCAGTGTAGAGATACAACAACAACAGCGCCAGTAGGTACCTTCTATAGGCCTATTGCCCAAGCGCAGTGAAGAGTGATGGAGCTTTGCTGCAAAGGTCAGGTTGAGCCTGAAGGCTGCTTCTGCTCTGCGTACAGGAGAGACACTGCTCACTGGAGCATGGCCATTGAATAGCTTCCGCCTTGTGCGGTGAAGAGACACTACAAAGCAAAGACCAGAAGAACCTAATGGAGTCAGGAAATAAGGCAGAGAGGAGCAGACGGGCAATAGAATACAGAGGGGTAGATCATGAGGAAGAGGTTGGTGATTGTGATAGAGAAGGAAGGGTCCGTCGATCGGTGGATAAGGCATCTGGAGAGTGAGCAAAATAATGAGGACAGATGAGGGAAACAAGCAGGGGAGTGTGAAACTGAGAAGGACAAGGATGTGAGTGTCCTTAAATTGTTAAATAGGAAAGTTAGAACCAAAGACGGACGGTCAAGGCTGGAGTAGGAGTTAATTAACTGACCAAGGTTCCCAGTCACCATTGAAAACTAGACATCAAGGCCTAATTCACAAACGGCACTTTGTAGTAAGTTATATTCCGCTAGCGCAGTTGTGCGTCATTTTCCATAAATATGGGCCCTGGTCTCTTAGGGCTCTTTTGGTGGCTACAGTGCCACAATGTCCTCATGGGCAACTTCAATGACCTGATGTCTAAGGCTCTCTGGTATGACAATTTTTGTTCCTCAATACAGCACCTCCCTTGGTTACGGACAGTTCATCTTGTACATTTTTGAATTTTTTTAATTCAACATCGTCAGCAAAAGGTCATGTGTTCCTCTTCCACAATCGAGTTGAAATGATTTATTTGAGGAAAAGCATTTTTTATCAGCATTAGTGGCAGAAGTAATCTGTTCAATGGATAGGGCTGCTGGCGTACTGGATCTCACAATTATGTTAATGTACTCCTGAGCCATTTTGAATGTGGCACTGTGACAATGTAGTGGTAAAAGAAATCATCTGGGTTTTGATCTTTATCTGGCTTGTGTACAATTGCATAGTTGGACTCTTGCAGTTATAATCCCCAACTCTCATTACAAGGAGGCATCTTGGCTTTCGGGTATCTAAAAATAGTAAGCAGTGCTTGGTGGTCAGTGATGATAGTGAAACGTTTTCTGAATAGAAACACATAATAATGTTTGCAGGCCTACCCTACAGCAAGACTCTCCTTCTCCGGCTGAGAATAGGCATGTTTTGTGTCAGACAGACTTCTACTGGCATAAGCTACGGTGTATTTCTGAGCATTCGGCTGACCATTACATTCAGCAAGGATTGCCCTTAGCCCCAACAGCCTCGCATCTACTGTGATTTCAGTATGTAACTTGGGGTCCAAATAGGCCCTTTCAGTGGCATTCTCAGTCACATGTGTTATTCCTTGGAAACTTTGATCACGTTCAGGAGACCAATGCAAAGCAACATTTTGTTTTGTCAAATCTCTAAATGAGGTATTTAGTGTAGCAAAGTCACAATTGTACCTTGAGCAATAACTGACCATTCCCAAGAAATATTGCAGATTGGTGACATCTTGTGAGGGGCAAATAGGTAACAGTGCTGCACTTTATCTGGGTCAGGAGTCATTCCCCCATCAGAGAATATGTGCCCAAAGAATTTAAGTTAGGTTTTGCGAAACTCATACTTTGCCGCATTCAGAGTGGGACCTGCACCAGCAAGTAACTTGCACATGTGTAAGAGCCTTGTCATGTTCCTCTTGCATTGCTTCAAATACCAGTAAGTCATAACCTTGATTAAACACATGCATGACAGGTTGAATTATTCTACATATAACTTCCTGAAATATTTCAGCAGCTCACAACACTCCAGAACTCAATATTTTGTATCTGAACAAACCAACATGAGTCAAAAAAGTTATGTACCTGCAGTTTTCTTCCAACTTGAGTTGATGGCATCCCTTGTTCAGGTCAAGATGTAAGAAGACGTTGGCACAGTTCAGTTGTGTTAGAAATGGGGTTTTTGGTTGGCAGTCAGGTTGCCCTCTGTCCAAGCAAGAACCCTCACTCTAGTCAGGGTAAGTCACACACAATCCAAAATCAGCCTGTGCTCACCCTCCGGTAGCTTGGCACGAGCAGTCAGGCTTAACTTAGAAGGCAATGTGTAAAGCATTTGTGCAATAAATCATACAACACCATAGCATAACACCACAAAAATACACCACACAGTATTTAGAAAAATATATAATATTTATCTGGGTATCTTCAGGTCAAAACGATCAAAGTTGCAATACGAATTTGTAAAGTTATCATTGAGACGTGATAGAAAGTGTCTTAAGTCTTTAGAAAGTAAACAAAGTCTCTTTCAAACACAAAGTACCTGGTTTCTGGTGGAAAATCTCCTCAGAGGGCCACAGGAGAAGAGGTGCGTGGAAAACTGGTGTGTGCGTCGATTTCTCCTCAGCACACACGGACTTGCGTCGTTATTTTCCACGCGGGGAGTCGGGCGTCGTTTTCCGGCACGCGGACAGTCTCTTACTGTGGTTTGCGGGGAGTACCAGATGTCCCGGGTCTGTGCGTGGATTTTCCTGCTTGTTTTCCGGCTGCGTGTCATTCTGCGGGGCTGCGCGTCGAAGTTTCGATCTCACGGCAGGCGTTGCGTCGATTTCTCCGGCGGAGTCGGGCGGCGTTGTCCTTCGAGGCCGTGCGTCAAAGTTTTGATCTCACGGCAGGCGTCGCGTCGATTTCTCCTGGAAAGTCGGGCGGCGTTGTCCTTGCGAGGCCGTGCGTCAAAGTTTCAATCTCACGGCAGGCGTCGCGTCGATTTCTCCCGCGGAGTCGGGCGGCGTTGTCCTTGCGAGGCCGTGCGTCAAAGTTTTGATCTCACGGCAGGCGTCGCGTCGATTTCTCCCGGGAAGTCGGGCGGCGTTGTCCTTGCGAGGCCGTGCGTCAAAGTGTCGGTCGTCCCGAAGACGTCGCGTTGATCAGCTTTGGTGTGCGGCGTTTTTCTTGCCACGGAACAAGCTGTGCGTCGAAAAGTTCGGCGCACGGAGCGTCCAAGAGGAAGAGAGAAGTCTTTTTGGTCCTGAGACTTCAAGGAACAGGAGGCAAGCTCTATCCAAGCCCTTGGAGAGCACTTTCACAGCCAGACAAGAGTTCAGCAAGGCAGCAGGGCAACAGCAAGGCAGCAGTCCTTTGTAGAAAGCAGACAGGTGAGTCCTTTGAGCAGCCAGGCAGTTCTTCTTGGCAGGATGTAGTTTCTGGTTCAGGTTTCTTCTCCAGCAAGTGTCTGATGAGGTAGGGCAGAGGCCCTGTTTTATACTAAGTTGTGCCTTTGAAGTGGGGGTGACTTCAAAGAGTGTCTAAGAAATGCACCAAGCCCCCTTTCAGTTCAATCCTGTCTGCCAGAGTCCCAGTAGGGGGTGTGGCAGTCCTTTGTGTGAGGGCAGGCCCTCCGCCCTCCCAGCCCAGGAAGACCCATTCAAAATGCAGATGTATGCAAGTGAGGCTGAGTACCCTGTGTTTGGGGTGTGTCTGAGTGAATGCACAAGGAGCTGTCAACTAAACCTAGCCAGACGTGGATTGAAGGGCACAACAAGATTTTAGTGCAAAGAAATGCTCACTTTCTAAAAGTGGCATTTCTAGAATAGTAATATCAAATCCGACTTCACCAGTCAGCAGGATTTTGTATTACCATTCTGGCCATACTAAATATGACCTTCCTGCTCCTTTCAGATCAGCAGCTGCCACTTCAACAGTGTATGAGGGCAGCCCCAATGTTAGCCTATGAAAGGAGCAGGCCTCACAGTAGTGTAAAAACGAATTTAGGAGTTTTACACTACCAGGACATATAACTACACAGGTACATGTCCTGCCTTTTACCTACACAGCACCCTGCTCTAGGGGTTACCTAGGGCACACATTAGGGATGACTTATATGTAGAAAAAGGGGAGTTCTAGGCTTGGCAAGTACTTTTAAATGCCAAGTCGAAGTGGCAGTGAAACTGCACACACAGGCCTTGCAATGGCAGGCCTGAGACAGGGTTAAGGGGCTACTGAGGTGGGTGGCACAACCAGTGCTGCAGGCCCACTAGTAGCATTTAATCTACCTGCCATAGGCACATGTAGTGCACTCTACCAGGGACTTACAAGTAAATTAAATAGTCAATCATGGATAAACCAATCAGTAGTACAATTTACACAGAGAGCATATGCACTTTAGCACTGGTTAGCAGTGGTAAAGTGCCCAGAGGTCAAAAGCCAACAACAACAGGTCAGAAAAAATAGGAGGAAGGAGGCAAAAAGTTTGGGGATGTCCCTGTTAAAAAGCCAGGTCCAACATGACCCCCTACCAGCCTAAAGCCAGGGGAGAACAATCACTATCCTGATGTACTTCCCTGTTTGAGGCGACAGAACAAGGACCCAGGCCCACAACAGCAGGGGCATGCTCCAGTTCTTCGCCTTCCTGACTCCAATTGGATCCCTCTGTCCATACTCTCAGGGCGCACTAAGCCAACCCATGGGGAACCTTTCTCCTTACCTGCGGATCCCATCTGTGCAGCACCTAACCTTACTTTGCTCACAGATGTATCCCAGGAGCAGGATAGTACCACCATGACCAACACAGTGGTGTTGCCCACTCTACCCCCGAGGTGTGACACTTGTCCCCTCCCCAGGGATAACTCTGTCCACCCGGACAGCAAGCCACAGTGATTACTGACAGCTGCCAGGGATGAGAGCCAGGCCCCAGGCCTCTCAAAGCTCTCCAACCACTGTGGCTGTGGAGAGTGGGGGGCGGTAGCCCCAGGTGCTGGGCACCCTTTAACCACTCTCCCTTCCACCAGGTCAGGGATGACAGCCTGAACCTGGTCCTCCCCTCTGGGGCTCTGTACCCTCACTCCTGGAGCGGTATCCCCAGAGTCCAACATGGTCAGGGTGTTTACAGAAGTCGCCCTGTACCATTCCTCCACCAGTGCAGGGCTGTTAACCTGCAACTGGCCCTCCAACCTGGGGTCTGTACCTTCAGGTTGGACTAGGGCCCGGGGTGAGGCTTCCCTCCCACTGCCCTCCCTTCTGGGGTCCAGCACCCTCGAACTACGAGTGGCCTCCTCAGAAGACAACATGGTAGGGGCACTGTTATCAGTAGCCCCTCCCTCCAGGTCCGGGGGGACACCCTGAACCTGGTCTTCCAGCCCAGGGTCTGTACCCTCAGACTGGATCACTGCCTGGCAAACCAGGACTTCCTGGGAGGCACACCTACCCCCCACCAGGTCAGAGTTTAACCTCTGCACTTGACCACTCAACTCAGAGTCACCACCCTGAAGTTGAACAATTCCCTGGCACGCCAGGACTTCCTGGAGGGCACACTGACCCTCTACCAGGTCCGAGTTTAACCTCTGAACCTGGTTCTCCAACCTAGGGCCACCACCCTGAGGTTGGGCGACTGCCTGGCACACCAGGACTTCCCGGGAGGTACACCTACCTCCCACCAGGTCAGAGGTTAACCTCTGAACCTGGTTCTCCAACCCAGGGTCACCACCCTGAGTTTGAACAATTGCCTGGCACGCCAGGACTTTCTGGGGGGCACACCTACCCCCACCAGGTCAGAGTTTAACCTCTGAACCCGGTTATCTAACCCACAGTCAGCACCCTGAGGTTGGACAACTGCCTGATACACCAGGACTTTCTGGGGGGCACTAGTACCCCCCACCAGGTCAGAGTTTAACCTCTGAACCCGGTTATCCAACCCAGAGTCAACACCCCGAGGTTGAACCATTGCCTGGCAGGCCAGGACTTCTAGGGAGGCACACCTACCTCCCACCAGGTCAGAGTTTAACCTCTGAGCCTGGTTCCCCAACCCAGGGTCACCACCCTGAGGTTGGGCAATTGCCTGGCACGCCAGGACTTCCTGGGGGGCACACCTACCCCCCACCAGGTCAGAGTTTAACCTCTGAACCTGGTCATCCAACCCAGAGTCAACACCCTGAGGTTGGACAATTGCCTGGCACAGCAGGACTTCTTGGGAGGCACACCTACCTCCCACCAGGTCAGAGTTTAACCTCTGAACCTGGGTATTCAACCCAGAGTCACCACCCTGAGGTTGAACAATTGCCTGGCACGCCAGGACTTCTTGGGAGGCACATCTACCTCCCACCAGGTCATAGTTTAACCTCTGAACCTGGGTATCCAACCCAGAGTCACCACCCTGAGGTTGAACAATTGCCTGGCACGCCAGGACTTTCTGGGGGGCACACCTACCCCCCACCAGGTCAGAGTTTATCCCCTGAACCTGGTTAGCCAATCTAGAGTCACCACCCTGAAGTTGAACCATTGCCTGGCAGGCCAGGACTTCCAGGGAGGCACACCTACCTCCCACCAGGTTAGAGTTTAACCTCTGAGCCTGGTTCCCCAACCCAGGGTCACCACCCTGAGGTTGGGCAATTGCCTGGCACGCCAGGACTTTCTGGGGGGCACACCTACCCCCCACCAGGTCAGAGTTTAACCTCTGAACCTGGTCATCCAACCCAGAGTCAACACCCTGAGGTTGGACAATTGCCTGGCACAGCAGGACTTCTTGGGAGGCACATCTACCTCCCACCAGGTCAGAGTTTAACCTCTGAACCTGGGTATCCAACCTAGAGTCACCACCCTGAGGTTGAATCTTTGCCTGGCATGCCAGGACTTCCTGGGGGGCACTCTCACCCCCCACAAGGGACATACCGTCCCCAAGGGTCACACAAGAGTCTGGTTGGCGCAGGTCTCCCGACCTCTGCCCATCCGGCAGAGTCTGGGTTTCCCCCAAACCAGAAACGGTTTCACCTGGGTCATTCCTGGGGGGCTCTGCTCTCAGAGCTGTCCCCTGACTCTCAAGGTCCTCCACTGGGGTCTGCAACCCCCTCTCAACCCTATGTCTGGACTTCTGCACCCCCTCACTAGGAGGGGTACTGCCAGACACCAGAACTGTTGGGATGCTGGCTACAGTCACCCCCCCCAAGTTCTTCTGACACTGCGGGGCTTCCCTCAAAAGATGGCCCTATGGTACAGGCTAGGCTTCCCTCCTGGTGTTCCCTCATGGAACCCTCTAGGACCTGGGACCTACCTGGGACACTACAATCCTTTCCCACCTCACTCGGTTGGGAACCACCTAGACCACTCCCTTCAGGAGCACCCCCAAATGCCTCTTCAGACTCTCTGGTACTCACCCAGAAGTCTGCCTCCATTGTAAGTTCCCTGGGGTCAGAGAACTCACACTCCACCTGGTGTTGGCGTAGCTCTGGAAAATAAGGACCAGACATATGCTCTCCAGCAATTACATCATTCTGCCCTTCACATGTATTAACCACAGTACCCTTCACCCAACCACCCAGTAACTCAACCTTGGAAAAGCACTCTACTTCACCCTCCTGAGACTGGTGAGACAGTATCTGTCTGTCCCTGACACTCAACCCATACTCTTCTGGGATGTCTCTACACTCTATATCCAGGACGTCCACCAGGGGGGAACCCTTTTCTCTGTCACTCTCTGCTAGAGTCAGTAAAGTGTCCCTCCCCCCAGTAGGAATATGACTCCCTGTGCCAGTTCCCCAATCCTTCTCAGGGACCCTGTGCATAACGGGAACTACCTCACACCCTTGAACTGCCTGGGGTGTGTCAACTCCCTTCTTCAAGTTGGGCACCACATCTCTGGGCTTGTGCCCTTCTTCAGCAGTACTAGATGCAAGATTTTTGCTGCCACCATCTGAACTGGACTCAGCCCTTCCGGCCTCCAGTTTCAGCTCTTTACAGCTCAGCTCTTGAGCTGCAATCTTTTCTTCTTCCAGGGCTAAGAGTCTTTTTGCCTCAACCTCTGCAAGATACTCCTCTAATTGTTGCTCCTGTCGCCTTTGACCTCGGAGCCATTCATCTATTTCTGGGTCACTGTCCAACTCTGAGTAGTCTTCCTCCTCATCTGAGAAGTCTTCCTCCTCATGTGCATAGTCCTCCTCCTCCTCTGAGGGGTACTTAGTCATTTGGTTTCTTGCTGCCTCTCTCTCTGCCCATCTTTCCTCCCCCCAGACTATGTAGTAATGGAGCATCTCCGCCTTAGTAGATCTCCTTGCTACAGGAAGGCCCCATTTTCTGCAAAGCTCCCTTAGGTCAGCCTTAGTGAGGTGGTCGGTACGAACAAAGAATGAGTAGGTAAGCAATCCCATTCTGATAAGATCTTACCAGCAAAAACCAAAATCCAAAGTCCAAAATATCAATAGTATATCCAGGAGGACATCAGAGAATCAAAAGCCAAAAAAGATGAAAAATCAAGTTGACCTTCAACTGTGGGTAGGTAGTGAAATTCTTAGCTACTGTATGTCACTGCACAAACACAAGTCCTATCCTCACCGCTGATCACCAATGTTAGAAATGGGGTTTTTGGTTGGCAGTCAGGTTGCCCTCTGTCCAAGCAAGAACCCTCACTCTAGTCAGGGTAAGTCACACACAATCCAAAATCAGCCTGTGCTCACCCTCCGGTAGCTTGGCACGAGCAGTCAGGCTTAACTTAGAAGGCAATGTGTAAAGCATTTGTGCAATAAATCATACAACACCATAGCATAACACCACAAAAATACACCACACAGTATTTAGAAAAATATATAATATTTATCTGGGTATCTTCAGGTCAAAACGATCAAAGTTGCAATACGAATTTGTAAAGTTATCACTGAGACGTGATAGAAAGTGTCTTAAGTCTTTAGAAAGTAAACCAAGTCTCTTTCAAACACAAAGTACCTGGTTTCTGGTGGAAAATCTCCTCAGAGGGCCACAGGAGAAGAGGTGCGTGGAAAACTGGTGTGTGCGTCGATTGCTCCTGAGCACACACGGACTTGCGTCGTTATTTTCCACGCAGGGAGTCGGGCGTCGTTTTCTGGCGCGCGGACAGTCTCTTACTGTGGTTTGCGGGGAGTACCAGATGTCCCGGGTCTGTGCGTGGATTTTCCTGCTTGTTTTCCGGCTGCGCGTCGTTCTGCGGGGCTGCGCGTCGAAGTTTCGATCTCACGGCAGGCGTCGCGTCGATTTCTCCGGCGGAGTCAGGCGGCGTTGTCCTTGCGAGGCCGTGCGTCAAAGTTTCGATCTCACGGCAGGCGTCGCGTCGATTTCTCCTGCGGAGTCGGGCGGCGTTGTCCTTGCGAGGCCGTGCGTCAAAGTTTTGATCTCACGGCAGACGTTGCGTCGATTTCTCCCGGGAAGTCGGGCGGCGTTGTCCTTGCGAGGCCGTGCGTCAAAGTTTCGATCTCAGGGCAGGCGTTGCGTCAATTTCTCCTGCAGAGTCGGGCGGCGTTGTCCTTGCGAGGCCGTGCGTCAAAGTTTTGATCTCACGGCAGGCGTCGCGTCGATTTCTCCCGGGAAGTCGGGCGGCGTTGTCCTTGCGAGGCCGTGCGTCAAAGTTTCGGTCGTCCCGAAGACGTCGCGTTAATCAGCGTCGGTGTGCGGCGTTTTCTTGCCGCGGAACAAGCTGTGCGTCGAAAAGTTCGGCGCACGGAGCGTCCAAGTGAAGAGAGAAGTCTTTTTGGTCCTGAGACTTCAAGGAACAGGAGGCAAGCTCTATCCAAGCCCTTGGAGAGCACTTTCACAGCCAGACAAGAGTTCAGCAAGGCAGCAGGGCAACGGCAAGGCAGCAGTCCTTTGTAGAAAGCAGACAGGTGAGTCCTTTGAGCAGCCAGGCAGTTCTTCTTGGCAGGATGTAGTTTCTGGTTCAGGTTTCTTCTCCAGCAAGTGTCTGATGAGGTAGGGCAGAGGCCCTGTTTTATACCAAGTTGTGCCTTTGAAGTGGGGGTGACTTCAAAGAGTGTCTAAGAAATGCACCAAGCCCCCTTTCAGTTCAATCCTGTCTGCCAGAGTCCCAGTAGGGGGTGTGGCAGTCCTTTGTGTGAGGGCAGGCCCTCCGCCCTCCCAGCCCAGGAAGACCCATTCAAAATGCAGATGTATGCAAGTGAGGCTGAGTACCCTGTGTTTGGGGTGTGTCTGAGTGAATGCACAAGGAGCTGTCAACTAAACCTAGCCAGACGTGGATTGAAGGGCACAACAAGATTTTAGTGCAAAGAAATGCTCACTTTCTAAAAGTGGCATTTCTAGAATAGTAATATCAAATCCGACTTCACCAGTCAGCAGGATTTTGTATTACCATTCTGGCCATACTAAATATGACCTTCCTGCTCCTTTCAGATCAGCAGCTGCCACTTCAACAGTGTATGAGGGCAGCCCCAATGTTAGCCTATGAAAGGAGCAGGCCTCACAGTAGTGTAAAAACGAATTTAGGAGTTTTACACTACCAGGACATATAACTACACAGGTACATGTCCTGCCTTTTACCTACACAGCACCCTGCTCTAGGGGTTACCTAGGGCACACATTAGGGATGACTTATATGTAGAAAAAGGGGAGTTCTAGGCTTGGCAAGTACTTTTAAATGCCAAGTCGAAGTGGCAGTGAAACTGCACACACAGGCCTTGCAATGGCAGGCCTGAGACAGGGTTAAGGGGCTACTGAGGTGGGTGGCACAACCAGTGCTGCAGGCCCACTAGTAGCATTTAATCTACCTGCCCTAGGCACATGTAGTGCACTCTACCAGGGACTTACAAGTAAATTAAATAGTCAATCATGGATAAACCAATCAGTAGTACAATTTACACAGAGAGCATATGCACTTTAGCACTGGTTAGCAGTGGTAAAGTGCCCAGAGGTCAAAAGCCAACAACAACAGGTCAGAAAAAATAGGAGGAAGGAGGCAAAAAGTTTGGGGATGTCCCTGTTAAAAAGCCAGGTCCAACAAGTTGCATGATCATGTCCACTATGTGCAGACCAGGATGTTGTTCTCTCTTGATTGCTTTGTTGGCCTGGCTCATATCAACACAGATGCGCACTGCAACTCCACTGTCCTTACCACCCCAAAACCCATGCCCACCCTAAAACCTAAAAACAACCTTACCACCCCAAAACCCATACCCACCCTAAAACCTAAAAATGCCCTTACCACCCCAAAACCCAAATCCACCCTACTACCTAAAAATGCCCTTATCACCTCAAAACCCTTACCCACCCCAAAACCACAAAGTGCCCTTACCACCCCAAAATCCATACCCCCCCAAAACCTAAAAATATCCTTACCATCCCAAAACCCATACCCACCCTAAAACCTAAAAATGCCCTTACAACCCCAAATCCCATGCCCACCCTAAAATCTAAAAATGCCTATATATATATATATATATATATGGAAAATGTCACTTACCCAGTGTACATCTGTTCGTGGCATTAGTCGCTGCAAATTCACATGCTGTGCACATCCCGCCATCTGGTGTTGGGCTCGGAGTGTTACAAGTTGTTTTTCTTCGAAGAAGTCTTTTCGAGTCACGAGACTGAGGGACTCTTCCCATTTCGGCTCCATTGCGCATGGGCGTCGACTCCATCTTAGATTGTTTTCCCCCGCAGAGGGTGAGGTAGGAGTTGTGTATGCTAGTAATAGTGTCCATGCAATGGAGTAATGTACATAATGTAGTTTAAAGTAATATATTTACAAATATACAGATGTTGAAGATCAACTTCTAAACGGCTACAGGCTCCCGGGGAGGCGGGTGGGCGCATGTGAATCTGCAGCAACTAATGCCACGAACAGATGTACACTGGGTAAGTGACATTTTCCGTTCAATGGCATGTGTAGCTGCAGATACACATGCTGTGCATAGACTAGTAAGCAGTTATCTCCCCAAAAGCGGTGGTTCAGCCTGTAGGAGTTGAAGTTGTTTGAAACAATGTTCGTAGTACTGCTTGGCCTACTGTGGCTTGTTGTGCTGTTAGCACATCTACACAGTAGTGTTTGGTAAATGTATGAGGCGTAGACCATGTAGCTGCCTTACATATTTCGGTCATTGGAATATTTCCTAGAAAGGCCATGGTAGCACCTTTCTTTCTAGTTGAGTGTGCCTTTGGTGTAATAGGCAGATCTCTTTTTGCTTTAAGATAACAGGTTTGAATGCACTTAACTATCCATCTAGCAATGCCTTGTTTAGAAATTGGATTTCCTGTATGAGGTTTTTGGAAAGCAATAAATAATTGTTTTGTTTTTCGAATTAGTTTTGTTCTGTCAATGTAGTACATTAACGCTCTTTTGATGTCTAATGTATGTAGTGCTCTTTCAGCTACAGAGTCTGGCTGTGGGAAGAACACTGGTAATTCTACTGTTGGATTTAAGTGGAACGGTGATATGACTTTTGGTTAAAATTTAGGATTTGTCCGTAGAAATACTTTATGCTTGTGTATTTGAATAAATGGTTCTTGTATGGTAAATGCTTGAATCTCACTTACTCTTCTTAAAGATGTGATGGCAATTAAAAATGCAACTTTCCATGTTAAGTATTGCATTTCACAAGAGTGCATGGGCTCAAAAGGTGGACCCATGAGTCGTGTTAAGACAATGTTGAGGTTCCATGAAGGAACTGGTGGTGTTCTTGGTGGTATAATTCCCTTTAGACCTTCCATAAATGCTTATATGACTGCTATCCTAAATAGAGAAGTTGAGTGCGTAATTTGCAGGTAAACTGAAATTGCTGTAAGATGTATCTTAATGGAAGAAAAAGCTAGCTTTGACTTTTGCAAATGTAGTAAGTATCCTACGATGTCTTTGGCAGATGCGTGTAAGGGTTGAATTTGATTATTATGGCAGTAATAAAGAAATCTTTTCCACTTATTTGCATAGCAATGTCTAGTGGTAGGTTTCCTAGCTTGTTTTATGACCTCCATACATTCATGTGTAAGGTCTAAGTGTCCGAACTCTAGGACTTCAGGAGCCAGATTGCTAGTTTCATCGATGCTGGATTTGGGTGTCTGATCTGTTGTTTGTGTTGCGTTAACAGATCTGGTATGTTTGGTAGTTTGACATGGGGCACTACTGAAAGGTCTAGTAGTGTTGTGTACCAAGGTTGTCTTGCCCATGTTGGTACTATTAGTATGAGTTTGAGTTTGTTTTGACTCAACTTGTTTACTAGATATGGAAGGAGTGGGAGAGGGGGAAAAGCGTAAGCAAATATCCCCGACCAACTCATCCATAACGCATTGCCCTGAGACTGATCTTGTGGGTACCTGGATGCAAAGTTTTGGCATTTTGCATTTTCCTTTGTTGCAAATAGATCTATTTGTGGTGTTCCCCAACTCTGGAAGTAAGTATTTAGTATTTGGGGGTGAATCTCCCATTTGTGGATCTGTTGGTGATCCCGAGAGAGATTGTCTGCTAACTGATTCTGAATTCCTGGAATAAATTGTGCTATTAGGCGAATGTGGTTGGGAATCGCCCAATGCCATATTCTTTGTGCCAGGAGACACAACTGTGTTGAGTGTGTCCCTCCCTGTTTGTTTAGGTAATACATCGTTGTCATGTTGTCTGTCTTGACAAGAATGTGTTTGTGGCTTATTATGGGTTGAAATGCTTTCAGCGCTAGAAATACTGCCAATAGTTCTAAGTGATTTATGTGAAACTGTTTTTGGTGAGTGTCCCATTGTCCTTGGATGCTGTATTGATTGAGGTGTGCTCCCCACCCTATCATGGAGGCATCTGTCGTTATTACATATTGTGGCACTGGGTCTTGGAAAGGCCGCCCTTTGTTTAAATTTATACTGTTCCACCATTGAAGCGAGGTGTATGTTTGGCGGTCTACCAACACCAGATCTAGAAGTTGACCCTGTGCCTGTGACCAGTGATGCTAGGCACTGTTGTAAGGGCCGCATGTGCAACCTTGCGTTTGGGACAATGGCTATGCATGAGGACATCATGCCTAGGAGTTTCATCACCATTTTGACTTGTATTTTTTGTTTTGGATACATGGCCTGTATTACATTGTGAAATGCCTGAACCCTTTGTGGACTTGGAGTGGCAATCCCTTTTGCTGTGTTGATTGTCGCCCCTAAGTATTGCTGTGTTTGACACGGTATAAGGTGTGACTTTGTGTAGTTGATTGAGAAACCTAGTTTGTGGAGGGTTTCTATGACATACTTTGTGTGTTGTGAACATTTTTCTAGCGTGTTGGTTTTGATTAACCAATCGTCTAGGTACGGGAACACATGTATTTGCTGCCTTCTGATATGTGCAGCTACGACTGCCAGGCACTTTGTAAAAACTCTTGGCGCAGTTGTTATTCCGAATGGCAACACCTTGAATTGGTAATGTATCCCCTGGAATACAAACCTTAAGTACTTTCTGTATGAAGGATGTATCGGTATATGGAAATATGCATCCTTTAGGTCTAGTGTTGTCATGTAGTCTTGTTGTTTGAGTAGTGGAATTACGTCTTGTAATGTCACCATGTGAAAGTGATCTGATTTGATGTAGATATTTAATGTTCGGAGATCTAATATAGGTCTCAGAGTTTTGTCTTTTTGGGGTATGAGAAAGTACAGAGAGTAAACTCCTGTTCCTTTCTGGTGTTTTGGTACTAATTCTATTGCTTCTTTTAGTAGCAATGCCTGAACCTCTAGTCCTAGAAGATCTATATGTTGTTTTGACATATTGGGGGTCATTCTGACCTCGGCGGTAAAAGGCTCTTACCGCCGGTCATAAGACCGCCATTCTACCACCGCGGCCGCGGTAACCCGCCACGGTCATTCTGACCAACAACTGCCAAGCCGCCAAAAACCCGACATCCACGGAAGGCCGCCTCATCAGCGGGCAGCGATAAACTGGAGATGACCAAACCTCCACCGCCACGCCAACACAAACACGCCCATGCCATTACGACCCACGAATCCACGCGGCGGTCTTTCAACCGCGGTATTCCATTGGCGGTACACACCGCCGCGGTCAAAATACACACCCAGGCTCCAAAACCCAGCCACATTGGACAATTTGAAATATACACACCTGATACACATACAAACACCACCCCCACACATCCAAGCAACTATAAAACACACACCCACATCACCCACAAACCCCTACTAGTTGGAAATCGGAGAGAAGGCGAGAGAGAGAGAGCGAGCGAGCACAGCAATCGAAAACCCCAACACACACAGGAACCCAACATCATCAACCACACCACATCTATGCACACATCACCACACACCACCACTCACATCACCGCAAACACCACCCCACACCTCATCCACACCACCCCATGGCACCCCAAAGACACCCCAGGTTTTCGGACCAAGAACTCCGGGTCATGGTGGAGGAAATCATAAGGGTAGAGCCCCAGCTCTTCGGCACACAGGTGCAACACACCACAATAGCCAGGAAGGCGGAGCTATAGCAGAGGATTGTCGACAGGGTCAATGCTGTGGGACAGCATCCCAGAAACCGGTAAGACATCAGAAAGCGCTGGAACGACCTACGGGGGAAGGTACGGTCGATGGTCTCCAGACACAACATCGCTGTGCAGAGGACTGGCGGCGGACCACCACCCACCCCTCCCGAATTCAAAGCATGGGAGCAAGAGGTCCTTAACATCCTGCATCCTGCGGGCCTCGCTGGAGTAGGCGGAGGAATGGACTCTGGTAAGTCTAGTCTCAACTACTCCCCCCCCCCCAACCACCAGCATGCCAACCCACACCCACACCCCCACCCTCACCCCCAATCCCCCAGCACACAGCCTCCCTGCCAATGTCTCACCAGCACAACCCACCCAACCCAAAACCAAACCCTGAATGCCAACACAAACCATGGACACCCATCACCTATGCATGACCACTGCACATACCCATCCCCCCCACAAACCACCCTCACAACTCCTGCCACAAGGGAATGCCAGCACTGGGGGACAAGGGCACCCACAAATCGCACGCCATGGAACACACAGAAGCAATAACCATACTCTTTCACCCCTGCAGGGCCCGAACGCCAACACACCGGCCAGGAGGGTCCAGATATGTCCATCCCACCCCCAGAACAGGCCCGCAGTGAGGACAGCAGCTCTGTCGACCTGGAACCTGATGACCAGCCCGGACCATCGGGGACCTCTGGACAGTCGGTTCCCCACACACAGACACAGGCCACAGCAGACCTAACCCCCTCTGGGAATATCAGCACCGCTCCTACCCAGCGGGCCCATGCCTCTGTCTCCAGGACAGGTCAATCAGCGGTGTGTCCGCCACTACAGGGCACCCAGGCTGACCCAACACCCCAACAACAACAGGGACCTGGGGGCAGTGGTAGTGGGCACACCGTCCAGGGGACAGAGGCCCGGGGAAACAGGGCAACTGGGAGGGCTGCAGTGCGACAGGGGGGGGGAGGACAGGCCCAGGGAACCGACTCTCCAAGAGGCCCTCACCACCATCATGGGAGCATACCACCGCTCCCAGGAGACGATGGCAACGGTAATGGCCAGGTTCCAGGAGATCCAGGCACAGCAGGAGGAACGGTACATGGGGTACAGAGAGGAGCTCAGGAACATCGTCCAGGCCCTGAACCTAATAGTCACCACATTGCGGGACCATGTGGCACCCCAAAGGGCCCCTGTCACCAGCCAGGAACAGCCTACCACCTCCGCCGGCGCTAATGGACAGGAGGCCCCCACACAACGACGGGCCACCAGAACCCCACCTCCTGCTGAAGATCAACCACCCCGCATGAGGAGCCTGAGATCACAAAGGAAGACAGAGTAGGATGCCAAGACCCCCGCCAGCCTAAGATCCCCCCGGATGTCATTCCACTGTCCCACATCGTCACCCGGTCCAACCTTGAACTGCCCCTGCTCCATCCTTCCACAGGCATATGGACAATGCACCTGTGCGACCGAAAACTGGACTCTGCCATGGACATCACTCCACCCCCACCCATCACCGTTTTACTATCATGGACCTATATGTAGCACTTTAAATAAATCACTTATTGCACTTAAAACACTCAGGAGTCTGCTTGTATTCTTAACAAATGTATTACACATAACGGGTCAAAAATGTACAGTTACATTGTGATGACAACATACCAATGTCAATTTGCTTTACTCCATGGCCGAACAAACCAGAAGTCACGCAGTGGGTCATACAGCTCTGAAAAGCCAAGGGAAAGTCACAATTCAGTTGAAAGGAACTGGGGGGAAACACAGAAAGTAGAGATGCAGGAGGCCAGAAGTAAATGTAAAATGACGTGGGGGATTCTTACCTGGGTGCTACTGAAAATACTGTTGTATGACCGTGTCCCTGTTGTCCGTGTCGTCCCCGTCGTCTTCCTCCTCTTCACTCTCCACAGGCTCCACAGCTGCTACAACACCACCATCTGGACCATCCTCCTGCAGAAAAGGCACCTGGCGTCGCAATGCAAGATTGTGAAGCATACAGCAGGCCACGATGATCTGGCACACCTTCTTGGGTGAGTACATTAGGGATCCCCCTGTCATATGCAGGCACCTAAACCTGGCCTTCAGGAGGCCGAAGGTCCTTTCTATGATCCTCCTAGATCGCCCATGGGCCTCATTGTACCGTTCCTCTGCCCTGGTCCGGGGATTCCTCACTGGGGTCAGTAGCCACGGCAGGTTGGGGTAACCAGAGTCACCTATTAGCCACACACGGTGTCTCTGTAGCTGTTCCATCACATAGGGGATGCTGCTATTTCGCATAACATACGCGTCATGCACTGACCCAGGGAACATGGCATTTACATGGGAGATGTACTGGTCAGCCAAACAGACCACCTGGACATTCATCGAATGGTAACTTTTCCTGTTTCTGTACACCTGCTCATCGTCTTTTGGGGGTACTAAGGCCACATGGGTCCCATCAATGGCACCAATGATGTTGGGGATATGTCCAAGGGCATAGAAGTCGGCCTTCACAGTGGCCAAATCACCCTCCTCAGGGAAAATAATGTAGCTTCGCATGTATTTCGTCAGGGCAGACAACACTCTGGACAAAATCTTAGAAAACATAGGCTGAGACATCCCTGATGACATGGCCACTGTTGTCTGAAAAGACCCACTTGCCAAAAAATGGAGGACTGACAGAACCTGCACCAGAGGGGGAATTCCTGTGGGTTGGCGGATGGGGGACATCAGTGCTGGCTCCAGCTGGGCACACAGTTCATGTATAGTGGCTCGGTCAAGTCGGTAGTGAAGTATTATATGACGTTCCTCCATTGTCGACAGGTCCACCAGCGGTCGGTACACGGGAGGATTCATCCTTCTCCTCGCAAGTCCCAGCGGATGGTGCCTAGGAAGGACAACATGGAGCACAGAGTCAAGCAACCAACAGGTACGTAACTACAGCTTGCACAGTACACGATTCTCAATGCATTGAATGGCTTGTATGAGTGGCAATGCAAGGCCTAGGCCTGTGTGACGCAGTAGTAATTAAGCCCTGTGGTCCCTTGTAATGGCGGCTGCCTGACCTGAGAAGTGTGACAGTGGGATGTGAGGTCAATGTGCTGGCGTGACACACCGTGGCGGTAGGCGGTCGAAGACCGCGGCGCAAAGCCGCATTGGTTAACATCGAACCCTATGGGTTTCACGAGCCAATGACTAGCTGCGCCGGCGGTCGCGCCGCCGCGGGCGTGACCGCCATTTTCTATCTGGTTAATCACTCGAGACCTGATCATCCACAGGAGAGGACCTATACTGCAAGTGCTGCTGTGACCTCGGTCTGGGAGATACAATGGCTGCTGCGACTGGGGAAAGGGCCCCTGCCTTCACTACAGAAGAGTTGGAGAAACTTGTGGATGGGGTCCTGCCCCAGTATGCGCGACTCTACGGTCCTCCAGACCAACAGGTAAGTACACTGTGTGCACGTTGAATGGGCTATGCCTGGGTTGTGTATGGTGGATGTAAGATGGTGGGGTAGGGGGACAATGACGAGTGCAAGGCACGACAGATGAGAGCATGTGCCACATGGCAAGGTTGTGGAGGGGGGGCCAATCGCATCTATCATGCGGAAATTTGATGATATTTCAATTTCCACCCTGTACATGTCAAATAGGTCAGCGCCCATCAGAAGATCGACATTTGGCGTGCCATCGCCAAGGAAGTCCGGAACCTGGGGGTCCACAACAGACGGGGCACCCACTGCCGTAAGAGGTGGGAGGACATCCGCCGCGGGACCAGGAAGACCGCCGAGTCACTGCTGGGGATGGCCTCCCAACCTAGGAGGGGTGCCAGTCGTACCCTGACCCCCCTGATGTCCCGGATCCTGGCGGTGGCCTACCCCGATTTGGATGGGCGCGTGACAACATCACAGCAGACACAAGGGGGTGAGTACCAGCACATTCAGCTATCTTTACGCGCAGTGGAGGTGCCTGGGTGGGGGAGGAGGGCTGTGGGTGACATTAGGCCAGGGCGCTTTCTGTATTGTTTTCCTCTCCTTTAGCCATGTCCCTGTGCCCCCGCCCCCCACCTCTGTACGGTGCCAGGTACAGCTAGCCATGGTCCTGCATCACCCATGTGCGCGTTTGTTGTCCCTAGACCTGTTGGCCCAGTCACAAGTACTCAGTAGTGTACCCCGATTGCGCGGCTTAGTGCATGAGGCTCCTGTGTCTGTCCTCTCCGCCAACGGTGTTGACAATGCATGTACTCAACCTTTTATTATGTCTCCCCCCACCCTTTTTCTTTATCTTCTTGTGCATGTGTGCTTCAGCATCATCAGGCGGAGGAGACTTGGCACCGGAGCACGAGGGAGCTGCGACTCACAAGGCCCCGGTGGGCCATGGCACAGACACCGAGGCCACCAGTGATACGGAGGGCGAGGGGAGCTTCACAACGGGGAGCCGTGGTGAAACCAGCGACACCGACACGTCCTCGGATGGGAGCTCCCTAGCGGTGGCGCCAACATCCGTGCCCCCCGCCTCTACAGGTACAGCCGCCACCCAGCGCACCAGCTCCGCCCTCCCAGCAGCCCCTCAGCCTACGCTCCGTGCCCGCTCGCCCAAGAAGGCGGGCATCTCCTTCGCCCCAGGCACCTCAGGCCCTGCCCCTGTTACCCCTGCTGCCCTCAGTGAGGAGGTCATTGACCTCCTGAGGACCATCATTGTTGGGCAGACTACCCTTTTGAATGCCATCCAGGGGGTAGAGAGGGAGGTGCATCGTAGCAATGCATACCTGGAGGGCATTCATTCGGGTCAGTCTGCCCATCAACGATCGTTCAATTCTCTGACCTCAGCACTGACGGCAGCCATTGTCCCTGTTTCCAGCCTCCCTCTTCTAACTGCCTCCACCCTGTCTCTGTCTCCTGTTCCTCTGCCTATCCCATCCACACCATCAGACCAGCCTGCACACACCTCAACACCCAAGGGCAGCTCATCCAGACATAAGCACCACAGATCACACAAAAATTCACCCAAGCAACACCCAGATGCAGACATGCCAACAGCCACTACCACCTCTGTGTCCCCCACCTCCTCGTCTCCCTCCTCCCTCCCTGTGACGTCTACACTCACACCTGCATGCACACCACCAACAGCCAGTACACCCATCACCAGCACACCCTCCAGTACAGTCCGCACACGTGCAGTCACCACCCCCACTGCCGTTTACACGTCCCCTGTGTCCTCTCCCACTGTGTCTGTCACCCCCTCTTCCAAGACACACAAACGCAGGCAGCCACTCACCCAACAGCCAACCACCTCACGACAGCCTGCAGCCCATGCACCTTCACCCAAGGACAGCACACCTGACTCTCCTACAACCACCTCCTCTTCCTCCACTCCCATAACCACTGCACCTACCGTTTACCTTGGTCCTAAAAAGTTTTACCTCTCCAATCTTGACCTCTTTCCCTCACCTGACCCACCCCCTCCATCTGCTAAGAGTCCCAAGAGCACCTCAGCCACCACCAGCCCGGGTTCACGTGTCAGCGTAGTCCATGGATTTTGGAGTCCCCCCTTTGCCAGCAGTGAGACATCGGTCAGCAGCAAGGGGACAGCCAGCCCCCCCCCTGGAAAGAGGACCCGGAAAGTGAGGGTCCGCCGCGGGAGGAGTGCCACGGCTGCCCCCAAGGACCACAGTTCGGACACTTCACCTGCCACAACATCCAGGGGAGGCAAGGCCCAGAGAGCCACAGCGAAGGAGGGCAAGAGCAGCAGGGTGGAGAAGTCAGGCAGCAGGAGCACAGACCAGGAGGGCCCCACAAGCCCCATCCCGGGTGTGAGGGAGGACACCCAAGGGCCCAGGTCACCGTCACCGAAGGATCCAGCAACTGCACGGTCGGAGGGCGACTGAGCAGGGAGTCCTGCCCAGGTCTGACTCCCTGGAATAACAGGACAAACACCGCTGAAGAGGGCCCAGCCGTCCAGAAAGGCACCGCTGAAGAGGGCCCCGCCGTGCAGGAAGGCACCGCTGAAGAGGGACCCGCCGTCCAGAAAGGCACCGCTGAAGAGGGCCCCGCCGCCCAGGAAGGCACCGCTGAAGAGGGACCCGCCGTCCAGAAAGGCACCGCTGAAGAGGGCCCCGCCATGCAGGAAGGCACCGCTGAAGAGGGACCCGCCGTCCAGAAAGGCACCGCTGAAGAGGGCCCCGCCAAGACAGGCCCCACTGCGCTGGGCCCTTCCTGTCAAGCACCGCTCCACTGGGCCCTTCCTGTCAAGCACCGCTCCGCTGGGCCCTTAATCTCAAGCACTGCTCCGCTGGGCCCTTAATCTCAAGCACTGCTCCGCTGGGCCCTTCCTGTCAAGCACCGCTCTGCTGGGCCCGCCGTCTCAAGCACCGCTCCGCTGGGCCCTTCATCTCAAGCACCGCTCCGCTGGGCCCCGCCGTCTCAAGCACCGCTCCGCTGGGCCCTTCCTGTCAAGCACCGCTCGGCTGGGCCCTTCCTGTCAAGCACCGCTCGGCTGGGCCCTTCCTTTTTTTTTTTTTTTTTTTTTTATTTGCACTTGTATAGCGCACTACTCACCCGTTAGGGTCTCAAGGCGCTGTACTCATACCGCTATGGAACCCCTCCTGGCTTTTCCCTGTGAGGTGCCCACCCCTGATTAAGCAAGCTATTGCCCAGAGTTGCAGAGTGGGACCCATGAATTAGATTAGGCACCGAGGCGAGAATTATCTGGTCAAAGGGAATTGAGCCCAACACCTGCCGAAGCGGGACTTGAACCCTGGTCTTGAACCAGATCTCTGCTTCCGGGTCTGCCGCTCTAACCATTGAGCCACACTTCTCCACTGTCAAGCACCGCTCCGCTGGGCCCCGCCGTCTCAAGCACCGCTCCGCTGGGCCCTTCCTGTCAAGCACCGCTCCGCTGGGCCCTTCCTGTCAAGCACTGCTCCGCTGGGCCCCGCCGTCTCAAGCACGGCTCCGCTGGGCCCTTCCTGTCAAGCACCGCTCCGCTGGGCCCTTCATCTCAGGCACCGCTCCGCTGGGCCCTTCATCTCAAGCACCGCTCCGCTGGGCCCTTCATCTCAAGCACCGCTCCGCTGGGCACTTCCTGTCAAGCACCGCTCCGCTGGGCCCTTCCTGTCAAGCACCGCTCCGCTGGGCCCCGCCGTCTCAAGCACCGCTCCGCTGGGCCCTTCCTGTCAAGCACCGCTCCGCTGGGCCCCGCCGTCTCAAGCACCGCTCCGCTGGGCCCTTCCTGTCAAGCACCGCTCCGCTGGGCCCTTCATCTCAAGCACCGCTCCGCTGGGCCCTTCATCTCAAGCACCGCTCCGCTGGGCCCTTCCTGTCAAGCACCGCTCCGCTGGGCCCCGCCGTCTCAAGCACCGCTCCGCTGGGCCCTTCCTGTCAAGCACCGCTCCGCTGGGCCCCGCCGTCTCAAGCACCGCTCCGCTGGGCCCTTCCTGTCAAGCACCGCTCCGCTGGGCCCCGCCGTCTCAAGCACCGCTGGCCCAATGACTGTGCCGGTTCTGTGTTGTGCTAATGTTCACGCTGCACTTGGCCCACCCTGCCTCCTCCATTGCCTGTGGAGACTGTTATCCACTTGATGGACTGTGACTTTGCACTCCCCAGGATATGACAGTGGGCAAGCCACCCACTGTAGAGACTTGAGAGACTGATGCTTTGCACTCCCCAGGATTGAACAGTGGGCATGGTGGCCCCTTCTTGGATCTGGCGTCGTGGACTCATGTGGCTGTGGTGCCCCCCCTTCCCTTTCCCCTGAGGTGCCTGTAGTTTTGTCATCTGATGCCCCTGCAGTGTTCTCTCCAACGGACTCAGGTCTCCTGTGTGGGCTTTGCCCATGTGTTGATACACTTTGGCCCACGGACATTTGAAATTTCTGTGACTGTGCGGGACTTTCTGCCTCTATTTCTCGGTCACGCAATGTTTACATTTGAAATTTTTTCCATCATTTTCCTATTTAACCATGTCTTCCATGAACCTATTTTGTACATAAATGTTGTTTCTCACTTGAATCATATCTTTTCGTTATTCCGGGGGGTTTGGGTGGGGTCACTTTGACTTGGTGCTCTGCATTGGTGTGTAGATAGTTGGGGGGTGGGTGTGATGCGTATGTGTGTGACCATAACCCTTCCTCCTCCCCCCCTCCCCTGTGTCGTAGGTGCGGTACTCACCGTTGTCGTCTGCGCCAGAGTTCGTACTCGTGGTAGATGAGCAGGTAGACGAGAGCGGGTAGGATGTGTAATTCGGGCTCCATGCTGTCCTCCGTCCTCGTGGAGTGTATAGAGGTGAGCGTTTTCCCGTTCGTAGTCTGTTTCCGCCGTGTTTTTATCGGCGGGGCTCCCGCCCCGGATAAGGTGGCGGATTGGTGAGTTGTGATAGGGTGGGCGGTACATTGTCTGCCGCCTGCCTGTTGGCGGTGACCGCCGCGCTGTTTGTCTGTCCCGCCGTGGCGGTCGGAGTGGTAAAGTGGCGGGCTCTGATGGCGGTTCCCGCCAGGGTCAGAATTCCATTTTTTTAACCGCCAGCCTGTTGGCGGATTGGCCGCCGCTTTATCACCGACCGCCAGGGTCAGAATGACCCCCATTGTGTGTTTTTGGTGGGACGTTTGGAGGGAATTTGAGAAATTCTATGCAATAACCATGCTGGATAATTGCTAGGACCCAAGTGTCTGTTGTTATTTCCTCCCAATGTTTGTAAAATTTGGTTAGTCTCCCCCCCCACAGATGTTATGTGTTGGGGATGTGTGACTTGGAAGTCACTGTTTGTTTTGAGGAGTTTTGGGACTTTGGAACTTTCCTCTATTCTTTTGGAATTGTCCCCGAAAACTTCCCCGCTGATACTGGCTCTGGTAAGTGGGTCTTGTCTGTGAGGTTGTGGGTTCTGTGCTTTGTCCTCGAAACCCCCCTCTAAACTGTGTTTTTCGAAATGTGCCTCTGCCCTGTGGGGAGTAGAGTGCGCCCATGGCTTTGGCTGTGTCAGTGTCTTTTTTAAGTTTTTCGATCGCAGTGTCCACCTCCGGCCCAAACAACTGCTGTCCGTTGAATGGCATATTCAGCACAGCTTGCTGTATTTCTGGTTTAAATCCTGATGTACGCAGCCATGCATGTCTCCTTATTGTTACTGCTGTGTTGACAGTTCTAGCAGCTGTGTCTGCAGCATCCATTGCTGATCGTATCTGATTGTTGGAGATACTCTGTCCTTCTTCTACTACTTGCTGTGCTCTCTTTTGGAACTCCTTGGGCAAATGTTCTATAAAGTGTTGCATTTCGTCCCAATGGGCCCTATCGTATCTGGCCAACAAAGCCTGTGAATTGGCAATACACCACTGGTTTGCTGCCTGTGCCGCCATCCTTTTGCCTGCTGCGTCGAATTTTCTACTTTCTTTATCTGGAGGTGGTGCATCTCCTGAAGTATGTGAGTTCGCTCTTTTGCGCGCAGCCCCTACTACAACTGAGTCCGGTGTTAGCTGTTGGTGGCGGTTTATATTTTTTCTCCACTCTTGGAGTAATGGCCCTTCCTTTTACAGGCTCTTCAAACACTTGTTTGGAGTGTTTTAGCATTCCGGGTAGCAGAGGAAGACTTTGATACTGGCTGTGTGTGGACGACAGTGTGTTAAAAAGAAAGTCGTCTTCAATGGGCTCAGCATGCAGGCTGACATTATGAAATGCCGCTGCTCTCGACACCACCTTTGCGTAGGCTGTACTATCCTCTGGTGGCGACAGTCTAGCTGGATAACATTCAGGACTATTATCTGACACTGGTGCTTCATAAAGGTCCCATGCGTCAGGGTCATCTTGACTCATTCCTGTATGAGTTGGGGATTGCATCATTGGTGGAGCGGCTACCGGTGATGGTTGCGGAGAGCATTGTGGAGATGGTGGCGGGGTTACTTGTTTAGCCACCTTTGCCTGTGGCTGCTTGTCTTTTTCCTGAAAGGCAAGTTTGCGTTTCATTTTAATCTTTCAGGGTTTTTTCGATCCCCCGTCGTGGCCTGTGAGAGATAGTGTCGATAGAACTCCCTCCCAAGAGCCCAGGGACTCGATTTGGCACCACTTGGCAAGTCAGGGCTCTCAGCAAGAGAACCCAGGTGCTGGCAGATGAAGTCTTTGATGTCCCTGAGACTTCTTCAATTCAAGCTCTTGAAGAACCTTGGAAAGAGGCATGTAGAAAGCAAAGTCCAGTCCTTTCACTCCCAGGACAGAAGCAGCAAGCAGCAGGCCAGCACAACAAAGCAACAGGCAGAGTGGCAGTCCCTTCTACGGTATCTAGCCATTCTCCCTGGCAGAATGTCCTCAGTCCAGAAGGATTCTAACTTTGTGGGGTCAGAGGTCCAGTTCTTATACTCATTTCTGCCTTTGAAGTAGGCAAACTTCAAAGAAAAGTCTTTGAAGTGCACAAGACCATGACTTTCCTGCTCTGGCCCCAGACACACTCCAGGAGGCTGGACACTGTTTATGTAAGGACAGGTAATTTTGGAGGAATATTATTTTCAGTATCATGATTGGATATGTATTTTTCACATCTGTTTGTGGTTTTCAAGTACAAGAGAACTTGTGAAAGTTCCACAAATTGGATGTGCGGCAAACTTGCTCATGTTCCTGGGACTCATGTATAAACTCTGCCAATGAACCTTTACATTAGTCTTTGCTTCTTGAATGTTGGTTCTACAGCAGTACGCTCCATGAGATCCTCTCTGACCTCCATGTTCTTCATAGCTCCCAAGCCCCCTCAGTCCCACAAGTCCTTATATGTGTTACATGACTCTCACAGACCACAAACACCTTTGGGAATCCCAAAGCCCCTCAGGGAAGACCCACACTGAATTTAATCTTCTGCCCACCACTAGCCAGCTCCCCGAGACAAGTCTGGGCTTAATATGGAAAACCCAAGGAACCTGCTGTAAGAATACCCAATCTCATGAGTGATCCTGAATCATTTGAAAGTGAATGGCTATCTTGGGTGTGGCGTGAAGATAAATGTATGATGATAGTCCTCTGTTATTGATAGATACCACAGTTACATTATGTCTAGGCTACCGGGTTACCAATCCTGTTGTTTGCTCTAGTTTTATGATTTGTTTAGCACACCTTACAATCGTATACTTCAGCTGTTCTCCAAAGACTTGTGGCTAAGGGTCTCTCTCTCTCTCTCTCTCTCTGTGCCCTTACTTCAACCCCAATAGTTTCAACAGTCTGCTGTTAAGAGTCATGTAGGCATTTGCAAATGGGTAGGGACCTGGGGTGTCCACATCTTTACTTTGTGCCTAGAAATTGAGGTAAGAAGTCCTATTGCCTACTCCTTGTGACATCACTCTGTGAGCATTGGCGTACTAATTATCCATGAACACAGATGAGGATAATAAGGCTGGCTGGATAGAGGGTTTAGTCAGGCATTTCTTTTGAGATATCAGGAACTCAGAGTGTTGGCGGACAGAGAATTTTATGGTGGTGGCCCCTCTGCCATGTGTAATAGTGAATACTAAAAAGGAAGTAACTGAGAAAGGGTGAGTGATGGGGCTGATTGGCCAGTGGCTATTGAACACTTTGATTGTGTCCATTTGGGCATATTGGCCAAAACCTAGATGAGGATTTTGTGCTGATTCGTCATCTGTCATGGCTTTAAGGCCCACCAGTTACCAATTTTATTCCAGAGTGAGGAAGCTAGGTGCAATATACAAGTGTGGACGATGAGTACAGGATCATGAGGTAGTGTGAGGATGCTTCTGAGATGATTAAATCTGATATCATGTTAGCTTTTCTGCCTTCTGCAGTACACCAGTATCCTTTCTGCCCTTTAGATACACAACTTAATGGTGGGTTGTGTGCGGATAAAGCTCTTCCAATGTCGACCTCTGTACCTTGTGTATTATCTGGAAATTGTAGTTCATTTTTTGCAGTCAGTGTTTATGGCAATGACAGACTTGTCATAAGAGATGCCTCACTGGGATTACATTTTTTTGCAATGGTTTAGGGGGGACATGTAAGATTGTTATTTATCATTTTCAAGAATTTATGGAGACATGGGAGTGCCATTAAGGACAGAAAGACAGAGGGATAGGTTAGGGAACTGATCTTTTAAGTGTAGGTTTGGATTCAGAAGAAATGGAAGTGCTTTAGGATTTGTTACAGTTGGGCATATTCAACTTAGAGACTGAAAGAGCCCTCTAAAAACACATTAGTAGTATGGGTTATTGCTTAGCATGCTGCTGAACATCTCCAAGGTGCCTCTGTTGGAATTAGGTATTATATTCGGATGGGATTGAGGAAACATTACTTCCAGGTCAGGGAGTGTTAAATCCAGGTTGGTGCTAACACCTTATATCCCTCCACAATGGGAGGGGGATTGGTTGGCCCTCTGCCTGCTAGGTGCAGCTGTGTTTATACCTATGTGCACCTCCGTGTTGTCATTCTCAGGAAGGGCATCCTTTACTACAGCAGGGAGATGAGGGATTCTTTGAGAAAGTAATTATTTGTGAAGAATGAAGGAACGAAGGAAGCCCCTCAATAAAGTCGATATGCAGAGATTTCTTACTTTGGGTCTTAGCCCATAATGAGGATTCTCCCAGAGCACAATTTTTGTGGGCAATGTTAGATTTATCTCAGGTCCTGTTTTCCACTGGGTCGGGGTGTAGGACATTAGTGATTGTTGGTCTGGTAGTAGAGGGATAGTAAAATCACCTGATTTCCAGTTCAGTGCTACAGTAGAATATTTGATTGGCTCACAGTACAGTGACCACTATCACTGTGGACTAAACTGAGCCTCCAACCATGAATAGTGGCAGTTTATGATATTTAGTGTAAAAGTATCAGCTGGGATGTTTACAGAGCACCCTAACATCTTTACATTGCCTTAGGGGTTTAATATTAGACCATGGCAATGCCCAGGATTGATGTTTCAAAATTCATCCCATGTTTTTAATATAGACATTTTCAATAATCAGAATTCAATGTTTAAGGAAGTTCATATGACTACACGAAAGTTTAAATTATATGAATTTCTCCTCACATCGCAATCATTCTGCAGCATCTCACTTTCACACCTCTTCGTCCACAGTGGGTTGGCCCTGTTAAGATGCAGGTGGCAGAGGACAGGGACAGAAGAAGCCAACCAATGGAAAACAGCACTGCTCAACTTGACTCCTAGCGTGGGCCACATGCCCAACAGGTGCCTCTTTCTGCACGGCTGTCTCCCACTACTGTTTGCAGCTTTGCACTCCTTTAGGCATCCAGATGATGGCATATGCCCACCACAACCCCTCACCCCCCTGTTGAGCGGAAAAAAGAAAAAAAAAATCAAGTTGCTTCATTTCAAGTAGAGCAGCATCAAAGTTGCAACAGGAGATAGATGGGATCCAGTCAGCAGACACATGGGCGCAAGCATGCCTAGCCAAGTTCAACCATGCGAACTCACGCAGAGCAGAAATGTCATAATGATTAGCCTTTAAACAATTGTAATTGGAACGACTGAGTTCTTAACTGTTGCTGGGCTATGATAGCTACATCCACCCATCACGGTCCTACATTTGGATCTTTACTGCAATATCATAATTTATTTTGTGGCTTACAATGGTGATCATACTTCTGATGATTGTATATGGGCAGAATCTTCCTGCAAATCGTCCACCATCTTCTGTGATACAGAAGCTGCAATCACAGTTTCCTCCAACATCATTGCATAATCCATACTTGATGGTCTACTTTGGGAAAGAGGTCCCTCGTTGTTGTGTTTCAATGATGGTGTTTGATGAACTGTGTTGCAGTTTCCTGCTGACATGATCTGTAGTCATTGGTTGTATTGCTGGATTGCTCTAGAATTTGATTGTTGTGTTGTGCCAATAACATTTCAGTTTGTGTCTACTGGAGGCTTTCAGAAATAGTACCAACATTTTCAAGTGCAGCTTCCGGAGCGTGTGGTACTGCATGTAGATTAAGGCCCTGATTACGAGTTTGGCGGTTGGAAAACTCAGACCTCAAACTCGTGGGGAGGAGGCAGCCGGTATAGGCAGCCATCATACCGACTGCCTCTCCACCAGACATATGACAATTTTCCCACCGGGCTGATTGATGGGAAGATCTTATTACGACGTTCCTGCCAGTCAGACCAGCTGAAACAGTTGTACGATTTCGGTCTCGGCTCCCTAAGGGAGCCGTGGCCAATACCATAGCACTACAGCACCCTCAGCCTCCAACAGTGTGTTACCAAGGGTGCTGGGGACAGGGGCCCTGCACTGCCCATGCCCTGGGCATTCCCAGTGCAGGCCCCCATGGTTTCCAGGTGTTTCTGCTAGTCTTTCCTTGGCGGGGTCCCTGCCATTGAAAGGCAGAAACAGGAGTTGTGATCAGCATGGCGACGCTGAGTTCAGTGCCGCAGTGCCTGACCACGAGTCCAACCGCCGTCAGCCCTTCGGGAATCTTGTTCCTGGCATTGACGCCAGTCTCCTGGTGGTCCAACCACCAGGGTCGTAATGTGGCAGTCAGACCACCTGGAATGCGGCGGTCCGCCCATCACCTTGAGTCTGGTGGTTCTTGGACCACTAGACTCATAATGAGGCCCTTAGTGTTTCCTCGGCCTGGCTCTAGGTCAAGTTGGTATCACCAGCTAGTGTGACTGATTGTTGGGTGTGTTGGTTGTGCTGAGCTGCACGTTTGTGCGTGAGTGTTAAGGGAGTGTATTGTCAGGGGCATAACATCCTCTGCGGTGAGGTGGGGCCCCCTCCAGCTCCAGGGGGCCACTCCAGCACTGTGCACGGGTAGCGGGCCCCTGACCTGAGAGCTCCTGACTTGGGTCCAGGGAGTGGGGAAGGGCAGTCTCTCCATGTGCTTTGCAAGGGGGGGTGTCACGTTTTGTTACACCACTGTGTGGAATCTGGTCAATCGAGTTTGGTTTTAAAAAAAAAATCTTTTTTTAGGCTCCGAATTCTACAGGACAAACTGTAATACAATAAAACAAATGCCGACAGGCAAGGTATACTGGAAAATAAAGTACAGAAGTCATTACTAACAGTGAAAGCACATCTAACAAAGTGTGGCAGGTGTAGCAGGGTGTGGAGTGCACGGAGGTCCCCAAAATTAGGAATGACACATAACAGCAGAGTCACTGCAATACATTCCTACCTAAAGAATCCCTGGTACCTCCCCAACAATCATTGGGCCGATAGCAGAGGAGACAAACAAAACAAGGATACAGCAAAACCCAAGAGCATTTAAGGGTAGTCTCCTGAATTCAGGCACGGTGGCCGCAATTTGGTGGCAGGCAAAGGTATGCCTGGAAGGGATTAGTCTACAACAATAAGATCCCTGCAGTCCACACGAGGACATACCAACAATATAGCATCCCACATGGATAGAATCAGCACCCTCCTCACTCTCCCGCCTCTTCCTTATAACTTGCTTCTCTTTCACAGTCCGCCCATTTCACGAATTCCAACCACCACCTGCACACACCTAGACCCAGACAGATTTCCAACTCATAGTCACTTGTCTGTGGGCAAGAATCAAAGCCAAGTCCAGAAACCTGTCAGTTGTTTTCTAGCCGCAGTTTACTCATGTAGGCCCAAAATGTATAATTGGAGACTAAGGGCCAGATGTAGCAAAGGTTTTTACCCATTCTGTGTCTATGGGAAAAAGTGTTTATACATATGGCCCTAAGAGTGAAGCTTCTGTCTATGGCCCCCGAACAACTCGGAGGACCACTATCTAGTAAGGGAGCTAAAGTGGGCAAGACCAGACCACGCAGAAGAAGCCAGAATCCTCTGCAGCACACAGAGGACAATCTGAAGTCACAGCAGGGAACACAGGGTGTATGTTCTGAGGAGTTATATAGGCTTGATGTAAATAGAACAATTGGATAAGTTTGACGCTGGTGTTTCTGCACTCCCTAGTTCCAGATTCTTGGCCCACCCTCCAAGAGTCATTCATAGGCACCCCAAGTAAACCTGCCATCGCAACCGGGGGTCTGTGAGAGCTGTCTGTGCCCCCTTCAGCAAGGACCTTTAGAGTAACAAGCCTCCCCTTTGTCCGCCCCTTAATAAGGAAAAGATGGCGCAAGCACTCATGTTACAGAAGCTCCGCAACACCAGAGACCCACCACTCTTGTATTTTGCCAACCGAGGTGCCATGAAGTACACAAGCATTTCAATGGGTCTCGCAGTTGCTTGAGTTAGAACTATTGGCGCTGTAAATTCATAACTGGACTTTTCTTACCCCATAAATTGGCCAACCCAGCCTCATAATTTGGTCTTTCCCTGCCACATAATTCCAGTGGCCCTGCATATAACTAAAGCAATTCCATTTACCTTCTTCCCCTATCTGCAGCCAAAAATGAAAATGTTGCCATTTAGCATCCTAATTTAAATCTGCCATGCTAATTTCATTAGAATACCACTTTCACCACCCCACCATCAGAGTTGCAGGCAGGCTAGCACAATTCCCAAAAACAAGGCAGCCATGGAGGAGTACAAGATAAATAAACTAGAAGGGTCACCCACACAAATCAAGAGTGTTCTAACAGTCATAATGTAATATGGATGTTCAGTTGTCCTGATTCGTGGTCATAATTGCAATAAGGAGAGATTAATAAAACATATACAATTATCATGTAAACCAAATAAAAACATTTGGCATTAGATTGTAATTCTCAGAACAGCCACTAGAGGACACCACAATGCATTTGTAAGAAATATAGTTATGTGAACATATATTTAACCCCTAGAGGGCATAAACACAGGAAAGAAAATGACAAAGTACTGCAGAGTAAACATACATATCTAGCCCAGAGAGTAGTACATTATACATTTTCGGGACAAATGTAAAGCAATTACCAATGACATCAAGGGATTTTTGAAAGGCAAGTCCACGGATGAGTGAAAGTGATGGGTGTGAGGTGGGCATGGTTAAAAGCCCACAATACTTACAACAGGTCAAAACGCTTGCACACTCAACCTAAAAACTCAACTGAAACTTATTGTATGTAAATTTGCCTCACGGCCATTCCATGTGGATTATCCTGGACAATCTAATAGGATTTCAGTATTGAGCAGGTCAACAAGGCCAGCCCAGATTGCTGTATATATTTCTAGAGACAACATTTGGAATATTGTGTGCAAGTTTTGGGATCAGATGTGTCATTCTGATCACAATAACCAGCGCGGAAAAGGAGAACACAGTTAGAGGTAATAAAATCTCAGTAAAAATATGTAGTAATCTGAGAAGATATATTCATAATGTGTGTGTGGAAAAACAAAAGTTTGCAGAAAACCTAAGGCCCAGATTTACAAGAATCTGGCCTAGTGCAGCAAAGTGCAAGGAGGCCCATTGATGTCAATGGGTGCGTCTTTTTAATGCCTGCCTTGAGCAGGCATTACAAATGACAACAAAAATGGCGGAATGAAATCTTGTAGATTTCTTGGCACCATTTTTGCGGACCTCCTCACACTGGAATACCCCCCTTGCATACATTATGCCTGGCGCAGGCATAATTTGGATCAAGGGGTCGCAACCACTTTGTAAATGTGGCACCGCAATTTTGCCTCGTTGAGCCACATTAGTGTAAAAATAATTACGCTAATATGGGACAAGATGGCTCTAGGGCCTTGTTAATCTGACCCTAAAAGTTTTGTGAAAATTGCTGTGAAAATACATACATATCTCAGTTTGAATACAAAGCAAATTAAACTACATTTACTGTAATTATCTTCTTAAAACCTGCCTGAATCTTTAGTAAGCAAGACGATTGACATATGCAGTCTGTGTGCCCCTCGAACAGGTGTGTTCTAGCCCCCTGTTTAATGTTCACGAGTCAGTATCTTTGTCACACACGTGTGATCAGTCTCTCATTCTGCATACTCTCATTCACCTTGTGCCTTGCCACATTCAGATATAGGTCAGGGATAGCAGCCCGTTCACGTTTCCAAGGTCCATCCTTGTGGATTCTAAGTTTTGTACTTTGCATTCTGGGATTCGTAGCCCTGTATATCCTATTATAAATTCAGGACAACATACCCCAGAATCTAAAGAGAAGCACTGTACTGTCCGAGACACTCAAGCATGTACCTCGTAAACTTGAGAGCTCTGAAAGTCTTATACAGACCCTGGTTGCCTGATATTACTCAAAAGATTATCATTAGAGCAATGCCCTGGTGATCCCACAACTCCCTGAACTGTCACTACAATGCTACTTTTAGTCCACGTAGTAGAAAGCAAACAAAAAGTCGCTTGAAGCGAGGTTTAGTGGGCTGACAGTGGACCCCGTACAACAGGGACATTTTTCTAAACATGTGGGCAGGTCTGCTCTCTAGCTGTCGGGGTGGGCGAGGTAAAAAAAATGCAGCAACAGAAGATTAAAAAACAAGAACAAGCAACAACTTGGGAAGAGTGTTGGGGAAGGGCAGACAAAAACAGGAAACTGAAAGACGGGTGAGAGGTGCTGGGTGACGGCAGTGCGAGCCGATTCAAAGTGCCATGGCCGCCATATACATGAGCGCAAAGGAGAGAAACAAAAGAAAAATAGTAGTTTGCTCTCAATAAAATATATTAGCAATCGTGCGATAATCCATGTAATAGGGTTAGACTGCAAATCGGTAACAAAACCGCCCCACGGCAGAACAAACCTAAAGCATTTACCAATGTCATCAAGGGATTTTTGAAAGGCAAGCCCACGAACAAGTGAAAGTGATGGGAGTGACATGGGCGTGGTTAAAAGCTCATAATACTTACAACAGGTCGGAAGTGCTTGTGTGCTTGACCTAAAAATGACCCAGCGAGAGGTCATAGGACTCCTAAAGGTCTGAAAAAGGACACCATTCACCTCATGTGAAAAGATCTCCCAGGACAGCAGTCCTGGCCACCGGGCACTCAGAGTCCTGAACACCATCCACCGCCATCCCACCAGACACCCCTAGTGTTGAGCAACCAGAAGTGGAAGTTGACGGGTATATGGGGTCTGAATCCAGGTCCGCCACAGGGCTCGAGCTAAGACATAACACGCTACTCTAATCAAGACATTCGAGGCCACACCCTGGAGGTGGGCGTCAACTTCAACAGAATGCCAGTTAACAGATCTCTAGATGGAGAGCCACTCTCAAGGGCACCTAAGCCCTCCCACAGATAGGACTGCCAGCGAGCTACCCACTGGAGCTGCGCCACCAAATAATACAACTCCAGATCGGGTGCCTCCTGGCACCCCTCTGTCACCGGCAGGCACAGTTTCCAAAGTGCTTCGTGGCAACATGACATGATGGTATAGTGATAGTAACAAGTCACCCAATTCCCGAATAAATTTTGAGAAAGATCTAGCAGGAGGGCCACAAACAAATAAAGGAGATGGGGCAGAATAAAAAATTTTGAGACAGTCACTCGGCCACTCACAGACAACAGCAACCTAACGCCACAACCCAGCAATCGCCAGACAGAAATTCCCCTTGTACAACAATTACGGCGAGCGGTTGACAGTCACCCGAAGATACCGAATCATATGATGCTCCCACCATAAAGTCGGGCCGTGGTAACAGGTCCATGCTTCAGCATTTCACCCTGTAGGGGATAGACACAATTTATCCCAGTTGACCTCCAGTCCTGAGAAATCACCAAACTCCGACAACGCAGACACTGCTACCCGAGGTCAGTGTCCTTCCCCCTCAAATACAGTAACATATCATCAGCATACAGAGAAAGATATGGGCAATAATAAGAGGGAAGAACAGAGAAACTCCCTATGTAGCGAGTCAAATGCCTTCCTCATATCCACTGAAATGATCGGTGCCTCTGCTGGCAATTGTTCCAGACGGTCTAAGGTCAGGAACAACTGATGAATATTAGGCATAATTGTCAGGAATCCCCAAGGTGCGTTATCTGTCAGCATCCCCAGGGATTAGGGTTAAATCATATCTCTGTTGTTGGTTAAACCTTAATTTTTCTAAGTAAATATAATGTGCTGTGTTACACAATTGGTTTAATCAATGCTTGTTTTACCAATGCTTGTTTGCTAATGTGAGCAGGTGTAGACATGTGCTTCTAATTGGGCGTGGTGACTCATCTCAACTGCTTTCCTGATTGGCTGTAAATAGCAGAGTGAAGCATGCCTCCCTGCTTGGCTTTGTTTTGCTTCCTGATCTCAGCATCTGACTTGGCAGTCCAGCCCCTTCTGTCATCCTCGTATTCAGGACTTTTGAGGCAAATTTTTTCTTTGTTCCTGTACCAGCTGACACCAGGCATTCCTCCAGCACACCCGGAAAAGACTGCAGCTAAGTGACTGGTATTCTCTACAACAGCTGGTGTATTTCAGACCTCGTATTTTGGCAGAGTGCTTATCTTGAAGAGATAAATGCATTTCTGAACATTCTACATTATTATTGTAGTTACTTGCCTAAATGTGCTTCAGGAAATCTGCTTGAGCTCAAGTACTACAAAAAGTGACAGTGCAATTTTAAAAGAGCATTTACGTGACTTTTTTTCTCAAATAGCATAACTCTTGGATTTATATTGTGTCATTCATGCCTGTGTTTCAGGTTTGAGGAATTTGCTTTTGAAGGGTTTTTCACACACACACAGTGAAACCAAACCAAACTGTGCCACCCTAACTGTTTAAACCCAGAGTGGACATTTGTATTTCTTGGATTGTTTTTGTTCCTTTTAGTTTAACCCTATGCATGCAGGAAAGTTATATGTGATATAATTAATGCCCTTGTTTGTCTTTCTTGTGCATGATAAGTGCAACCACAGTTCTAATTGTAGTGTGCAACAGTGAATCTCTGTGAAGCCAGCCCTAGTGTTGCAGTACTTATTGTTATGGTACTCAGTTTGGGTTTTTTGTAATGCAGTGTTTGCAATTGTGCCAACAGTTATCTTTATCCAAGTAAAGTGCTGGAGCCCATATCAGAAAGAGACATTCAGTTTCAAGGAAGTTGAGTGCACTAACTCTACTATCACTCTGTCAACAACGACCTGCCCCCCTCCGAAGATACAGGGTGCCTGGCTGGACCGGCAAGACATGGCAGTGTTTTGTCTCTTTCTCTTCCACTCCCCCTTTCCTTTTGGGACACCTGCCAGGGTTTCTGTGTCCACCAGGAAGTGCCGAGAGGTGTTCCAGGAGGACGGGGGGCATACCATCACCCCTGCAGACAATAATGCTACATGTAGGGATAAAGTCAGTCTGGTCATGCTGAACCGTGGAGCACATATGGGGGGCAAACGGGTTGCTAGTATCTCACTCGAAATCTTGTCATTGAGCAAAGAGAGGGGGGATAAAAAATGCAGAACGTGAGGGTCTTTATCCTTCATCAGAAGTGACACAATAGCAGCCTCCTGCAGTGGGGATGGAATCAAACCACACTGCTGAGAATCATTGAAGAGGGCCACAAGTATAGGGTTGAGGTCCAAAGTATAAGTCATGTCGAACTCTATCAGTAAGCCATTAAGGCCACACCCCTTACCCCTTGCCACTTGCTCAGTAACATCTACGCCCAGTTGATCCACCATTGCAGTCCCAAGGAGTACTAGGGAAGCATCTACAATATAATTCAGCATATCCACCTTACTACACCCAGCACAGATCAAAGCGCCATAGTCACTCCACCAGCTCAAACAGCTTCACCTGCTCCTCCATCAGCCGGCCCCTCCGATCCACAGTCCTCTCCAGCCCACAGGGCAGACCATCCAAGATCACCTCCCCCCTCTAGATATCCAAAAGCATTTGGGTTCATACCCCAACTTTACTGTAAATACAATATCCTCGGATCACCACCTTCATGGGCTCTCATTCCACCCCCACCGATGAAGCTGAGCCAGTGTTGTTCTGAGAGTATTATGAAATGTACTCCCCCAGCAAGACCCGAAAGATCTGATCATCAAGCAGGGCAGGATTGAAGCACCAGGTAGGTACAGTAGGTCTAGGAGAGGACCACTAGAAAATACCTGATACAGGAGAATAGTCAGAGTATGTCTTCGCTAAACACTCCACTTCCTACCACCCTGCACATGTAAAGTCTAAAGAGTTGGCCCTCAAGTTTAAATAGGAGAGAGCGGTATGAATATACACAGTTTACCAGATCCCACTGTCCAGCCCCGGAGCAGATGGGCTCAGTCAGCCTACCCTTGGCCCGCCAAGCATGGGTGGGTGCGACCTAGCCACACTCAGGTCCACTACACAGTTAAAATGTGTCCCCCCCCCCCAATTAGTGACACCAGAGGGGGGAATGAAATGAAGTACAATAGATGGTCCACATTTAGAGCATAAATATTTAATAGTGCAATATTCCTACCAGGCAAACCAACACCAAGACATAGCACTGTTCAGATCAGTACTGCTCTGTGGAACCGGAAGGGGACCCTGGGTCTCATCCAAATAACAGCACCCGCCAAAAAGCAGAGTAAGAAGCAAAGTAGAGTTGACCCTGCCAACTCCCCTGAAGGGCTGGGGCCTCACCCTCTTTTAAGATGTATCTACTTGAGGAACGCAATATGCACTCCTCTACATCTCAAATAAGACAGTACATTTTACTGCATAGAGGGGGAGGAAAGGCCACATACTTTCTATATGAGCAATTTAACTTGTGTTGTCATAAGTAGTGGGCCATGAACGGAAAGGGACACGTGGGGACCCAACCGTCATCTGCCCACTATATAACCAGAAGTGCCCCACTGTACCAAACACACAGCTCCACAGCCTCAGATGCTCCTCCACCAAGAGAAAAGGAAATGCAAAACAAAATACAATAAAAAATCTCCCAACACTCCCCAAAGACTGAGACATACAACCATCATACAACCATCCTGGCTAAACAGCACACCACACAGGAGCCAACTAAGGACCAGATGGCTAACTAGATTCCTAACGAAAATCGATGTGCGGGGAAGGAGCGGCCAGTTAGAGATGGAGAACCAACACACGAGGAATAAATCAGTTCTATAGGATGTTTCCCGTAAGTCCTCCTGGGCCCCCCTGGACCACCCAAACAGTTATAGAGATATGAACACAGGAGCAATCAGCCATATATCCAACATGCCCTAATAATACAGCAAAGGAACAATAATGAACTTCCTCAGGATGCCCTGATTGGTCTGAGGCACCTGACTGTCCACCAAACCGGGTTGACCACCCAGTAGAGTATTTTTGAGAACAAGGTTACCAGAGTCCGAAGCAGAGGTGTAACATTCTGGGTATAGGTGCTGAGAGGAGCCCTCGCTGGCCCCTAGACAGGCAGCGGTCTCAACCGGCCTCAACTGCTCCAGTGCCACATGCATTTTAGTAAGGGGGACACCCCCTGCATCGTAATTGTTGGCGCCTGGGGCACAAGGGTCACTGCAGTTCTGGCATCTCAGGTTGCACAGTGCTGTTGTCAAAGAGTTCAATCCAGCCCGATGCCGCTGATGGGTCTGTGAAAACAGTACTTTATCCACAGTTTGGACGTGTAGTCAAGCAGGGAAAAGCAAATAGTAGAGCAGACCCATGACGCATAGCTTTTTTTTTTACTGCAAGGAATGATGCCCTGTGTGTCTGAACCTGGATGATAAAGTCAGGGAGCAGACACTTTGGTGTTGTCTACGGCAAAGGGGCTGTGTGCGCGGGACTGTTGCTAAAGATAGTCCCTATCCCAGAAATGCAGGAGACGGGCTACTGCCGGACGCAGTGGGCTCCAGGGCAAGGTATATGTGTCTGCTCCTTTTGCGCACACTCCAAGGCACAGAATTTGGAGAAGCTCTCTGGGGCCACCACATCCTGGAACCAAACCTCCAGATAAAGCCAACAGAGTCACTCTCAACACGTTCAGGCAGTCCCATTCATGGCCAAAAATGTAATAAGTTATCATATTCTGAGTTGGAGATACAGAGGATCTTGCACACTCAATTTTCAACACACTTTGCTGATCCATTGGGCACTGTGTTCTGAGTTTCAAACACAACTTGCATTTCAGATGTTTTTAGAACTATTGCCTCTGTCTTGGTGACTGATGTTAAAACTTTTTTGGTAATTATTCCTGCATTTTTTGGGTTCATTGTTTTCAAAGCTGTTTGGTGTAATGTAGATGTCATCATATCCATATTTTAATAAGGTGCTAAGAATGAACACCAACATGCCATATAAAAGGGAACATCACTATGGACAAACTACAACATTTTACTTGGGAAAAGACTATGCTTTTCACTGTGAACACCGGACCCTATGCTTTCACAAGCTTTAACCTCTTTAAAGGGGAACGTTCTTTGAACTGTTATAAGATGGGGATCTTGAATATTGCTTTGGATCAACACGCTGTAGTCTCTGTAGATCACGTGGATCTGATGTAGCTATTAAAATATATTAAATGTTCAAAAACGTCAGCAGGGCTGCAGTTATATAAAACTATTGCCTGATTTCTGATTTATCTCTGCCAGCTAAACTACTAGGAAAAACATGAAAAAAACTGCTTTAGAATTACTCAGAAGCTAACTCCCTTTTTGATGCCTCATGTGGGTTTCTGTGCTAACCATGGCATGGAAATTACCTTGGCAGCTGCTACTGATAACGTGTATATGATAGTGGGCCAGTGTGGCTCGACTGCCCAGTGTAAGGGTTTTACCTTTACCTCAGCCCTCAGGATGGCATGGGTCAAGCAGGCCCTAATGAGGTTTCTCCTTTCTGTTGCCTTCTGCCACTTCTCGTTGGGCTCATTCTATAGGGTGCAACAGCGTCCTTGGATAACGCCATTTTGTGTTTCACAGACACACATTAGCGCATAGAGAACTATGGTACGATCCCTCTGCATAATGGTACACCACATGCAGGAGAGAGTTTTTTTTTACTAAGTATTGGTGGAATGTTTGCTATTATTTATTGCTCCTCCTACTCCTGTTCTATTGCCCAATTACTGAACATCAATACAATTGAAGGTTTATCCTTCACTTTTGTCTTAACCCCATCCTTTGTCTTATCTGGAGCCCTCATTTACCGACTCCCTGATGCCCCTGCCAACTCGCTCCAACTTTTAGCCGATACACTTGATCAATTATCCCCTCTACACGCTAATTTTGTGGTACTTGGGGATTTCAATATACATGTTGATGATCCTAGTAATCGAACAGCAGAGCAATTTTTGTCCTTTTTAGAGGTTTTTAATCTGGAGCAACTGGTCATGTAATCCACTCAGAGCATGTCACACTCTTGATCTTATTTTTTAAAATTCCTACACTGTTAAGGTAAAGCCTGCACTTATTCTCCCTTGGTCTGACCACTCTTTGGCCCCTTTCAATATTCTCTCCTCTGCCCCGTGCCAGGTGCAAGGCCATTCACTAAAACATCCAGACTTTGGTATAAAATCTCTGAAGCAGGCATTACAGTCCTCTTCTTTGAAGGGCAATGAAGGGCTGGAATCAGATGCTGTTAAGTTTGATAACTGGCTGACTTGGAAACGATTGTGCCTATACAAACCCACACCTCTAATAGATCATCTCTTTCTGCATCTTAGTTTTTTGATGCTCTTAAGGCGGACAAATCTCGGTGTAAAAGACTTGGAGATGTGGAATGGCCTAAGATAATGAGGCAAAAGAAACCTATTCTGTTGTGCTGAAAGGCTACCATTCTGCTAGCCGGAAAGCGCAAAAATCCTTCATTGCTTCTTCCATCTCTGAGCCAGACAACAAACTACGTCAACTTAAAAAAATTGTTAATAGTTTCCTTTCTCCTATGGCTAAAGAAAACACTCTTTCTCCTTCGCTGCAACTTTGTCACGATCTTTCCACATATTTTCACAAGAAAATTCAAAACCCCTACGACCAATTCACACTGCCGACTCTACCTGAAGTGTGTTCCTGTGATCTTGCCCACTCAGGTCCGCTAAGATCTAACAACCTTAAGCTGCTCCGGTTTCCTCGAATTCATAAAGTCAGAAGAGGCAGGAGATCCTTTAGTTCCCTGGCCTCCAAACTGTGGAATGTACTGCCCCTTAGCTTGAGCTGCAGTCCTTCGGAATCGGTCTTCAGACTTAGGACCTTATTACGACCCTGACGGAGGGGTTTCCTCCATCACAAATGTTTATGTTTATTATGATTTTACTGCAAAAGGGGCGGGCCCACGGGCGTGACAGGGACTTCCCCTCAGTGTGCATGTATGTCTGCACTGTCTGGGCTGTCTCGGGCCGACCAAACATAAATGCACAGTAGGCTCTGTCCAACTCAGCAACGCAGTGCCAGATTGGAAAGAGCATGCACAGGCTCCCACTCTGCCTCGGAGTGCCCAGCCAGAGCGCTCCGTCCAATCCTACCGCTGCTTTCATGCTGCCAGCAGCATGAAAGCAGCGGTAGGATTGGACGCAGGGCAATCCTGGGAGCCTCGACCTGTCCCTGCAGATGAGTGGTTCGGAGGTGGTGCAGCGAAACAGGTACGTTTTTTAAAAATAATTTGTTTTGGGTCGCACCCTCCTTGTCTTTTTAGATCTCTCCATGGCATTTAATACTACCTCTCATACTATCTTGACAGAATGGTTATTTAAGATGTCAAACCCTTAGATAGCTTCCGTTTTTCCTATTTAACAGGACACAAGTGGAGTCTCTCACTTCTTTTTCTTCCTCAGCACCATTTTTCAAACAAAGGGTTCCCCATGGATCCTTTCTGAGCCCCACTCTTTTCAACATTTACATGCTACCCCTGGCAGAGATGATATGCTCTTTCTTCTTCGAGATAAAATCATATACATTTGACACTCAGATCATTGTCCATCTAAGGATGTCGCTGTATTTAAAGCCAAGTTTCAAAGTTGTATGAATGCAGTCATCACTTGGATGCATTCATACCACCTTAAGCTGAATTCTAATAAAACAAAAGTTCTCCTCCGTGAGGAGCAAGTCCATTCATGGACCAGTGAGTGGTGGCCATCCCAATACCAGTGTCCAATGCAGGAACCTGGGATTTATTCTGAATCAAGTCTGTCAATGACCAATCAAGTTTTTAAAGCTGCTGGTACCTCCTTTGCTATTTTGAAAATGCTGTATTAGAGGAGACAGGGCAAAGATGGTGCTGGAGTAGCAGCTCCAAATGTGGCTCCGCGGAACAGTATACAAACTTATCCTCTATGAGAAGTAAAGAACCCCAAAATAATCAATAAAGACACCTGATATCTTGAACCTGCAGAGGACTGGCAGGAGAGGCGAGGCAGATGAAGAGGGACCCACCGCAGGAGCAAGAGGCTCCAAGATGGCGGCGGCTGCTGGGTGCTCACCTGGCCTGGACATGAGAGCAAGGAGAGAAAGGACCAAACAGGCGCACACATACTTTGTAGGCAGCAAATGGCAAAGCATGGTCCCCACATAAAGGAGAGGTAGCATGCTTTGGCAAAGCTGAGAAGTCGGGGAGAGTGAGTCGGAAGGTGCAGAAGTAACATTGACAAGAGAGCAGCTCGGCCGCACTGAGGTGGCGCCTCCCACTGTCCCATACCCCTGTGAAGCTCGACAGAGGGGAGAAACACAATGCCTGATGGCCAGGGCCTGTAAACACATATGAGGCTGAGTGTCCAGGGGCTAATTACCCCACAGGATTGAGGAGCAGGGGGAATTATGACATACGCCCAGTGGAGAGCTGAAACTGAAGTATAGGACCAATTTTACCTGATACATGCCCGGGTTACCATCTCTCAAGACACCGGATGCCAGGGTAAACCCCTGCTAAAAGCCTACTGCTGTAGAAGTCACAGAGACAGATTTGAGCAAGACTGAGCCCTGGCAATTGGAGCTGGTTGCGGCACATTCATCCTGGTCCTACCAGGCCTGGGAGAACATTGGCGGCTCCTGGAGTACGTAAGCTCCACCTCCAGATATTCACCCAGGGGGAGACCCCCCGCAAGCACCTCTCCTGCCCCAATCAAGGCAAACTCTATTCCTTTGTCACTTGGTCCATCCATTCAGACACACTACAAAGATATGACAACAAAGGGGGAGACCCAGCAGCACTGACCTCAATAAATACACCTCCTCTCTCACAGGGAAAATGTAAAGCCATTTCTGAGAGACAATAAAAGAGACTTTGGCTAATCCTTGACAGAAGGCCTCAACATGCTTTGAACAGAACTTGGCTCAGATATATCGGAAGTTAAGCAGAACCTAACTAACCTAAGATCAAGAGCTGATGCAACCAAATATTCCATTAAATCGTTATAGGACATGAGCCAAATCACCATAAACTCAATTGTTTCTCTAGAAAGTCAAGTGAAGCAACTCAAGAAGAAATGTAAAGACAAGAGAACAATTCTAGAACAGACAACCTGAGAATCTGTAGTCTGTGAGGAGAGAATATGGAGCTGTACCTGCATTACACCTGTTCAGGAAGATTCTGAGCAAAGGGAAGGAGTTCCCCATAAGTATACAGTGAATCCAAAGAGTGGGGAGGAAGAGCACAGATGTGAAAGTAAGACGAAGAGACATTGTGGTGAAATTCTCATCCTATGAAACAAAAGAATTGATATTATTAGCAGGATGATACCAGAAAAGCATACTATGTGGGGACAGCAAAATGATGGTATTTCAACTGCAATATTGGCAAATTGCAGAATTTATCGACTGGTTGCCGAAATGCTCAACAACAAACACAGGGTACAGACTGCTGTTCCCAGAAGGTATAATAATTAAGAGGAGGGACAAAGATCTAGTAGAGAAGTCGGGAAAAGAATCAAAGGAAATACTCAACATACCAGAAGTCTAAGGAACTATAGTGGTATGGCACTGGAATAGGAGTTGCTGGGACCTGCTAAACCCTAAGGCCCAGATTTATGAAAAGTGGCGTTGCACCTACTGCAGCACCACTTTTCTTGCACCCCTTAGCGCCCCCTAACGCCACCATGTGTGCACTGCATTTAAAATACGGCGCACCGTTGCGGTAGTCGGGACTAGCGTCATAATTTTTGACGCTACTCCGGTGCTTTTCAGGACTAGCATCAAAATCTTTGACACTAATCCTGCAAAGCACCCAGAGGCCCATTGAACACAATGGGAGCCTCTTTTTAACTCCTGCACTTAGCAGGCGTTAAATAATGCTGATAAAAATGGCGCAACGGAACCTCATAGATTTCTTTGCACCATTTTTACAGCTACCCTAGCACCGGAACGGCCACCTTGCATACATTATGTCTGGTGCAGGCATAATGTGGCGCGAGGAGTTACAAAGTGGCGCATGCAAGCATTGCACCACTTTGTATATATGGTGCAGCATTTTTGCCCTTCCAACGCCACATAAGCGTAAACAAATGACTCTAAAGTGGGTTTGGAATGGCGCTAGCCCATCATAAATCTGGGCTTCTACCGTGAAGATTTGGATGAGCACTGAAGTTACGAGCTGTAAAGAAAAAGACTCGGTAATAAGTGGGGCAGGAAAATCCCAAAGAGCAGACAACGAGAAGGAGGTTTCATATGGACAAGTTCCATGGAAGTGGCGAGCAGGAGTAGGTTACACACACACAATTATAAGGCATTTTTCAATCCTAGAAAATGAAGGTACCGAGGGCCAAAGGAAGGCCTAGAAGAGGGCTAACAATGGCTCGTCCTTGGAAAACCACCAGAGATGGAGCCAAAGAAAACATATAGATAGTAACACTCTTAGGGGCAGATTTATGAGAAAGACATGCAGTGAAGCTCAGCAAGTCACCTTGCTGCGCTTCTGTGTGTGACAGGAAAAGGGCAGGAATATGCTGTATTTAAAAGTATATGGCACATTCCGGCATTTTCCCCTGTGCTTGGCCCGTTTTGGCTGCCTAGCACCAAAGCAGGCACCCTTGCACCATGGTGGAAGACTGCCTGCATTGCATGGGGGATTGTTTTGTGCACAAGAGGCACCTTCCTGCACAAAACATTCCTGAGAGGCAAATTCCTCTGTCTATGTGCGCTGCGGAATGTAACACCCATAAAAAGAGGACGTAATGAGGAGAAATAAGGATATTTCTCCTCGTTACATCCATCGTGGGAGCTGTATCTTTTTTGCGCATTCCCACGTTTACCAGTTCCAGTAAATCTTAAATGTGTCAAAAACCATGGGAGTTGCATGGGAACACCCACGCAACACCCATGGAATGGCTTCCCAGAGCAGAGTAATGCAACGCAGCGATTTGCACTGTGTTACGTGACTCCAGATATATGGAGCCACTCATGGCCACCTAAAGTGGCCTCGGGAGGCTTCATAATTCACATATGAAGTTTGTGTCTCTCTTGCACCACGTTGCGTGGCAGAAGAGCGATGCAAACCCATAAATAGTCCTCTCATTATTTAATATGAGAGAGTCTAAATTCTCTAAATATACGTGCAAACCAGTTATGGAAGAGGGCCTCTTTTAAGGGAATCTATGAAGCTAGGGGCGTCCTATGTTTTTGTAAAGCTCTCACCCACTTACTCAAGTAGCGCGCTTCATCGCCGGGTACTCTGGGTACTGCCTAAGCCGAGGAGGCGTATACACACATATATTATGAAGTGTGATGCATTATAGCTCATTCCCCTCACCTCTCCCTTTACCCGTATGAAGGAACTCTCACTAATAAAGAGAGCAACATGATGAGCCTTAGATAGTTTTAAAGCACCACTTCAGTAACAATAGATCATGAAAGATGCTACTTACTAATGTAGTAGCACACCCTGGGTATGCAGTAATGCCCAGGTTACCCAATGATGGAGCATGTCACTTCTTTCCGCAGGGGGGGAAATGGTCAGAAAACAATTAGGGGAAAGGGTGGAGATGACCCTCCCAGGCATCAGGCTGGCTGGCTAGCTGCCAACGAAGAACAGTCACTACAGTCTTTTTGCTCGCTTTGGGACAGCTTAGCCCCAATATGCCTGTGACACATAAAGCCCCAAAATGTAACATGGAGACACAGGAAATTGGCACAGCTACACTATTTGGGCCTGGGCTCGCCAGCACCAAGGGAAACCTACCAAACTCAGACATTTTTGAAAACTAGACCCCTGGAGAAGTCAAGGTAGTATGCCTTGGGCAGATCCCACAAGGTTTTCTTACTTCCAAAGCCCTGCAAACCTCAAACTTTGCCTAAAATCATGCATTTTCCAAACTTTTCTGTCAGGGAAAGTTCTGAACCTGCACGGATCCATAGGGTTGGTACCCAACGATCCTTCACTTCTCCTGATAAAAATGCTACCCTGCTTGCGTGGCTGAGCCTAATGACTCAATGAATACTTGGCATCAGTTAATCACCATTTACAATATTTTGAACAGAGAGCTGGGTTTAGGGTTAACAAGGGTAAATAGGTCCCTGGCACAAGAAGAAGTAACTCAACTGAGAAACGAATTTCCCTTTAATGGGCTATCCATCACAAGCGGATTTAGGTATAAAGATATTACCCTCTTCATCAGAGATATTACAGGCTAACTGAGTGAAGCTGAAGAGTGAAATAACAACTGATTTACCCAGATGGAGCACTCTACTGCTCTAGTGGTTAGGTAAGATAGCCACGGTTAAAATGACTTTTTTTGCCACAACTCCTCTATTTATTCCAAGCTATGCCGACTCCTACCCCGAGGGAAAATATAGTCACACTGCTAAAAAAACGATAGAAGCCTTTGTCTGAAATGTTAAACGAGCTAAAGTTTCTAGGAACATATTAATGGAGCCTCGGATAAGGGGTTGGTGAAAGAGTTGGCCCGCCTGGTTTATTGGGATACTACCAAATGGCGTACCTATGATTCTTTCAGGCTTGGACTATATGGGGAAACATATAAAACAAGCATAGGCAAAGCCAAAAGGTCTTGCCTATGCAAAAGCAGAATGTCGTAGAGTGTCAGAGTGGTGTAGCGTAGAGTGTCGTAGAGTGTTGTGAAGGGAGCAGAGTGTCATAGACTGGAAGGTAGTAGAGCGGAGTAGAGTGTTATAGGGAGGAGTGGCATAAAGTGTTGTAGAGTGGAGAGGTGTAAAGCAGAGTGGAGTGGCACAGAGTGAAGTGTAATGTCGTAGAGTGGAGCAGACTGACCTACAGTGAAGTGGCGTAGAGTACAGTGATGTTGAGTAGATTGGCGCAGAGTGCAGTGGTTTAGAGTAGAGTGCTGTCGCATAGAGGAGTGATGGATGCAGAGAAGTTGAAGTGAGGACCCTTTTACAACCCGGGTTGGTCAACCCTGTTTTAGCTTAGTTTTACATTTACAGTTCATGTTTTATTCCTGCTAGCAAGGCTGCTTTCTAGTAAAGGCTTTTACATTTTATCAGTTTGCTTCTATGCTAGAAAAGCACTGAACAGGTTGCTCATTTAGCTTAGCCTTTGCACAACAGATATAATCAGTACTTTCTGCCCAAGGCTATGGAGGAAGATACACAATATGCTAACTAGAGTTGCCAGTCCAGGAGACATCTTCTATCACCAAGGCGCAGCATTCCATCAGAACTATAGTCCCAGTGTGGTATGGGTTTATTATAGAAACAGCACACTGACCCAAGGAGGGTAGAGGGCATTCCGGCCACAATGATCCTGGGACACATGCTGTGTGACACGCAGCTGCCAGCTTCCTGGGAGGATTGCCATCTACACGACAGACTGATTCCTGATATTCTATCCAGGTATGGGGCTGGGGCTAATCCCTTGGATCAGGTCAGGCAGAGGGTTACAACCAATATGCTCTCATATAGACAAAGGGTTAGGTAGGAATTTCTAGAACATCTACAACCACAAAACATCATGGTCTCACCAATATTTGGTACCGAAGCATTGCATGGTCACCGTCGCCAATATACTCAACTTGAAAGTTTTGTTCTCTGAAAGTGGGCGGTTGTTATTCAAATATGGTCCAATATTCATTTTTCGTTTCCCGAGATGAAGCAGGTTGATTAGTTGTAAATCTGCCATTCATTGCTCAGAATCCTAAACTGTTCAGAGTGCTGGCCAGCTGGAAGTCATCCTGTACTTCCCTGAAATTATTCTAAATTATTGTGGGGATTCCCATCTGAGAGTCCTCTACTTGTTGCCACGGGGGCTTGAGTGTTTGCACCAGCAAATCTGAGTTGAAGTTGCCTGTGAGGAGCCACAGCGTGTCGGGATAGGACAGTAAACTGTTTTGTGATCCCACCAATACAGAGTTTTGATAGGCTTTTTTCTTTGTGTGGTGCAGGTTTATATAGACATTTCCAATGATTATTGTTGGTGGTGCCAGCGGAACAATGGGGGAGGAATGTAATTTGATAATAACAAGATCACCTTCTCCTCTATGTGATAATGTGACTTCAACTACCTAGTTAATTTGTATGTATCTTTCCACTCCTCCTGACAGATGGCCCCCTTTTTCCGATGGTTCGGCTGGGGCCTGGTATTCATTGTGATTTTACCAGGGGCACGATGATCGCTGCCAGGTTTTTTGAAGACATATCTAATTTTGTTGAATTCTTTTAAAAAGTCAAGTCTTTTAAGTATGTTGTTCAAGCCTCTGACATTTCAGGAAAGAATTGTTAAGACAGAGTCTGAGTTATGATTTGAGCCACCAGTGCATGGAAAGCTTTCAATGTTAGGGGCATTGATCATTATTAGGTTGCCAAAAAAATGGTGTAGCTGGTGTACTCTGGGATCACAAAGCATCTTGGAATCGATATGCCTTAGAAGGGATTGCCAATCAATTCAGGGTCTTTAGCGTCCTGAAGGATGGATCAGAGTCTTGTAGTCCAGGACATTCCTATGACCCTTTTTGCATTGATGACTGCCCCTTCTGGGCCAGTCCAGAGGACACTTCTGGGTATCAGATAACTGGAGGGGTCCTTATCTGGATACCACATGCTTCAAGAACCGCTTTGTGAGATAGTACTTTGGCTTTGATCTCACTGCCGGACAATATGAGAGTCACTCATTCATTGATGTCTCCAATTTCCCCCCTCCTAAATGTTGCTGAACGAATCTCAGAAAAGGAGATTTTCTCAAGGGCTGGTAGTGCAGAGAATAGTTGTAACAGATTCCCCTATTTAATATATGATCTTTACCCTGCGTTGGATACTCGGGGTACAAAATTAATAGACTGGACTCTTTCATCAGTTAACAAGCTATTGATGATGTTCTGGTACCCGCAAGTGAGCCTGGCACTCCTGAGCCTGCTGCTGTGCTTGGAAATGCTCTTATTAGGGCCCAGTTTCCTTTAGCGACACTCCGTTTCTCTTAATTCCATCTCTGTCTTATTCCAGTCAGTTGGTGCTCCATTAATGGCACTCCCACTGAGAAGCTGCATCTCTGTCAATATAGGTGTGGCAGACATTGTTGGCCCAGACAGAGGGAACTTTACCATACCTGGATGAGCGGCGTGCAGTTCACTATTATTACTGTTGTTTCCTTCGATGATTAACTTTTCAGCCTGGGTTAGTACTGAGGTGCTATGCTGCGTGCCGTCTGATTTCTTCGCGCGTTCCTTCCAGCCTTCGGGCAGGGTCACTTTTCTTTGGTTGAGGCTTAGTAGATTTTTCTCTCCAGCACTTAAGAAGTATTAGTTTTCTCCATGGGAGACTTACTTGATTTTTCTATGAGACACTTGGGTGGTGTTCTGTCCGTTGTTATTGACAATGTTAAAATCCTCTGCCTGTTCCAGTTCATCAGATGCAACCCCCTCTAGGTCAACCTGCTTAAACAGAGGAAAGAAGCTGCTTACTATATTGATGGGATTTTGACCCTTTTTTAATTATTTTTTTTAATTGTTTATTTTTCTCCAGAAAGCACTGGATGAGCTTTAGAGCCCTCTGTTGACTTATCCTCTTTCTTCTGAAAGTAGACTTTCAATTATTTTTAGACAGTTTGTGTAACGAGTTCTTCCATGATGTTCTGGTTCACATGCAAGTCATTTCTCCCCTCTGGAGTCTCTGATTCCTGGCTCCTATAAACAGGATTTTGCTCTTTTTACATTGCAACATTGCTCTTTAAATCCTGAATTAAACTGGACATAGTTTCTGGGAGGCTAGCTGGTTTATCCATTAAGCGCATACAGTAGCACAATGGTTCTAGTGCTTTAGCTATTGATGATCGTGCTTTAGTGATATGATTGTTTAATTGTTCCAGTTTCAAGTCTATTGCTCTTGTGTAAGTAGCCAATGCCTGCAGTACAGAGATTTGCACGCCAAGTTTATCAGTGTGCAAAATTGTTGCTTGACCGGTCACCATCAGTGTCCTCTCCAGTTGGCCCCACGGCTCTTTATTATATTCGGTTTGCTGGTTCGGACATTCTTGATTTTCAGAAGAATTAGGTGGATTGAAAGGGGTGGCCGGCAGTTCCTTGGAGTTTTTCATACAAAGAGCTCCATTAATGGTCAAATAAATCCAAGGCAAGCGGGAGCTCTTGGTCTGTTATGGACTTGTTTAAAACATCATCTCTCAGAAGTTTTGCCTCGCTTCTGGAGTCGTTGAAGTTAGCATTTGTATTGACATTTCTACTGGCTCCTTAATACTTGCCTCCTTTGCTGGCGTCTGAGTTTCTTTCTTACTGGAGCGATTTCCAAAATATTCTATTTTTGCTGCACATACACCGTTGATCTTGTTTTCTACTATTATGGTGGGTCAAAGTGGGTATACTGGGACTTCACTGACCATCGCATCCCGCTCTTTCCCACTAGATGTTACTGATGATGTTGACGAAGCAGGTCCAGGTCACTGGTTACCTCCCAAGGTGCTAACACCTCCTCCATTTTCTGCTCAGTGGGACTTGTTTTGTGCTTCTTTTGACTCTCACATAAGCTTGTCTCAAGCTGGGGGTCCCTAGGAGCACCCTTAAAGTAAGACCTGATGTGATTACCTTGGTTGGAGCAGTTTGACTGCACTGGTCCTACTTCCAATAAGGGAAGCATTTGTGGGGTGGTGGTAATAATCCCTGTTGGAAAGGGACCTGCTTTGCTCAGTAGCGTAGCAGGGGGATCAAAGCCCCTTTGTGTGTATTTTGCGGAGTTTTTTCTTCAAGGTCTTTACCCTTTTGATTCTTGTTGTGGCCTGTAATAGAAGGGAGCCACATTCTCTCAGTGGCAATCCTGACTTATGTGTATGACCCACAAACCATGAGAAATCTGTTAGTCGAATGGGTCAGAATCAGGGAGGCAGAGACCGAAGACAGGGCAGGAGTCTATAGAAGTCTACAGTGCTGAAAGGGAGCTTTGCACGAATGCCACAGGTAATCCTGTGCCCCTCCCTCCTAATGCCTGACGTCTATTGCCACGGGTTCTCTCACCAACAACGTCCGTCTGTCTCAGACTGCACACCTCACCACCAATCAATGTTATACTATTATATGAGGCATTAAGTGTTATGTATGGTGGCAGTAGATGCAATGGCGACTGATGGCTGACCACACCCATATAATGAGTCTGGGGGTGAACTCTGAGCTAGTTCAGGCCACCCTTCGTCGTTGCTGTGAGGAAACTGGAGCTAACCTGAGGTGGCACAGGGGAAACACTGGTCATAAAATTCTTGCGAAAGTCTTGCAGGATGCTTACAAGAACTACCAGCCTGGTGGGTCCAGGCGATGGCAGATATAGCTTGCTGAACTGTGCAGGGGTGGAGGTTAGGTAGCTTAAGTAGCTTGAACTTAAGTTAAATTACTTACACTTAAGCTTAAACATGGCTTAAATTAAGTTGCTTCCACCAACTGACTTGAGTCCAGTTGTTGCTGGAGGGCCGCCTTGCCGTGGTACGGGCTCCTTATGCTTGATGTCAGCATCGGGGGCTCACAACTTTCTTCCTTCATCCCCTCTTCTTACAGTGGCACTGCCACAATACTGCCACCACTGATTTCCCCCCCCCCACAACTTTCTTCCTTCACCCCCTCTTCTTACAGTGGCACTGCCACAATACTGCCACCACTGACCCCCCATCCCCCCACAACTTTCGTCCTTCATCCCCTGTTCTTATAGTGATACTGCCACCGCTGATTCCACTCTCCCACCCCCCCCCCCTTCAAAATCAAGAGTTACTTGATAGCGTGGCATTCCTTTCCAGACTCTGTGGGCTGAGGTCCTGTTCACCACACAAGCGAGCAGACAAAACTCGGAGATTGCTGGGGTGGAATGAGACAGTCAATCAGTCTAAAGGTTGAAGAGCAACTCCTGATGCAAGTCCTGGTGCAAGCCGGCGGGCCAGCAGCGAGTCCTGGGATGAGCCGGAGCTGCAAGCATGCATTGAGGTCAGACACAAGCACGGCGAACAGAAGTGGACCTCTCCTTATCAAAGGTTATTTCCACTACCTAAGCAAACATCAGTAACTGCATATCCTTAGAAGCACACTGAATAAAAAGAAACTGCCTCAAATTCAACATTGTCAAAACAGAAGAGGTACTTTTTGGCAAAGACACCTTTCTCTGATGCCGAGGCTGGTGTCCCACCGAGCTACGCCCTTCTCCTTGCCCATCCAATGCTAGCGGGAACCTGGGCATCGTGAGCAACAGCCGAATCTACCTGACCCATCAAGTCAACAAGGTTGCTTCCACACCCTCTAAAGTTTCAGGAAAGCCTTGGCTTCTTATGGACACCTGCAGATCCGTCATGCATAACCTTGAAACCAGCAGGCTTGACTACTGCAACACCCTCTATGTTGTCATTACTGCCCAACTCCTCAAAAGACTCCAAGTTATACAGAAAGCAGCTGTAAGACTCACACTCAAACTACCACACTGCATTCAAATATCTAACCACCACAAAGACCTCCACTGGCACCCTATCCACAAGGGTTCCCTTTCGAAACTCCTCATACATCTACAAAGAACTACACAGTTAAGACCCAGCATACACCTCTTCTTAGCTAACCTGTTCCTTGTTCACGTTCCCCACAAACGCCAGGCCAGACCCGGAGGTTGAGCTTTCTCCTGCATCGCCCCAAAAACCTGGAACAATCTCCCCTACCAAGTCAGAGCCACCAGCTTTGTTTCTGAATTCAGGAAGAAACTGAAAAACTGGCTCTTCCTATAGGCCACATCCCCCCCAGACAGGCCAGCACTCCCCACTTCACAAGCACCAGGATACTCTCCCGGGTGATATGTGCACATTACAAATAGAAATAAAATATTGTAACAAGCATGTCATCTAGCTACACAAGTTACACAAGGTAAAATTGTGCTGTGTTTTCACTCTCTTGATCAGGGCGCTCTCATTCAAAGATATTTCTGCACAGTTGCAGGCAAGCCCATCAGGCCCTGGGGATACGGGTTACAGATGGTTGTCGAAAAACCTACACTTCTTGGATGGATATTTTAGACCTACATGCACAAGTTTATGTCACTACGCTGGAGCTGTTGCACACTCTCAAACCAGGAGATAGCTAACCTCAAACCAGCACTAGTCAATCTGAATGCAGCTTCTGTTTTGTCAGACTCCTGATTTAGTTATTTGGCATCTGCAAATTCTATTATTTCTGTTTGGGGACATTATTACAGATTCTGGAGCATCACAGAAGTGCAATGAGGTACATTTAGATTTAATTAGGAATTAGAATTAGCTTTTGGCAGCTCCTTTTATTATTTGTCAGATGGCCTATGTATGTTTAACTTTTTTTTATGACTGCAACAGGATTTTGCAGCATCCCTAATGTAGTCTGTAAGATTTGTTTTCTCTACCTGGCTACATTCTTTTAATTGCTTCTAGAAACCCATGGACTATACTGTGAACTCCAGAAGACTGTTAGTCCTATAAAGAAACAGGGACAATTCTGTGCAGTCACTCTTGCACTTCCTTGGTGCCACTATACATTTATTTTCAGAATAATGCAACAACTAGAACCCCTATTGATTCTCTCTCTTTCAGCCATTCGCTCAGCCAGGGTACAAAGTGTCCCTAAATGGCCCTTCTGCCTCTTTTCACTGCGCTGTTAAAGGCGACTGTGAATCCATGCTCCAGTGGGCATAATATACACTGCCTAGGTAACAAAGCGATTGAGTGATGGTTGTATGAAGAATTAGTGATCAAGGTATTGCAATACATCAGGAGATTCATGGCCCTGAATCGCAGGATAACAATGAACAAAAGATTGGACTTTATCCTGCATTATTCACATGAACACAGAAGATCTTCTGTATTCATTGTAATCTCATATTCCACTTCTTGCTAACATTTGTATCTGTTATTTAGAATTAACTTTAGTTTTTTTTATTGAATTTTCAAAAAAGAATGATGTTGGAATCTCACAGATGAGACAATGGAGCTGATGACACACCCAGTGCCTGATTACACATGCTTAATTGTGTTAAATACTGGCAGCACCAGGCCTTTGTTATCCTATGAGATCTGTCATCACTGACAATCTTACCCCCACCGCTGACATCTTTATCTTCACCGCCCCTTCCCCGCCACATTCCCAGGCTTTACTGAGGATCTACTTTTAACCCATAGCCTGTTGCAATATATTTGTGACCCCCAGCTCACTTCAATTCATTTATATTAAAAAGTATTCTACAGATGGATGTTCTATAACATCTCTAATTATTACTTTTTTATATTTCCCAGTATCAAACTTAATTTTTATGTTGGAGAGATTGTTGCATATTGGAGCTGTAACTTCAGATGTTCATCATGAGTTGTATATTTTCAAGTTGTCACCAAAAAAACTGATCTCTGGCTCGGATTTACACTGGTTCAACAAGTAGACCAACTCATAGTTTGAACCAGGGTATAAAATAGATCAGACCAATTTTAACCTATTTATATTTCCTCTTAACAAAAGTAAACCAGGTTTTCTTCTTTAAAAAAAAAAAAATCTTTCCACACTCCTGATGAAGTACAAACAGACACAGAGTGTAAGGGGTTAACAATTTGTTTCCATTATTTTGCTTCCACAAAAGTAAGTATGTATAGACTGCACCTAAACATGTTTGCTTCACTCATTTCTAATGGGAAATAGACCTACACTGCAAATGTATTACCCTGTTGTTTGTGCTTGTGACACATTTATAGAAAATGGCCTTGGGTGTTTGTTGAGGGATCAATTTAGGCTTTGGATTGGCATAAAATTTGTATCCAAGAGAAATATAGTGCGAGATAGATGGACGTTCATTTTACTGTGTCCATTTTATTGGTGTGTTATTAAATCCTCTGGTGTCAAACGTTTTGCACCGCAATGACAGAAGAGTGTGATCCACACAGTAGTGGGTCAAAAAAACAAACAAAAAACCACAGCTTGTCTAATATTGTTGAATAAAATGAATTAACACTGAAAAGTTCATTTATTTACATAAATAAAAAAATATGTGGCAGGCAATTCTGCTGTAGTGTAACTTTATCATCATTTCAGGCTTTCAAGAATGCAAAGGTCACTTTTTAAGGCAGTGGAAGAGATCCAATGAAGGGACATTGCGTGTCTTAAATGAATACAAAAATACCAACATAATATACAGTAATAGAATTCATGTTCGAACCTTGCAAGACAATATATATATATATATATATATATATGTATATATCAGCTTTCAGTGTAAAATTATGACGCTGTGCTGGGCATCAAAACAGACTTAGCGTTTGTGGATTCACACAAGCTCTAAAAGGTCCCATTTCAGACTGAAAATGGTCTTCATCCAGTGTGTATTTTTTGGTGGTTTGCAAGACCTGACCTTTCAGTAAAGTTTTTCTCATACTCGCTGCAATGAAACTGCTTCACTGCCATGTGTGTCATTTTGTGCTTCACAAGATTCAACTTTCGAGCAAAGGTTTTCTCACACTCACTGCAGTGAAATGGCCTCGCTCCAGTGTGTATTCTTTGATGCTGAATAAGGTTGATCTTTTGAGAAAAGGTCTTTTCACAGTCGGTACAGTGAAAGGGCTTCACCCCTGTGTGCACTCTTAGATGAACTACAAGAGTTGACTTTCGAGTAAAGCTTTTCTCACACTCTGTGCACTGATGGAGTTTCACTCCTAAATGTATTCGTTCGTGAGAAACAAAAGTTGACCTATGATTAAAGCTTTTTCCACAAACATTGCAGTGATAGGGCCTCAGTCCTGTGTGGATTCTTTGATGCCGTAGGAGATTAGGCCTTTGTGTAAAACTTTTGTCGCATTTGGTGCAGTGAAAGGACTTCAAACCCGTGTGTATTCGTTGGTGCTCAAGAAGACTTGCCTTACTAATAAATCCTTTCTCACACTCGGTGCATGGGAAGGGTCTCTTTCCTGTGTGTAGTTTTTGGTGCTGATAAAGATTTGATTTTTGAGCAAAAGCTTTGTCACACTCAGTGCATTGGAAAGGTCTTGCACCCGTGTGTGTTCTTTGGTGATTTAGAAGATGTGACTTACGAGCAAAGCTCTTCTCACACTCAGAGCAGTGAAAAGACCTCACACCTGTGTGTCTTCTTTCATGTTGTCTAAGATATGACTGTGTAGTAAAGCTCTTTCCGCATTCAGTACAGGGGAAAGGTCTCAGCCCTGAGTGGATTCTCTGATGCATCTCAAGAGCCTCCTTACTGATAAATCTCTTCTCACACTCTGTACAGGGAAAAGGCCTCACTCCTATGTGTGTTTTTCGGTGATGAAAAAGAGTTGCACGGTGAGTAAAACTTTTCCCACACTCATTGCACTGAAAAGGTCTCACACCTTCGTGGATTCTCTGATGCGCCACAAGATCTGTTTTTTTGAAAAAACGCTTCTCACACTCAGTACAGGGAAATAATCTTTGCTTTCTGTGGATTTTTAGATGTTTTTTTAATATGGATTTCTGAGTAAAGTTCATCTTGCATTCAGAGCATGTATAGGACTCTTTCTTGTTAATTTTTCCCGTCGCCAATTGTTGTACTGCAGAATAAAATAAAAAACGCAAGTTTAAAGATTAGAAATTGTTTAATAATACAAACAGAGCTGTGATGCTACATGTCAATTTTGCAAAGTCTCTTTACAGGAAGATATTGAGGTTCTACTCAAATGAAAGTTTCACATTTTCCATTGATAGACACAAGTTGGACAGTCCTCTAATGTAAAGTGCTATCAATTAGCCCTGCCAAAGGACAAAGCCAGGACTTTTACCCACACACATGAATCCCTGAACGAGGGAATTGGTTGGTATTGTGCAATCTTGTGACACACAAATGATTGGCAATCCAGTTGCAGTAAGAGTAGAGCAGTCTGTCAGATCACTCAGGCGCCACAGGACAGACAGTGGCTACTGGGCCCCAATCGTGGTAGTTGATGTTGTTTGTCACCGGTGACCTTGATTCCACAAACAGAGCTAGGTACAATACTTTCACACTTGACTCTCAGGATAGCAGGGGTAAGTAGCAGAGGGGGAGAGACACAGTGACAGAGAGAGAGAAGCTCAGAACTCAACAGCCAACCATCAGACACAATAAAATATTACCCAACTGAGTGATTTTCTTTAGTGGAAAAAGAAAGTATATTAGTCAGAAAGCAAAACTAAATACTACACAACACAATGAGAGCATAATACAGACTTGAATATAGTGGAACCTCCCAAATGAAGTGCTACTCCCTCCTCTCTTTATAGCACCCCTCTCCTTCCTGCTATGGTTGAGTTTCTGTCTTTAAAGTTCCTAATCCTATTTGGAGTAGGCAAGGATTAGACACAAGTTTGGAGAACTCAAAGCAACCCCACTCACTAGTGGAGCACCTCAGTTCAATGTCTCTTTCAACCCTTTGTTAAAAAAAAAGTCTTAAACAGCACAGCAGACTTACCACTTACGTCAGTCTCTGTCCTTGTATGCAGGGCTAGCCCCATCTTGATCTGCTCTTGGTTGCATTGCACTTCAGGTTATATGAAGGAGGGGGGAATGGGGGAAAAGTTGGGAGGGGGTTCAGGGGGCTGGGATGCACTACCACACTTAAGGCACTCGTTCTCTCTTTGCGATAGCTGCAGTGTTGTTTGGATCAGAGTCTATGTAGTGGGCTCACAAGGCATGTCTGTCGGTCACTCTAATCTTCGATAGCTGTGGCCTTCATGGCTGGCTGCAGGATGGTTATTGAATGTACCAGTTTCTTTGCAATGAAGTCTCTGTGGCAATTGCGGCCCCTGGGCAGATCCTGGCTTAAATTTTGGCAGGACGTGGCCTTCGTTTTCTTGAGCAGCAGGAGTAGTACTGATAGCTCAAGCTTGTGGCAGGCTGCTGGGTTTGATACATTTCATTTGGAAACTGCACAGAGAAACTGGGTGGACCTCTTCATCTGGGTTTTCCATGATGGGCAAATGCTGAGCATCTACTCCTGGACAGTCAATCCTCCCGAAGGACCAGGCACTATTCCTCTCTCACCATGCAGTCAGGCGTTTAGGGTTTCATGCAGATTATCAGCCCTTCTATGAGGAAGTGAGAATGTCGGGGGATGTCCCCTCAATTCCTGGAGACAGGCTGTGAGCCAGACACCAGGCCTGGTTACACAGCAGTTGTTCTAGTACTCTACAGAGCAATCTCTTCTTCTTGGGACTGGAAAAAGTGAGGTGGACTCACTGTCTAAATCTTCAGACCTGGTTGGGGTGCATTTCGTCCAAATGTCATTTCGTGGCTGCTTTCCAGACACATTCTTTGTGCAAAGCGATGTCTCTCACAGCAGATAGCAACAGAGCTGGCTCCGAGCAAGGAACACTGAAGTGTGAGTTCATGGCTCATCATCCTTCCTGAAGCAGTAATCAGTGACAGACTAAATGGGCAGACCTGGCCAAAGAAACTTCTGCACTTTGAACAACAAATACTGTAGCCCTACCCGTCACATTCACCACCTACCAAATGGCAGTACTCATGAAGAAATCATCAGCAGAAACCTTGCAAGTAGGCCCCTCGTGGAATTTATAAAGAGAGACCTGTTTCCATGCTGCTCTCTTCAATGTCTGGGTCTCCTCCCTCCAGCGACACTAATGTAGCCGATACACTTCCCCCTGTCTGGGGGAGCCATCCTCACCCTTCATCTTGTGCCATGTTAAACCAAAGCCATCCAAAATAGATCTCCCATTGGCTTCAGTACTCTGACATATACACACAAGCACAAAGTCCTACCATCATATCTGTGCCACACACTCACTACACATGCTTGACTAACTCCAAATGATTGACATGCATATAAACTGATAGCAGAGGTTTCTGGGTCTCACAAAAAGTAAACCTTTTATTACAGTGGGATTAGTAGACCACGCTTTCGTTGAGAAAGAGAAAAATATATTTTTGCACTGCTTTCAGAAAACATGGTGTGCTGCCACGACCGCTTTATGACATAGCCAAGGAGAGCACAGTGATCCATTGCCTGTCAGAGATGCTTGGTGCATCCCTATAGGTTACAGAACAGATCATGGGCCTCAGATGGGCAGGGGCTGGCCTCTTTCTCTGCGTACATGCCAGATTAGCACAACACTGGGGCTAAAACAAGAGTCTGGATACCAATTTAACATTCAGTCAGGAAAGAGGTAGCTGTCCCATGCAGAGGACATTCATCATAGTCTAGCAGGGTCTACAGTATATGGAGCTCTCCCACACTGCTTCCAGCCAGGCAGCTTCAGCCATTATGATCAGCCCTTCCAGACCTCTTTTGTAAATGACATTCTACTTTCTCACAAGGTCGGCAAAACAGTCTCCTGTAAAGCCAATATATCCCTTTCCCCACCTTTGAATCCTTCTCAATTCCCAATCCTCTGTTCCTTGGGCCTCTGCCATTATATAGCTGTAAGGAGTACAATCTCCAGCCCACTTTCTGAAAATCTGAAACAAGTGTGAGTGAATTGGCTTTAGCTCTTTGTACCCTTAGAAAGACCTTCTTGGAACCGGGGAGGATTGTGAAATCACCAAACATCCTGCCTGGCACAAATGAGTCAGTGACATAGTTCACCTTCAGCTTTCCTATTCTTTGTCAGACTGTACGCAACATAAATATGTGTTTCTCTCTCTGTCTCTTCCACACAACCAGTCACTGGTCTGTCTATACTCAATGCTTTCCAACCTTTATGGGGCCTCTTACAGTACTCATTTACTTTACTGGATCATATATTATTTGCTTACAATACAAAAAATATTTTCCAAACCACAACGCTCTTCTATATTCACAACTAAGCTGGTTTCACTGGTGGCAGGAGGGATAAAATTGTCTATAGCTCTCATTCCAGAGCCTTTGAGCACCTGTAACAAGCAAGTGAAACACCCCATCGCATTTGTGCTCCCTAGCCAGTTACCTTTATTGTTGCTGAGCGGTGTGGATCAGAACCTGCTTCTCTGGTGCTCAGTGATATCCTAACTTGGATATTTCTCTTGATGTTTTGTGCAGTTCTTTCTCTCCAGCCTCTTCTTCCTTCAGCTTGGGCAGCTTATGATACTTCCTGTATTGCACATCCTGTCACTGACTGCTCGCAGCAGACAACCCTCATAAACTTTGCGTATCTTGGTGAGGAACGGCCACAAGTGCTGCTCTCCACTCTGTGTGCCACCAGTGGTACAAAGACCCGCTGTGAACAAAATTACTTTCATTTCATTTAGAGGGTTTGCCAATTTCATCATTAGCAAGAAGATTTTATAGTGTAGAGTCTAACCCTTGTGCGCTGTTCTGAGCAAACTTTCTTTTGTTGTGATAGATAAGCACCCCACTCACAGCTGCCCAACACCTCCTAGGCCCCCATTACAGTGAAGACCACACTCACTAGTCCAATGAAAGTGGTGTGATTAACGCTGGTAAAGGTGCCAAGGCCATTCCCCCTGGCACAAGACAAGCTGTTTCTGCTGGATTCATTTGTCATGGTTCAAGGAATAGGTTCAACACGTTTGAAAGCAGAGATGGAATCCACTGATGCTCTGCTGACTTTGTTGCACAGTCAAGCCAAGCTACTACTTTAGGTGTTGGGTGCCACTGCACTGCAGGAGTGAACCTATGCTTAATTCTGGGTAAAGTACTGCAGGCATGTTACATCAAGAGGCCGAGCCAGTCAAATGCTTGAAGAGTAAAGAAGTGGAAGCTCTTCAGGATATGTGCTATGAGGCAAGGAGAGTCAGTCAATCAGGATTTATAAAGCGCGACTAATCACTTGATGGGGTATCCAGGCGCTTGCAGGTCCCAGGGGCTTATTTGAGTAGCCAGGTCTTGAGGGCCATTCGGAATTCCGGAAGTGAGGTGATGGTTTGGAGGTGTGTAGGGAGGCTGTTCCACTTCTGCTTCAGTATAAGCAGGGAGTATGAGCAAGTGAAAGGGAGGCAGAGCGTACTCTTCTCGACGGTTGGTGGTGGTTAATGTACGCGGGTCCTTAGTTGTGTAGAGCCTTATGTAGAGCCTTGCGTGAGTGGGATCTCTGGTGCGGAATCTCAGGTTGGCCGCTACAGTACTTATTTACAAAGAAGGTAAACCGATAGAGCAGTATGCCTCATATAGACCCATCACTTTGCCTAATCTTGAAGTGAAGATTTTGAGAAGGTGCTGGTGAACTGCCTGACCCAGGTCATAGACAAGCTAATAGACCCAGACCAGTTGGGTTTTAAACCCTTGATATCCACGCAACGCAATCGTAGGCAGCTGTTTGGATGTCTGGTAAGAAGGGAAAGTTTGAAACAAAAACTGATCCTCAGCGTGAGATGCTGAAAAGGCATTTGATTTGGTGGAGTGGCATTACTTACTGGCGATCCTGCATAAGGTTGGGTTTGGGCCAGAGTTTTGGATTTGGACTCGACTCATCTACACTGGACACTTGGCATGGGTTAGAGTCAATGGAGTGTGCTGTGAGAGTTTGAGCTGGGAAGGTGGACAAGGCAGGGGTGCCTGCTCTCTTCCCTGCTGTTCGCGTTGGCAGTGGAGCCTTTCGCGAAACAGCTGAGAGTGGATGCTCAGACTCCTGTGATAAGGCAGTCCCTGGGCTTGGAAGATGTGATCTCCCTCTATGTTGACGATCTCTTGCTTATATTGACAGACTCAATTCATTTGATACCTCGAATATTAGAGATCCTAGGCATATATTGAAGGTATTTAGGGGTTTGCATTAATTGGCACAAGTCTGTTGTGTTCCTGACCACTCCATGGCAACCCCCAGTGGGTTGGGATTGTTCCCTATGCTTGACGTGGGATGGATTTGTAACGCTTGACCAGGAGGAAGTTTTAGAGACTGACTTTGGTAAGGGTTCTCGAGGAATACAAAACTCATGTGGGGTATTGGCAGAAACTCCCTATCTTGTTGCTAGGAAGTGAAGCCCTCTACAAAATGATCACCTTGCCCAGGCTTTTGTATTTGCTGCAGAACACACCATATAAAGTGCCTGTAGATGCAGTGATGAGATTGCTACTATGGGATGGGGGTGCCACACTAACAGCTCTATCAACACTTACCAGGAACCCCGTGATGTATAGCCCTCCCAAACATACACCTGTGCTACTGGTCAGTGCAGTTATTGGTGGTGAATGGATTGGCCTTTGAGTCTCAGCAAGAGCTGGCTCTATAGCCAAACAGACACCGCATGGGGTCAAGGGGTTATCTACGCCACCTGTATGGTACATTTGGGCACCCAGTCCCTCAGAGGTGGTGGTTAAAATCTGGAAGACGGCCACACAGAAGTTGGGAAAGGAGTGAAAAGTGACACTAGAAACATCCTTATAGAAGTTAGATTGGTCGGCAGATTTGCACAAGTTGGAGGAGCAGAGGCAATGCAACATGCTGGGGACATCAAAACTGGGAGACATCTGAGATACCCGGGGGCTTTATCCCTTTGAGGAGCTACAAAGACAATACAAATTGGCAGGATCACAATGCTATAGACACCAACAGGTGAAACATGCCCTGGCAGGATATGGGGACAGGCTGCAGGAAGGGGTAGTCGAGACGCCGGTGGAATATAGACATTTGGCAGCCCGTTGCACCGACACAAGACCACAGATTTATAGAACATTAATAAACAATAGTTAATCCTTTCTACTTTTGTGAAAAGGGAAATTGGAAAGAGATTTAGGAATTCTGTAGGATGATAAGTTTGGGGGAGGTGGCCATTAGGCAGAGCTCCGATTGGTGCAGCTTGAGATTCTCCACCAGCATACTTTACGACGACCACACTTTGCCACATGGAACGATAGATACTGATACATGTTTGAGAAGCTGTGGACAAACTGGCACAGTGTTGCACACCCTATAGAGATGCCCGTGGCTCCAGCCCTACCGGAGTCAAGTGAGCCTCCAAACTGCAATGGTAATAGGCTCCCAAAGACATTACCCAAGTACATTTTATTATTGTGCAATGTTGTTCTAATGGTGGCAAGGGGGGATACTGTTTAACTATGGGATAGCCTGGAGGTTTCTACAGTGGAGCACTGGTTGGCAAACCTAGACTGGTGTATACTGGCGAAAACATTTGTCTATAAGGCATAAGCCAAGAGGCTGTCTGAAGAAATTCAACAGTGTGGGGCCCATCGAAAGAATTCCAGGACATAAGATGAGTCGGCTGATGACGCAGAGAGGGCGAGGGCGGTGTCCATTCTAAGGGGAGGAGCAGTGAGGAGAGATTCCAAGAGTGTACTACTAGAGCACTTTTGGGGAGATTCATGTGCTTGTCTAAATCCATAATGTTGAGAATGAAACTGTGTGATGTGTCCCACAGTTAGTTGCTATCAGTATTGTTTGTATGGTTCATAACAACAGCAAATCTTAATAAAAATATTTCCATAAAATAAGAGGTCGAGCAAGTCTCTGTCGCTGTACAAGGGCCAGTTGGTCAGGGCTAAGCTTCAGCTGGTTATTCAGGAGACTTTCGCAGGGGAGCTGAGCTCAGGTCTTCCTGTTGGCAGTCTCAACTGCAGTTCCAGTCTGGCCAGGAAGGTTAATGTCCTGACTCCTCCTTCACTCCCAGTGGATGTACAACTCCCAAATAGTGCAGGTAGAAGTTATGAGGTAGAGACCACCAAACCCGTGAGCAGAGAGACTCAACACATGGCAGAAAACAGAAGGCTTTTCTGCAGTGTTTTAACCCAGCAGAAGTACCTTTTAAAACACAAGAGGTACAAGAAAAAAGAAGCAGAGTGCCAAGTGGCAGAAATCCTTTCTGAGCTTTTCTCTCAGACTGCCCAGAGGTAAGTCATGCTGCAACCCTTGGCCACAACAGCTTGTGTTTGTTCCCATGGTGCAGCTTCAGGGCTCTCCGGAGTCTCTTTTTTTTAATGCTGTCGATCTACTCAAGATGCCATCTGCTTTGGGTTCATGCCTGGCTATCGGAGACAGTGAACTTCATGGAAGATCTGTCCAATAGTAGGATATGGAGTTGAACAACACATCTCTGCTTTGAGTCAAATTCGGCTGTTGCCTTAATGCTAATGCATCTTTGGCTCAAAATTCTTCATCGATACCTAGAGTATGAAACTGAAAGCTAGGGAGAGCATTACAATCCCTCCAATTCTTTGTTTCCAAAGAGAGAATGATGTTTTTGTCTCTGCAAACCCCAAAATGAGTCTTTGGTAATGAACATTGTACAGGCGAGGTGTTTTTCACTAACATAATTAAGGGGATCGAGTCTCCTAGGACTAATGTTTAGAAAATGTGCTAGTCACACCAGTCAGTGCTTTCATGGTGTTGCAAACAATGATGGTTACTTGTGGGTTGCTCAGCCCTTCTCTCTCCAATTGTCCACTCATCCAAGGACAAACACTCCCAACATTCCAACCATACAATGATCTCACTCACTGGCTGAGGAGCAGGGAACATTAAGATTGTGGGGAGAATGCATAAGATAGCAAGAGGCCACAAAACATGTCCTGCTACGGGGATGCATTTATCCGCTAAATTTGACAGGTCCACCTCCCTGCGCAGAACATGCTCAGGTGGTATAGAGAGTCACGCTTAACCTGATCATATTGAGCTGAGCAAAGAAACAGCATGACGTAAACTACTAAAGTCCCAGAAACTCAGTCTCTGAGCCCTGATCCATCCATGGATCTTAAGCCAGAAGTCAAGGAATACTCATCAATCAATCAAAAAATGTATTAAGCGCACTACTCTCCTGTTAGGGTCTCAAGGCGCAGAAAGGGGGGGGAGGGTTTGAGGTGCTTTTTGAAAGTTAGGAGGTCCTGGGTCTTGCGTAGGTTGGTGGGGAGGGAGTTTCAGGTCTTGGAGGTGAGGTGGGAGAAGGATCTGCCGCCGGAGGTGGTGCGTTGGATGCGGGGGACTGTGGCGAGTGCAAGGTCAGCGGAGCGGAGAAGTCGAGTAGGTGTGTGGAAGTTTATTCATTCGTTAAGGTAGGCTGGTCCAGTGTTGTGGAGGGATTTGTGAGCATGGATAAGGACTTTGAAGATGATCCTTTTGCTGATGGGCAGCCAGTGAAGGGATCTGAGGTGAGCGGAGATGTGTTTGTGGCGGAGGAGGCCGAGGATGAGACGTGCGGCTGCATTCTGGATTCACTGGAGTTTTTGCTGAAGCTTGGCTGTGATACCAGCGTAGAGGGCGTTGCCGTAGTCCAGTCTGCTGCTGATGAGGGCATGGGTGGCCGTTTTTCTTGTTTCTAAGGGAATCCACTTGAAGGTGTTCCGTAGCATGCGAAGAGTGTTGAAACAGGAGGATGATATGGTGTTGATTTGCTGGGCCATGGACAGAGATGAGTCTAAGATGATGCCGAGGTTGTGTGCGTGGGTGGAGGGTGTTGGGGGTGGTCCACGGGCGGTGGGCAACCAGGAGTCGTCCCATACTGTCTTGTTGGGGCCGAAGATGATGATTTCTGTTTTGTTGGAGTTGAGTTTGAGGTGGCTTGCTGTCATCCATTTGGCGATGTCGAGGAGTCCAGTGTGTAGGGTTGTCTTGGCGGTGGAAGGGTTCCTGGTGAGGGAGATGATGAGCTGGGTGTCGTCTGCGTACGAGATGATGGTGATTCCGTGGGGGCTGAGGGAAGATCCTTGGGGCACCCTGCAGATGATCTTGGTGGCTGGGGACCGGAAGGAGGGAGGCGAACTCTTTGGGTTCTTTCGGCGAGGAAGGAGGTAAGCCAGTCTAGGGCCTTGTGTCGGATTCCTGCGTCAAAAAGGCGTGCACTGAGGGTTTGGTGGCATACAATGCCAAAAGCTGCGGAGAGGTCCAGAAGGATGAGAGCGACGGTCTCGCCCTTGTCCACTTTGGTTCTGATGTCGTCTGTGCAGGTGATCAGGGCGGTCTCAGTGCTGTGATTCTTGCGTAATCCAGCCTGGGAGGCGTCAAGTGCGTTGTTTTCCTCTAGGAAGTGAGACAGTTGGGCGTTCACTATCTTCTCAGCGACCTTGGCGGGGAAGGGGAGAAGAGAGATGGGACGGTAGTTTGTGAGGTCTTCCGGGTCTGGTTTGGGTTTTTTGAGGAGCGTGTTGACTTTGGCGTGCTTCCAGGTGTCTGGGAAGGTTGCGGCGTCGAAGGAGCTGTTGATTACGGCGCGGAGCTGGAGAGCGATGATTTGGCTGGCCTGGTTGAATATGTGGTGGGGGCAGGGGTCTGTGGGGGAGCCTGAGTGGATGGAGTTCATGGGCTTTTCAGTTTCTTCGTCGTTGGTTGGGGTCCAGGTGTGTAGTTGGTTGGTATGGGGGGCGTTGTGCTGTTGGTTATGTCGGTGGTGGTGACGGTGGGTGCAGATGCTGTGAAACTGTTGTGTATGTCTATGATTTTGAGGTGAAAGTAGTTGGAGAGGGAGTTGCAAGTATTTTGGGTGTGAGGGGAGTCGATGGTGCTGGATTTGGGTTTGGTGAGCTCTTTGACGATGGTAAAGAGTTCCTTGCTGTTGTGTGAGTTATTATCTATGCATTCTTTGTAGAATGACCGTTTGGTGGTCCGGATGAGTTGGTGGTGTTTGCGTATGGTTGTTTTGAGGGTGGAGAAATTGCTCATTGAGGGTTCTTGGCGCCATGCTTTCTCAATTTTGCAGCATTCACGTTTGGAGGCTTGGAGTTCTGTGGTGAACCAGGGGGCGGTCTTGATGGTTGCAGGTGTTGTTGTTTCTTTTCAGTGGGGCGAGGGAGTCTGCGCAAGTTGTTAACCATTGTGTGTCATCCCTGTTTGATGTTAAAAATTTAATAAATCCCTCTGAGGGTGAGGCACTCCAGCAGTGCTAGATGGGCACCGTCTTCGCAGCGTATCATCTGAGAGGTGCCATCAAGGTCACCTCTCCTCTTCGTGCCAGAAAAGGTTTTAGTCCTTAAGTCCTTCCAAACCAGTGGAACTTCTCTCAGAAAGCAACATGAGACTCTTGAGAGGAAAGAACAAACCAAATTCTCCAGCCTCTATAGAGTATAGATCCCAATAACTTCCACAAGAAAAAGCTGACCTCTTTGGTATCATCTAAGGAGACCCACTATACGTCAGTGGAGAAAGCATTCTCTCCACTTCCATGTCTACACCTAGATACCAGTGGATGCAGGAATGGTCTTAGTGATGATGACTGTCGGTACTGTACAGCACCCATAGGCACAACCTCCAGGCCACTGCTGCCACACCTGCAATACAGAGGGTCTTGCCCCGCACTAGGCTGCCATCGATACTGCTCCCTTTAGTACTCTGTAAGGAAAAAGGGTAAGGTACTTCTTTAGTTTTAGATGGCTACAATCAAAATCATTTCTTTGCCCATCAGAGGTTCAAAAGGGTGATTTTGGCTCAGGAGATGAATGCTGTCCATGACAATGACTGGTTCTTTTTAGCAGATCTGCAGGACAATTATTTTAATTTACTGAGCTACATTCAATCAGTATTTTTTTTTGTAAAAATCGACTGGGTGAAGCTAGGATCCCCCATGTTGTTTTTAATGTGGAGCCTGTCGTTCATTCCCACCTCATCACAAACTATCCTCACTGCGACATTCAGCAGTGATCCATCAACCCTGCGGCCTGCATTTTATTGCTACTTAAAAATACATTATGAGGGTCATTCTGACCTCGGCGGTAAAAGGCCCTTACCGCCGGTCAGAAGTCCGCCATTCTACCGCCGCGGTCATTCTGACCCACAACGGCGAAACTGCCAAAATCCCGACATCCAAGGAAGGCCGCCACATTAGCGGGCCGCGGAAAACTGGAGATGACCAAACCTCCACCGTCACGCCAACACAAACACGCCCATGCCATTCTGACCCACGAATCCACGCGGCGGTCTTTCAACCGCGGTATTCCATTGGCGGGACACACCGCCACGGTCAAAATACACACACAGCTCCAAAACCCAGCCACATTGGACAATTTGAAATACACACACCTGACACACATCCAACCAACTATAAAACACACACCCACATCACCCACAAACCCCTACGACCGAAGATCATAGACGAAGGAGAGAGAGACACATCACAGAATAGAGAGCTACATCACACAGAGGCACACTACACCATCACACACACCACATAGAAGCACAAAGCACCACACACCAACACACTCTTCACCATATACACCACCCCACACCTCATCCACACCACCCCATGGCACCCCAAAGGCACCCACGCTTTTCGGACCAAGAACTCCGGGTCATGGTGGAGGAGATCATTAGAGTCGGACCCCAGCTCTTCGGCTCACAGGTGCAGCACACCACTATAGCCAGGAAGGCGGAGCTATGGCAGCGGATCGTGGACAGGGTAAACGCGGTGGGACAGCATCCCAGAAATCGAGAGGACATCCGCAAACGTTGGAACGACTTACGGGGAAAGGTGCGCTCGATGGTCTCGCAACACAACATCGCAGTGCAGAAGACTGGCGGGGGACCCCCACCCACTCCACCCGAATTCACAGCATGGGAGCAAGAGGTACTAAACATCCTGCATCCTGATGGCTTCGCTGGAGTACACGGAGGAATGGACTCTGGTAAGTACAATCTCAACTACTTCACCCCCTCCCCCCCCCAGCATGCCAACCCCCACCACCACCCTCACCCCCAACCCCCCATCACACATCCTCCCTGAGAATGTCTCCCCAGCACAACCCACCCAACACCAACCCCTGCATGCCACCACAAACTATGGACACCCATCACCTAAGCATGACCACTGCACATACCCCCCCCCCCCCAACACCCCCACAACACCTCCCCCAAGGGAATGACAGCACTGGGGGACAAGGGCACCCATAAATCGCACACAATAGCACACACAGAAACAATAACCATACTCTCTTACCCCATGCAGGACCCGAACGCCAACACACCGGCCAGGAGGGTCCAGAAATGTCCATCCCCCCCCGGAAGAGGCACCCAGTGATGACAGCAGCTCTGTCGACCTGGAACCTGACGACCAGCCCGGACCATCGGGGACCTCTGGACAGTCGGTTCCCCACACACAGACCACAGCAGACCCAACCCCCTCGGGGAACAACAGCACAGCTCCCACCCAGCGGGCCCATGGCTCTGTCTCTAGGACAGGTCAATCAGCGGTGTGTCTGCCACTACAGGGCCCCCAGGCTAACCCACCACCCCAACAACAACAGGGACCTGGGGGCAGTGGTAGTGGGCACACCGTCCAGGGGACAGAGTCCGGGGGAAACAGGGCAACTCGGAGGGCTGCTGTGCGACAGGGGGGGGAGGAGAGGCCCAGGGAACCGACTCTCCAAGAGGCCCTCACCACCATCATGGCAGCCTACCACCGCTCACAAGAGACGATGGCGACGGTACTGGCCAGGTTCCAGGAGATCCAGGCACAGCAGGAGGAACGCTACATGGGGTTCAACGATCATCTCACCAACATCTCTACCGCCATGGGGAGCCTAGTCCAGGCCCTCCACCGGATAGAAGACACGTTGCGGGACCATGTGGCACCACACAGGGCCCCTGTCACTAGCCTGGACCAGGAACAGCCTACCACCTCCGCCGGCGCTAGTGGACAGGAGGCCCCACCACAACGACAGGCCACCAGAACCCCACCTCCTGCTGAAGAACAACCACCCCGCAAGAGGAGCCTGAGATCCAAAAAAAAGACAGAGTAGGATGTCAAGACCCCCGCCAGCATGAGATACCCCCTGAAGTCATCCCACTGTCCCACATTGCCACCCTGTCCAACCTTGAACTGCCCCTGCTCCATCCTTCCACAGGCATATGGACAATGCACCTGTGAGATTGAGAACTGGACTCTGCCATGGCCATTACTCCACCCCCACCCATCACCGTGTGAATATCATGTACCATTATCTAGCACCAAAAATAAATCACTCAATGCACTGAAATCATGCTGGAGTCAGGCTGTATTATTTACAAATGTAAAACACATTACCGATCAATTATGTTCTGTAAACTTTGTGCTGAACACATACCGAGATCAATAAGCATTAGTCCATGGGCTAACCAAGCAGAAGTCACGCAGTGGGTCATACAGCACTGAAAAGGGAAGGGAGAATCAAACATCAGTTTAAAAGAACTGGGGGGTCATAGACAAAGTTGAGAAAAACGAGGCATTCAGGGAAATTAAAATGGCGTGTGTGATTCTTACCTGTGTGCTAATGAAAATACTGTTGGATAACTCTGTCCCTGTTGTCTGGGTCGTCCTCTGAGTCTTCCTCCTCTTCACTCTCCACAGGCTCTACAGCTGCTTCAACACCACCATCTGGACCATCCTCCTGCAAGAAAGGCACCTGACGTCGCAATGCCAGATTGTGAAGCATACAGCAGGCCACGATGATCTGGCACACCTTCTTTGGTGAGTACATCAGGGATCCCCCTGTCATATGCAGACACCTAAACCTGGCCTTCAGAACCCCAAAGGTCCTTTCTATGATCCTCCTAGTTCGCCCATGGGCCTCATTGTACCGTTCCTCAGCCCTGGCCCGGGGATTCCTCACTGGGGTCAATAGCCAAGGCAGGTTGGGGTAACCAGAGTCACCTATTAGCCACACACGTTGTCTCTGTAGCTGTTCCATCACATAAGGGATGCTGCTATTACGCATCACATACGCGTCATGCACTGAACCAGGGAACATTGCATTCACATGGGAGATGTACTGGTCAGCCAAACAGACCACCTGGACGTTCATAGAATGGTAACTCTTCCTGTTTCTGTACACCTGCTCATCGTCTTTTGGGGGGACTAAGGCTACATGGGTCCCATCAATGGCACCAATTATGTTGGGAATATGTCCAAGGGCATAAAAATCACCCTTCACAGTGGGCAAATCAACCTCCTCTGGGAATATAATGTAACTCCGCATGTGTTTCGTCAGGGCAGACAACACTCTAGACAAAACCTTAGAAAACATTGGCTGAGACATTCCAGATGACATGGCCACTGTTGTCTGGAATGAGCCACTTGCAAGAAAATGGAGGACTGACAGCACCTGCACCAGAGGGGGAATTCCTGTGGGTTGGCGGATGGGGGACATCAGGGCTGGCTCCAGCTGGGCACACAGTTCATGGATGGTGGCACGGTCAAGTCGGTATCGTAGTATGATGTGGCGTTCTTCCATTGTCGACAGGTCCACCAGCGGTCGGTACACGTGAGGATTCATCCTTCTCCTCGCAAATCCCAGCGGACGGTGCCTAGGAAGGACAACATGGAGCACAGAGTCAAGATAATCACTGGTACGTTCACCACTGCTTGCATGGCACACGGTTATCTAGGTATTGAAAGGCGTGTATGTGTGGCAATGCCAGGCCTAGGCCTGTGTGTCGCAGTAGAGATAATGCCATGTGGGCCCTTGAAATGGCGGCTGCCTGACCTGTGAAGTGGGACAATGGGATGTGAGGTCACTGCGCTGGCGGAGCACACCGTGGCGGTAGGCGGTCGAAGACCGCTATACGGAGCCGCATTGGATAAAATTGAAGCCTATGGGTTTCAGGAGCCAATGACGATGTGCGCCGGCGGTCGCGGTACGCACCGCCGCGGTACGCACCGCCGCGGGCGTGACCGCCATTTTCTATCTGCTTAATCACTCGAGACCTGATCATCCACAGGAGAGGACCTATACTGCAAGTGCTGCTGTGAACTCGGTCTGGAAGTGACAATGGCTGCTGCGACTGGGGAAAGGGCCCCTGCCTTCACGTCTGACGAGTTGGAGAAGCTCGTGGATGGGGTCCTCCCCCAGTATGCGTTACTCTACGGTCCTCCAGACCAACAGGTGAGTACACCGGGTGCACATGGAATGGGCGATGCCTGTGTGGAGTGGGGTGGATGTAAGTTGGTGGGGTGGGGGGCGAATGAGGAGTGCAACGCACAACAGATGAGAGCATGTGCTATATTGCAAGGTTGGGGAGGGGGGGCCAATCACATCTAACATGCAGTAAGTTGATGATTGTTTCCTTCCCACCCTGTACATGTCACATAGGTCAGCGCCCATCAGAAAGTTGGGATTTGGCATGCCATCGCCAAGGAAGTCCGGGCCCTGGGGGTCCACGTCAGACGGGGCACCCACTGCCGCAAGAGGTGGGAGGACATCCGCTGCGGAACCAGGAAGACCGCCGAGTCACTGCTGGGGATGGCCTCCCAACCCAGGAGGGGTGCCAGTCGTACCCTGACCCCCCTGATGTCCCGGATCCTGGCGGTGGCCTACCCTGATTTGGATGGGCGCTTGAGAGCATCACAGCAGACACAAGGGGGTGAGTATCAGCACATTCAGCTATCTTTCTGCGCAGTGGAGGCGTCTGGGTGGGGGAGGAGGGTTGGGGGTGACATTAGGCCAGGGCGCTTTCTGTAGTGTAGTCCTCTCCCTTAGGCATGTCCCTGTGCTCCCGGCCCCCACCTCCGTAGGGTGACAAGTCCAGCTATTGATGGTCCAGCCTCACACATGGGTGCGCTTGTCGTCTCCTGACCTGTTGTCCGAGTCAGAAGTACTGAGTAGTGTGCCCCGAATGCGCGGCTTAGTGCATGCGGCTCCTGTGTCTGTCCTCTCCGCCAACGGTGTTGACATTGCATGCACTCAACCAGGTCTTCTCTTTCTCCCCCCACCCTTCTTCTTCATCTTCTTGTGCATGTGTGCATTAGCATCATCAGGCGGAGGAGATTTGGCATCGGAGCACGAGGGAGCTGCAAGCCACAAGGCCCCGGTGGGCACAGGAACAGACACCGAGGGCCCAAGTGAGCCGGAGGGCGAGGGGAGCACCACGACAGGGACCGCTGGTGAGAGCAGCGACAGCGACACGTCCTCGGATGGGAGCTCCCTAGCGGTGGCGGCAAGATCCGGGCCCCCCGCCTCTACAGGTACAGCCGCCACCCAGCGCACCAGCCCCGCCCTCCCAGCAGCCCCTCAGCCTACGCTCCGTGCCCGCTCACCCAGGAAGGCGGGCGTCTCCTTCGCCCCAGGCACCTCAGCCCCTGCCCCTGTTACCCCTGCTGCCCTCAGTGAGGAGGTCATTGATCTCCTCAGGACACTCATTGTTGGGCAGACTACCCTTTTGAATGCCATCCAGGGGGTAGAAAGGGAGGTGCATCGGAGCAATGCCTACCTGGAGGGCATTCATTCGGGTCAGGCTGCCCATCAACGATCGTTCAATGCTCTGGCCTCAGCACTGACGGCAGCCATTGTCCCTGTTTCCAGCCTCCCTCTTCTGACTGCCTCCACCCTGTCTCTGTCTCCTGTTCCTCAGCCTATCCCATCCACACCATCTGACCAGCCTGCACACACCTCAACACCCAAGGGCAGCTCATCCAGACACAAGCACCACAGATCCCACAAACACTCACCCAAGCAACACCCAGATGCAGACATCCCAACAGTCACTACCACCCCTGTGTCCCCCTCCTCCTCGTCTCCCTCCTCCCTCCCTGTGACGTCTCCACTCACACCTGCATGCACACCAACATCAGCCAGTGCTTCCATCACCACCACACCCTCCTGTACAGTCCGCACGCGTGCAGTCACCACCCCCACTGCCATTTACACGTCCCCTGTGTCCTCTCCCACTGTGTCTGTCACCACCCCTTCCAAGACACACAAACGCAGGCAGACACCCACCCAACAGACATCCACCTCACAACAGCCTACAGCACCTGCACCTTCACCCAATGACAGCACACCTGACTCTCCTACAACCACATCCTCTTCCTCCACTTCCATCTCCACTTCTCCTACCTTTTACCTTGGCCCTAAAAAAGTTTTCCTGGCTAATCTTGACCTCTTCCCCTCCGATGACCTACCCCCTCCATCTGCAAAGAGTCCCAAGAGCACCACAGCCACCACCAGCCCAACTTCGGGTGTCACTGTTGTGCATGGGTTCTGGAGCCCACCCTTTGCCAGCAGTGACACTTCCATCAGCAGCAAGGACACATCCAGCGCCCCCCCCCCGGCAAGAGGACCAGGAAACACAAGGGCCGCCGTGCGAAGACTGACACGGCTGCCCCCAAGGAGCAGAGTTCGCCCACTTCACCAGCCACAACGTCTAGGGGAGGCAAGGGCCCGAGAGCCCCATCTAAGGAGCGTAAGGGCAGCAGGGCGGAGACGTCAGCCAGCAGGAGCGCGGAGCAGGTGGGCCCCACATGCCACATCCCAGCTGGAAAGGAGGACACCAAAGGGCCCAGGACTCCGTCACCGAAGGGCCCAGGAACATCACGGCCGGAGGGCGTCTGAGCACGGAGTCCAGGCCAGGTCTGGCTCCCTTGAACCTACTGGATGTGCACCGCTGAACAGGGCCCGCCGTGAAGATAGGCACCGCTGAACAGGGCCCGCCGTGCAGAAGAGCACCGCTGAACAGGGCCCGCCGTGAAGATAGGCACTGCTGAACAGGGCCCGCCGTGAAGATAGGCACCGCTGAACAGGGCCCGCCGTGAAGATAGGCACCGCTGAACAGGGCCCGCCGTGCAGAAGAGCACTGCTGAACAGGGCCCGCCGTGCAGAAGAGCACTGCTGAACAGGGCCTGCCGTGCAGAAGAGCACCGCTGAACAGGGCCCGCCGTGAAGATAGGCACCGCTGAACAGGGCCCACCGTGCAGAAGAGCACCGCTGAACAGGGCCCGCCGTGAAGATAGGCACCGCTGAACAGGGCCCGCCGTGCAGAAGAGCACCGCTGAACAGGGCCCGCCGTGCAGAAGAGCACCGCTCCGCTGGGCCCTTCCTGTCAAGCACCGCTCCGCTGGGCCCCTTCATCTCAAGCACCGCTCCGCTGGGCCCCGCCGTCTCAAGCACCGCTCCGCTGGGCCCCGCCGTCTCAAGCACCGCTCCGCTGGGCCCCGCCGTCTCAAGCACCGCTCCGCTGGGCCCCGCCGTCTCAAGCACCGCTCCGCTGGGCCCTTCCTGTCAAGCACCGCTCCGCTGGGCCCCGCCGTCTCAAGCACCGCTCCGCTGGGCCCCTTCATCTCAAGCACCGCTCCGCTGGGCCCCTTCATCTCAAGCACCGCTCCGCTGGGCCCCGTCGTCTCAAGCACCGCTCCGCTGGGCCCCGCCGTCTCAAGCACTGTTTATGGTTCACTGTGCCCACCATGCCTCCTCCTTGACCAGTGGAGACTATTATCCACTTGAGAGACAGTGGCTTTGCACTCCCCACGATGGCAGAGAGGGCAAGCCACCCACTGTAGAGACTTGAGAGACTGTGGCTTTGCACTCCCCAGGATGGCACAGTGGGCAAGCCAGCCACTGTAGAGACTTGAGAGACTGTGGCTTTGCACTCCCCAGGATGGTACAGTGGGCAACCCACCCACTGTAGAGACTTGATAGACTGTGGCTTTGCACTCCCCAGGATGGCAGAGTGGGCAACCCACCCACTGTAGAGACTTGAGAGACTGTGGCTTTGCACTCCCCAGGATGGTACAGTGGGCAACCCACCCACTGTAGAGACTTGAGAGACTGTGGCTTTGCACTCCCCAGGATGGCAGAGTGGGCAACCCACCCACTGTAGAGACTTGAGAGACTGTGGCTTTGCACTCCCCAGGATGGTACAGTGGGCAACCCACCCACTGTAGAGACTTGAGAGACTGTGGCTTTGCACTCCCCAGGATGGCAGAGTGGGCAACCCACCCACTGTAGAGACTTGAGAGACTGTGGCTTTGCACTCCCCAGGATGGCACAGTGGGCATGGTGGCCCCTTCGTGGATCTTGCGTCGTGGACTCATGTGGCTGTGGTGCCCCCCCCTTCCCTTCCCCCTGAGGTGCCTGTAGTATTTTCATCAGATGCCCCTGCAGTGTTCTCTCCAAAGGACTCAGGTCTCCTGTGTGGGCTTGGCCCTTGTGTCGCTACACTGTAGCCCACGGACTGTTCCATTTGACTTGGATGTAGCGGACTAATTGCCTCGGTTCGCCATGGCAGTGTGTATAGTATTATTTTGTTATAGATATTTTGCATAGTTGCCAATACATCTCAGAGTCTATTTTTTATATAAAAATTTGGTTCACAATTTAATTATGTCTTTGCATTTTTCAGGGGGGTTTGGGTGGTGTCACTGTGCATTGTTGCTCTGCATTGGTGTGTACATAGTTTGGGGGGGGTGGGGGTCGCATATGTGTGTGCCCGTAACCTTTCCTCCTCCCCCCTCCCGTGTGTCGTAGGTGCAGTACTCACTGTTGTCATCTGCGCCGGAGTTCGTACTCGTGGTAGATGAGCAGGTAGGATGTTTAATTCGGGTTCCACGTACTCGTGGAGTGTGTTTTGGTGAGCGTTTTCCCGTCCGTAGTCTGTTTCCGCCGTGTTTTTATCGGCGGGGCTTCCGCCCCGGAAAAGGTGGCGGATTGGTGAGTTGTAATACTGTGGGCGGTACATTGTCTGCCGCCTGCCTGTTGGCGGTGACCGCCGCGCTGTTTGTCTGTACCGCGGTGGCGGTCGGAGTGTTAATGTGGCGGGCTGTGTTGGCGGTTTCCGCCAGGGTCAGAATTCCATTTTTTGGACCGCCGGCCTGTTGGCGGGTTGGCCGCCGCTTTATCACCGACCGCCAGGGTTAGAATCACCCCCTTATTTTCTAAGCAGAACAGTGTTCTTCTATTGCGTTTATAACACTGAGGACACAATTGATCTGTTTTCTTAGTTGCTGTGGAGTATGTCATGCTTTCTGTAGCCACTCCTGCCACAGCCTGTGCTGATACGCAACTGGATCCTGCATTTTCTGAACTGTAAGAAACGGTATAGGTGGCAAGGCTGCACACCGAAGCTGTTAAAATCAGACAGTTTCTTTTTTCTCTACAGAAGATTGGCACTCTCATTGGTCAGGTGCACAAAAGTACTTTTCTTCTTGGAAGTTGGACGAAACTTGAACATACATGCAGAATTTATTCTCGTCTACAGCAGGCAGACACGGCAGACCATAAACCATAAGCGTTGCATAGAAATATCTACTCTTGATGATGAATGAACTGCAGGGTCTGTGATTCATAAAGCTATGCAGATGGCTACTGTGCTGTGAAGTTATCTAGCGCACATATGGGCCCCAGCTGCGTGCAGCAGTAGGTCATAGTTGGGGTTTGCAGCTGAGTGCCTCAATTGCAGACTATGAATGCTTACAGTTCCTCTTTACCAGTCAGGTCAGGAAAACATAGAATGCGCCACAAATGAAGACGAAGTCATAACTATGGATAATTCAGAAAATGTCAACAACTGCCACAAGCATCTGTGGCTCAAATATACCACAGCAGTGAGGCATACTGTACTGCAAGGCGGCAGCACCCAAATGCAACTCTTGTGCACCAATCTGCGTGACATCCGCCAGTGGGCATAGTAAAAAGATGGTGTACCAGTCTGTCAAACAGGAGCAACAGCATCAACAGCTGCTGTTCACACCGTCCAGTCCCATAAAGCAAACATAGATCCTCACACAGTTCACACTTTATTACTTCTTCCCCTAAAGAGGACCAAGGCCCTAAATCAGATGCAGTCAGCATTTACAAGACTGCTTCAACAAGAACCGATGGCTGTAACAAGCTAATGTATTACGCATTTACCAGCTTGTTTCAAAAATATCGAAGTGTAGTGATGCAAGAGTGTTCTCGGAATGGAACAGTCCCTGGCAAAACATCAAGCTGGGCTGAGACCCGGTGTCACTGGCTTCTTCCCATTCATCAGTTTCTCTGGCCTTTCCTTGGAAACAGTTTCCACGAGGGCCGCTCTATGTCCCTCATTTTGTGAATCCATTCTCGAACACTTTAAGGGCCAGATGTAGGAAACTTTTTACCGACTCGCAAAAATTGCGACCTGATTTTGCGACTCGCAATACGAAGTCGCAAACCAAATGCACAAGCCAGTCGCAAATTGCGACTAGTCGCAAACAGTCCATTTTGCACACCCAGATTAGCACTGATTCCGAACAGGTGGTAACCAGAACCAAAGTATAAAAGGAGACCCAGAAGGCTTCTGGCTTTCTCACAATGGCTGCACTATACGTGATTGCATGGAGGAGGAGAGTCCAGGCTGCCCAGCAGAGGAGGAGGAGGCAGAGACAGGAGAGGATATACCGAACCAGACAGACACTATTTCAACAAACTGAGGATGAGATTTTTGATAAATACAGACTGAGCAGCGCAGTTATCCTAGACATCATTGAACTGCTGAAACCTCAGCTAGAACGCCAGACAATACGCGGCTGCGCCATCCCCACACATGTGCAAGTGCTCTGCTCACTGCACCTCTTGGCCTCGGGTAGCTATCAGGGGGTGATTGTAGTGGCAGGTGAGGTATCCCAAAGTGCCCTCTCAAGATTCTTCAGACGTTTCCTAGATGCCATACTCGCACACATGTCCAGATATATATACCTTCCCAGGAATGAGGAGGAAATTAACAGCACCATGTTGTACTTCTACAGAATTGCCAACTTCCCCCATGTAATAGGGTGTGTGGACGGGACACATATACCAATTTGCCCACCTGCAAATCTGGAATATGTGTTCCGCAATAGGAAATGTACCCACTCACTAAACATCCAGGTGGTATGTGACACCCATAATGTCATTACTGACATTGTGGCTAAATATCCAGGGAGTACATATGATGCATACATATTCAGGCACAGTGGGGTACACCAACGCCTAGAACGTGGGGAGTTTGGCGAAGGATATTTATTAGGTACTGTGTAGTACACTCTGATGTCTGCGTAACCCTGTGATGCCCTGCTAATTTTGGCTCTTTTGTCACACAGGTGACAGTGCATATGCCCTGAGACCATGGATACTCACCCCATACCTAACACCTGGCAATCAGAATGAGAGGCGATACAACACTGGACATCGACGGACCAGATCTGTCATAGAGAGGACGTTCAGCTTGTTGAAGTCACGATTCCGATGCCTGCACAAAAGTGGAGGGGCACTCCAGTATGCCCCAGATACTGCATGCAAGATTGTTGCTACTTGTGCCATCCTACACAACATTGCCACCAGACGTGGGCTATATCTCACCCCTGACGACACAGATTCGGAGGATGAGGAGCAAGAACTACCATACCGACAGCCTGGGGATGGAAGCATTGCAATGGAGGGCAGACAGAGACGGAACCACATTGCAACCCACTTCTTTGGCAGGTACGTGGCAACCGTGACAACACTCACTAATGTAAGACACACATAGCCCAATTGTGTAGTACAACAAATTATCCCTTTAATTTCAGGAATATAATGAAGAAAATATAGTCAACTAAACTGCATGAAGAAAGCAAAAAGTAAAGTCTGACACATTTAGTTCATGTGCCTCAGTCACAACACAGATTGGTAGCTCACAGCCTCCTGCGACTACGGACACCATGGCTCAATCCAGGTTGGTCCCCTGATTCTTGCCGGGCACGGCTACTCCGCAGGATTCGTGCATCAGTGGCAGATACACTGCTGACACTGGAGATCTCCTCGCTATCCTGAGGGGTATCGCCAATGCCCCTTGCTGCCTGGTTGGTCTCTAGCAGGTCCACTGCATGGCTGATGCGCCCAAGTCCTCTTGCAAAATGGCCAAGTTCAACCTGCAGCTTCACTGTGCGCCTTGACAGGCAGGTTGTTGTGGTTGCAAGGCGCCCAATTGAAACACTCAGTCTGTCCAAACGGGAAGCAGTTTTGCGCTCCCTGCGCCTTGCATGTGCCCTATCTGCCACCATTTCCCTGACCACGTTGTTTATGTAACTAGTAAGGTTTGCTATGTTTGTGTTCATAGCAGTGAACTGGTTGTCCACATTGGCAGAACCCTGGGAGAGTGTGTGCTGCAGTCTGTTCAGGTTCCTATTCTTCACCCGCATGTGTCTGTTTTGCAGCCGGTGACTTTGCAGTAAGGATGCCTCCAGTCCCAACAATTGTTCGTCGGTGACATCCTCCTCACTCTCTGACTGCATTGGGCGTTGCCGTCTCCGCACAGAGCCAGCTGACCTATGTGGTTGACTCTCCCTCATCATTGGCCCCGGTGCCACGTTGGCTTCCTCAAAACCCAGATCAGCCTCATCCATGTCCTCTGGTGCATATTGGACGGGTGGTGTTGTCATGCCCTCCCCTGCAGTTTCTGTGGCTGCCTCGTCTTGTGTGTGTGTGGCTGGTTCATCTCCCTGTACAGTAGGGCTGTTGGTGGGTCCTTGTGGGAGACCTGTGGAACACAGGGGATACACTGTCAGTGCCTCACATATGTTTGATGTCTCAGAATAAATATTTCTCAATATTTGTACTACATTGCCCATAATGCACTGTTCTATAAGTGTCAATATATGAATGGAGCTAATCTGGAGGTGCATGCTTATGTGTAATGTGGTTGTGTGCATGGTGCATAGAGTGGTGTAAATAAGTTAATTTTGGTACTTGTGGATGTTTCCTGGAGCTGAACGGTCAAGGTGTCCAATTCCAAGTACTGCCTCCAACTCCAGAGTGGTCTCCACCATGGTCTCTATGACTGTAGGGGGTGATACTGTAGATGGGCCTCCTCCAGTGCCATGCATCTCCCTCATACGCTCAGCCACCCTTTCATTGGTCCTGGACTGGAGGTCGTACCACCTTTTGCGAACCTCATCTATTGTGCGGTGGCTGACTCCAATGGCATTAATCTTTGTGAGGATGTCCTGCGGGTGTCAGGGACAATCATTTCTGCCTTTCCAAACAATACATCATGGTGCAGGCATCACTCCTCTGTTAGCACCTCTAGCTCCTTCTCTGAAAACTCCAGTTTTCTTTTCTTGCCAGCACTGGGTGTCTCCTTGTCCTGAAATGCCTTTGTCGAAGTATCTCCTCTCAGCTGGGTGTTAATCTGCTGTTTGGGCTGGGTAGGCTCCTCCCTGTTCCATGGGGGTACTTCCTGGTTCTGATGTCATCACTCAGAACTAGGAAGAGGGTTTTTCACTATTTTATTTGCACCTGTGTGCAATTTGCGAGTCAGTCGCAATTTTTGACTCAGGACCACACCCCTGTGCAATTTGCGACCTCGCAAATTGCGAACTCGCAAATAGCGATTTCGCAAATTGTTAGGTCGCAAATTGCGGTGCGACTCCGCACCGAATCGCTATTTGGTATAGCGATTTTTACGTGCATCTCGTTTTGCGAGTTGGAAATAGCGATTCGCAAGGAGTCGCTATTTCCGACTCGCACATTTTTTTGTTCCTACATCTGGCCCCAAGTCTATTACAACTGTATTTACGCCCACTTTCATTGGAGGGCAAGATTCTTCCTCTCACCTGAGGAGGCATTGTCCTAAGTCCCGTTTACTGTATTTGGCCATCTTGTTGAACTGAGTGACTCTGCTCATCTTATCTTTCACCATGGAAGAGAATCCAGGTACCCAGTGACACTCAACTTATAGCAGTGCCCTCGTGTAACAGAAAGTACCCAAATATTTCTCTCTAAGCACCCTGTGTCTTAGCCCTACTCATTTGCACTGGAATTGGTGGCCCCAATCTGTCTATCCTGTGTCCCATCTGGCCTTTGAGCAGCACAAGCAGGTTCATTGCACCTCTCAATTTTATTGCAGAACCTTCCCCGCCCAGAAGGTCTTGTTTAGAAGTCATCACACCTTGCAGTCTCTTAAGATATACGGTGACGTTTTACCCCAACTAAAAGCAGCGCTGTTTTATTGCCTTTAATGGGAGTAACCAGCCAGTCACAGTGAGAGAGAAATCCAACCCCTCAAAAGACAACAGTTTGACAATCTGTTCACTTATAGAGCAAAGTGGAACCACCAAAATAGCTCTAAATATAGGGCACTATCTTTTGCCCTTCTAGTTTTACATATGACTGTGTCATTTCCCATCCCTTGCCACTATAATTTCCCACCAGAGATGGGGAGAACCCTATTCATCCATAGTCTGGATGAAGGAGTGGCGGGTGAGAGCAGACCGGCTACACCGGTCCGTTACTCCACCAACAGTCCTAGTGATCACCACCCCCATTCTCCTCCACTCATGATCACAAAAAAAAACACTCAGCCTTCTCTTCGGAGTGATCACTTGCATCCCAAAATGTCCGTGCCATGAGTCTGTATCTTTGTGTCAATGGGATCAATCGCAGACAAATGTCTCAACTGGTTGATCCTACAAATGCGTCTTAGCTTTAGTCGCTCCACCAAAACCCTTGGATCCCTCATCTGTCTTCTCTTCTTTGCTGCCCTGCAGCAACACTTTCTAGGCAGTGATAGAACAATTGCACAGTGAGGCTCTCCCCCTTCTTTGCTGCACATGAGCCATGGGCAGGAAACAGAGATACTTACCAGCTGAACAAGGCTCTGCTAGGGCTCTCCAGAACAGATCACTCCTCCAGCGATTTGTGTACAGCCCATGTTCAACAAGAGGTAAATCATCCCATTAGCAGGGTTTAGCTCACATAATTATTATTCTTGATAGTGCTACTTAAATGGCACTGAGAGCAAACTCAGCAAAATGTCTATTTGATCATTACTGGGATAATAAAAACTCTGGTATACAACCGTATACCAATTTGTTTTAATGATGGGGCACTTCCAGGAATAAATGAATATACATTTAAATGTTTCTTAAAATGTATTTACCTTCTGTCATTAACAGAATCTTATATTACTCGCAACATTTACCAAAAACTCCAGGTGAGTCTATCCCTTTGTAGGGGATAGCTGCTATGAGCACATATGCCTGGCAAGAGCACACTTTTACAAATTTCCAACCCCAATATTCAGCGGCACACGTGTCCAATACCACACATGTTTCAAAAACGAAAGAGCTACGCATCGTGTGCTAAGAAGCACACATTGGACTTGGAGGCCGCTATACAATAACAGCACAAGACTTTGCCTCGAATTCTGGACAGTGAATGGATCTTGTGTGAGCAGTGATATTTGGGGCAACAAACGAACATGAAACTAAGAGCATGAACCATGTAAGCTAATATTTCAAATGGGAAGGACCAATATAGAGATGATGAAAAAAGGCAAAAGAAACAAACATGCCATTTGTTTCATTACAAACCAAATCCCAATCAAACCACCATCACGAAGTAAGAGCCAAAGCAAATAACTAGAGCAGAGTAGATGAAACTCTGTGCTAGTGTTGGGATCAAGGATGCCTCCTTTGTGTATATTTGGCGTTTTTTACTCACGTATATGATTATTGGTGCTTCCTTTCATCTCCGGGTCCTGGCCATCCACAGAGCAATCTTCTTGCTCTTCTTTGATGTTTGGATCAATAGTTGGTTTGGTGTTTGCCATTACTGCAAAAAATGATACATTACCAAAACAGTGCCTAGAAAAGGAGACTCAAAAGACAATTACTCAGCAGTTCGTGAAAGGGGCTCATAGAAAAGGACACGACACAGGAGCAGTAGGATGACCTTGTAGGTCAGTGTCAAAGACCCTCAGTGTGAGTTGGAAAAGATAAACAAAGTGTGGGGACTGTATAATGCGGCAGAGGGTAAAGGCATGTGGGAAATATACAACTTTCAACACCTATCAGATACTCAGGGGTAGAAGGGTGTTTTCTCCATCACCATTGGGATTGTAGGCATTTTTTCAAGTGAGCCTTGTTTACTCACCTGTTATAATATTGAGGCTTCTCTTTATCTCAAAGTCGTCGTAATCATGTCCTATGGGCCAGTCCTTTTTCTCCTCCTTGATGTCTGAAGAAACAGCAGGCATGGAGTCTACCGTAACTGAGAAAATAAAATGAGACCCAGGAGAAATACAATCACAGACGTGCACCTAAAGGCTGCAAAAAAAGGTTCAAGAAAACTAGAGGAAGAGGAGAAGGGAGAGGCAGAGGGAGAAATGTTTGAAAATTGGTGACTTCTTCTCTAATATTAAACTTTCACTCCTCACAGTTACTCAATGCTATATCCAAACCCACTGTTGTTGAACGTATATGTTGCACCTTTAGGTGAACAATTACACAACTTGGGGTTGTATTTTCCCAGGTACACTGATGATACTCAGTCATACCTGAAAATGGACTGCACAAATAAAATCCCTTCCATACTCCCTTGCATATCACAGGTCAGTGCATGGGTGAGACAAAAAAACAGAAACATATTCTGCAAAAAGCCTGAGTTCCTTAATCAGACAGAGGAGGGGCATGGTTACTTTGTAGTTCTCTAGTCAAAGACCTTCACTGTGGGCTGGGGAGAATAAACAGGGTTTGGAGAGCGGCTGTATAATTCTGAAGCAATTAGGGTCGATATATCTGTCAACATCTGTCAGAAGTAAAGGGACAAGGAAAAAGTAGGCCTGTCAACAGCTCTCAGATACTAAGGAGTAGAGGGATGTTTTCTATGTCACCATTAGGGTTTAGGGAGGGCATTTGTACATCTTTTTCAAAAGGACCTTGTTTACTCACCTGTAATAATATTGAGGCTTCTCTTTATCTCACAGTCCTCATCCTCGTGTTCCACGGGACAGGCCTGTGCCTCCTCCTTGATCTTAGATGAAACAGCAGGTATTGTGTCTACCATTACTGTGAAAAATAAAATGAGACTCAGGAGAAATACAACACAGAAGACCATTTAAAGCCTGTAATTTTTTTTTTAAAGAAATCAAGAGGAAGACAGGGAGGACAAAGGAGATAGAGAGGCAGAGGGAGAAATGTGTGAAAATTGGGGACTTCTTTTCTAATATTAAACTTTCATCCTTCAGAGATAATCAAGGCTCAGTCCTAACCCGCTGCTGTTCAACTTCTATGTTACACCTGCAGGTGAACAATTACACAACTTGGGATTCTATTTCCACCGGCACACTGATGATACTCAGACGTACCAGAAAATGGACTGCACAAATTAAATACCTACCATTCCCACTTGCATGTCATGGGTCAGGGCAAGGATGAGACTGATAAAAGTGAAAAATATTGTGCAATAAGGCTGAATTCTTAATCCTCTGTCTTAAACCCAATCACCAGTTTCCATCAGAACTTTAAGGCTAGTGTCCAAATAACAGTAATTTCAAGCTTCGAATAAGGGGTGCCTCATAGATGGTCTTCCTAAGAAAAGAATGTCCTCCTCCCCCAAACTGATTCTGCAGTCTGCTGACCACTGATCTCTGGCACCAGAAAATGTGAAATTTGACTATATGATGACTCAATGATCTACCCTTGAATCATTAAGCACATACAGGAAAGTATATATCATATAAAAAGCATTACGCCACCGAGTACATTAAAATCCAAATCAATATCTCTGGGTTGAACAAAATGCTTAGAAGTCAAAGGTTTCTTCTTTTTGAAACCCAAAACTTCACAGAATAATCCACTGTGAGGAGCGCCTCTGAGAATGTTCCTACGATCTTGAACTCTGTGTCAGTTAATATCCGACTTGCCACAAGTCTGGCCCAAGTCAAAAGTGAACTAAAGAACCACATTGTAAACCTACATCAGTAACACCCGATTGTGCTCCAACTTCTGCTTGATCACAAAATACTTTTTAATCATGCATTAGATTTTGTTTTATATCCTCTTAAGTAGATCTTTTGTCCGTTGCATGTGTGCAACTCACAAGGGTATTTATGGTTCACAATTCTATTTTGATCTCGCCCTCCCATTTGTGCTAACAGACTGAATTAACTTGCTACATTATTCTCATTATGGGCTTCCCTTTTGCTGTTTTCCATCTTGTCAGTCTCCTAGTTACTTACTGTTTTACTTGTTCTTCATGCTGTAAAGAACTCTCCCGATGCAGCACCTGAGCCTGTTCAGATTTACTAAGGATTCCAGCATACTTAAGGTCAGAAGGTCCAGAGAAGTCTTTTTAGCCACAGCGCCAACAAGGTTTCTTATTTCTGATGTAGCCATTCATACAACGCAGTGTGGTGGAGACGCTGCTCAGACAGCGGGAGCCTTCCTCTGGCTCTTACTGAGGTACTGATACCAGAGAGTCATCATCAGGTCCCTGTGAATGGACCGCTGGCACTTCTGTAGGCCAAAGACACTGCAGTAACAGTGGCATCCCGTGTCAGTACCACGTGACACTAGCTCCCTTGAACCGCTATCGAACATGAGCGTTCTTGTATCAGTTACTGGTGCCATCTCTTAAAGATAGAGAATTGCACTACCAGGACTTCCCTCAGTGGAGCCACTACATTTCTGACTGTATTCAAACCCAATCACCAGTTTCCATCAGAACTTTAAGGCTAGTGTCCAAATAACAGTAATTTCAAGCTTCGAATAAGGGGTGCCTCATAGATGGTCTTCCTAAGAAAAGAATGTCCTCCTCCCCCAAACTGATTCTGCAGTCTGCTGACCACTGATCTCTGGCACCAGAAAATGTGAAATTTGACTATATGATGACTCAATGATCTACCCTTGAATCATTAAGCACATACAGGAAAGTATATATCATATAAAAAGCATTACGCCACCGAGTACATTAAAATCCAAATCAATATCTCTGGGTTGAACAAAATGCTTAGAAGTCAAAGGTTTCTTCTTTTTGAAACCCAAAACTTCACAGAATAATCCACTGTGAGGAGCGCCTCTGAGAATGTTCCTACGATCTTGAACTCTGTGTCAGTTAATATCCGACTTGCCACAAGTCTGGCCCAAGTCAAAAGTGAACTAAAGAACCACATTGTAAACCTACATCAGTAACACCCGATTGTGCTCCAACTTCTGCTTGATCACAAAATACTTTTTAATCATGCATTAGATTTTGTTTTATATCCTCTTAAGTAGATCTTTTGTCCGTTGCATGTGTGCAACTCACAAGGGTATTTATGGTTCACAATTCTATTTTGATCTCGCCCTCCCATTTGTGCTAACAGACTGAATTAACTTGCTACATTATTCTCATTATGGGCTTCCCTTTTGCTGTTTTCCATCTTGTCAGTCTCCTAGTTACTTACTGTTTTACTTGTTCTTCATGCTGTAAAGAACTCTCCCGATGCAGCACCTGAGCCTGTTCAGATTTACTAAGGATTCCAGCATACTTAAGGTCAGAAGGTCCAGAGAAGTCTTTTTAGCCACAGCGCCAACAAGGTTTCTTATTTCTGATGTAGCCATTCATACAACGCAGTGTGGTGGAGACGCTGCTCAGACAGCGGGAGCCTTCCTCTGGCTCTTACTGAGGTACTGATACCAGAGAGTCATCATCAGGTCCCTGTGAATGGACCGCTGGCACTTCTGTAGGCCAAAGACACTGCAGTAACAGTGGCATCCCGTGTCAGTACCACGTGACACTAGCTCCCTTGAACCGCTATCGAACATGAGCGTTCTTGTATCAGTTACTGGTGCCATCTCTTAAAGATAGAGAATTGCACTACCAGGACTTCCCTCAGTGGAGCCACTACATTTCTGACTGTATTCAAATGGCAACACAGGTGCATATTGTGTTAATAGACCTGTTACAACTGCATGTATAGTCTGGGCAGCACTGCTCTGATGATTCTTATGGAGTTCTTTATGTGTTTCCACCAATGACACGGACTATCTACAGAGTCATTTGGAAGGGCGACACATTTAACACAAGAGCAATGGCTCTGCTGAATCGGGATTACCAAAAGGGTGATGCCACTCCTAGTCAAGGGCGACTACTGTCTCCTCACGTCTTTGGACTTCCTTGTGTGAGGCATACTGGGGAGAGTGGGAGAGAGTGACTTAAAGAGTAGGGGGGCGAGAGTCTAAGTGCACATGTCCATCCAGAATTGGGTCCAGCTGGGATATTGTATATGCATCTGCACAATATGAATTTTTCCTTGCAGACTGTCCAAAGGCACAGAGCAGATGACACCTGCCTAGTGGTTTTTCTGTGTTTTCTCTCTCTTACTGGGTCTAATGAAGTGGGGATATTCCATATCAGTCCTCTGCCAAACTACGTTTCTTGTGCTGCACTGAAACCCATCGATTTCCCTTTCTTCAGTGTTAGAAAACATGAAATTATAAAAATACACTTTAAACTATTCATGATATCTAATAGAGAGCATGCCAATGCCTAATCATGACTTCACATGGTCAGCCCTCAACACTAAAATTTCAGCCTGTCCTTTTTCTGCCCCTTAATTTCTGCCTGTGAAGCTTCAAGCCCAGATATGACAGTTCTCTATGGCTCCAGTGACAGCCTTATTTATTGACGCAGTGACCACGGAGAGGAAGTCATCAAAGACCTGAGACCACGTCACTTGTGCCTTCGGTCTCGAGACAGGTGTATGAAGAGGTGGAGGATACGCAACCATCTTGCCAAAAGGACATCTGCGGGTGACACAGGAACCGCTAGGAGCACGTCACAGTGCTGCATGTGCTCAGGACTCCCAATGTTTTCTCAAATTCTACATATGTATTGATAGGAATTTTTATAGGACAAAGCTAGCCACAAAGCAATGCCCTGCTAATGGTTTCAGATCATGAACATCTACAAACAGAAGATCACATGTACTTGAAGAGGAAGGATAGAATCCCAATCACATCCACCATGTTACTGTTCTAAGGCTAAGTAGGGAGAATGTGTTTTGATGCGCATGTGTGTCCGTGTTCATGCATGTCTGTGTGTGTGCACGAATGCACATGTAAGTACGAGGAGAATTCTCTGTGCTCTATTATCAAGTTAATGATAAAATGTGTCTAAGTTGTCACTTACTTGCTTGGTTACTGCTGCTTTTACTTTGTGAATCCTGATCATCCAAGGGGGACAGCCTTTCCTTGTTGTCTTTCTTCACTGAAAAGGTGGAGGACACAATCACAGGACCTGAACTTTACAAAGACGAGCAGTCAGTGAACAGCTTTTTGTGTGATTGTGAGAAACTGGTTGATGGGGGTGAAACCCTAATGAAGTAGCAACCACAATTCTTATCAGGGTGAAACACAAGCAAACCCCACACTAACCTGTGCTTAATCCTCTGGTAGCTTAGCACAAAAGCCGTCAGGCCTAACTTAGAAGCAAGTTGTAAAGTATTTATGCAACACTTCCAAAAGTAATGAAGTGAAAACACAACACAAGAAAACTCCCACACCAAGTTAGAAAAATAGAGTACCGATTTAAACATTAAGTGAGGCCAAAAAGACAAAAATCCAGTCAGTAGAATCAGAGATATGCAAATTTTATAGAATTCAGGCTAATATAGTGCCTGAAAGCACAAAGTGCCACAATGACATCTGCCGGTGACACAAGAACCTCAAATTCCACATATGTATGTATAGCAATTTATATTGCACAAAGAAATGACCTGCTAATGGTTTTGGATTAGGAACACTCACAAATACGAGAACCTATCTATGTAAAGAGAAAGGATAGAATCCCAATGACATCTGCCGCATTACTGTTCTACGGTTAGATGAAGAGAATGTGTTTGAATGTGCATGTGTGTCTGTTTGCATGCATGTCAGTGTTTTCACAAATGCACATGTATGTGCGAGGAGTATTGTCGGTGCCTTATCATCAGGTTGCTGGTAAAATGTGTCTAATTTGTCACTTACCTTCTTGGATACTACAGTGTTTACTCTGTGAATCCTTATCATCCAAGGGGCACAGCTTGCCATTTTCTTCTTCCTTCATTGAAAAAAGATGGAGGACACAATCACAGGACCTGAGATTTGGAAGACAAGCAGTGGGTGAACAGCTTCTTGTGTGATGATCAAAACAACAAGTTTGAATATGGACCTAAGAATGAGTTTAGGAAACAGTTTGAATTGATCCAGAGTGCACGTCTTTATTTCCCTGTGCCCGGCCTGAAAGAACTGGGATCAGAATCCGAAATGAACACGAGTATGCAGTACTATACTAGAAAAATGCTTCATTGTGATCTGTTTGGAATCGCCCACAGCAATCCCTAGGACTTAACCATGTGGAGAAAACGTACAGTAAGATATTGAAAATATATTTACTACTGAAAGATGTACAGAAATACTAATCAGGAATATTAGAATATAATGTATGTACTTGTAAAACTCATAATCAGTCAACTTTGAAGAACGGCAATCAACATCAACCCAATAATTATTGCTTGATTACTCACCCAGATATCAAGGCAAAACATTTTTCTAGTCTGTTACTTGTCGATCTGCTTGAGGTGGGAAGAGGATAACTCAATTGTATCCCCAAATCAAACAGGGTTTACTCAAGAGGCAGGTACAGCAACTAACATTCTGGCCTTATTACTAATAATGGACAAACTTAAGCAAAAAAAGCAACCTCTGTTATGTTTATTTATGAGGCTGCTTTTGAATGTGTGCAGTGTAACCTTCTCTGTCAAAATTTATCCTCCAAGGGTATCCCAGCTCATTTTCTAAAAGCCATAAAGTTGCTGAATATGGACACCAAGGTATGGGTGCGGATCATCGACGTTTCTATTTTACCTAGGAAAATTCAGGGCCTGAAGCAAGGTTGTGTTTTGGCTCCCTAATTGTTTAATTTGTTTTTAGTTGATTTAACATCCAAACTGGATGCAGTAAATTCACATGTCCCTAAAATAGGTTCCATGTATATTTCAAATTTATTATATGCGGATGATGTGATCTTGCTTAGCCAGACAGAAATTGGGCTGCAACGACTCCCAGACAAATTATTCTTATTTACTTCAACCACCAGAATGAGAGTGAATTCAAATAAAACAAAGATCATGGAAGTTAGTTGCAGGATAATGAGAAGTTATAAATGGTTCTTACATGGTGCACAACGGGAGCGGACAACACCCTATAGATAAGTAAGAGTACTCTTTGATGGCAGAGGTTCCTTAAAACAGCACAGGAATGAAATGATGAGGAGAGGCAATGCTCTGATCCTGGCCATTTGCACCCTACAAATAACACTGAATGGGCCGAGCTTTCTACCTTTATTGAAAGTAATAGCAGCAAAACGTAATTCGAGTGAAACGTATGGAAGCATAGCGCTCTGAGGCAGAGATGCAGTACTCATAAATACAGTTTCATCTGAAGTATTTCGATCACTGTTTGCCTCCCTCCAAATGCCTCCCCAGCCCAGATAAGGTTTGGATTATCTAAACAGTTAATAGCAATGAAAGAGGACTATATAAAATCCTGGAAAAGAATCAGGTCTGCCTCTCAAAGTCAACTGTGTCAAGCCCTGTGGTAGGAACTCCAAATCAATTAAACTTGCACCTGCATGCCGCTATCTTGACTTGGCCATTAAAGAGCTAGGGATTCATCAAATATGGGAAAATTCCCCTTTTCCAGCCGCTTTTAAAAAATTGGTCAATGCTATTATCAAGAAAACATCCACGTTCAAAGATAAAGATATGCATAACGTAGATCTAAATGAATATAAGATACTTAAGTGGCAAACTTACCTAGATGCCGGATGGTCCAGGCAGTTAAAAATATATTTTATGCATTATCATTTTGGCCTTCATCCAAAAGAAATCAAGAGAAAAACATGGAAAAATGTGAATACAAAGGAGCATTGCAGATTGTGTAAGTCTGGGGAAGACACTATCATACATATTACTTGTTTGTGCACAGCTTTATTACAAGAAAGAAGGAAGTTGCTGAAAGTTCCCTTTAATCAGCGAGGGATTCGGACCTGAATTCGTTTTGACTATAATTTTAAAAAATTGCTATAAAAAACAAGAATATGTATTTTCATTGATGACTTGTTAAAGGAAATGTGTTTGAAAAAGTTACTTTTTAATGAACAAATGGTAAAGGTTTTTATTACCCTGTACAATAAATAATTTGACTGACAGAGCATGAGTAGTTGATTCAAAGGCTTGGTCCTCCTTGGGTTTGTTGTAGGGGACTTTTAGCACCAGGGTTTGACACCCTCATTTAGTCTGGGTCCACGGCTTGTGCCTTTTACACTTGCACATATTTTATTAATTTTCACTTTTTTTTTTGTTTGTTTTTTAGAAAAGCCTGCTTTTAGCTAATTGATTTAATATTCCAATCAGCTGCCTCTTTCTAAAAAACAGAGTTCGCACTGCACATTTTAGCAGCCATTGTACAACACGCACTCTGTGCCTTGTACAAGGTGGCCATGTACGATACATGCCAATTTGTATTGTCAGCTCAGGAGCCAGTTGCTATTCATAAGACACATCATTACGTCAGGCCTGTTCTCCAAACTCTGTATGGGTTGTTATATAAGCAACACGAAGGCCTAAGGAGGGTAGAGGTCATTCTGGTCATGACCATCCGGGGTTGTGTACCACACTACAGAGAGCTTTGCTGAACCTGGTGCTGACTCTTCAACTTTCAGAGAGGATTGCCATCCAGACCCCTGCTATTCTATTCAGATATGGGATTGGGGTTACTCCCTTAGATCGGGACAGGCAGAAGGTTTACAACAACTATGTTCTTGGATCTAGACACAGGGTTTCAGCAGGAATCTCAAGACTTTCTAGAATTACACAATATGGTGGGGCTTTTCATTATCTTCACGTTGATTACTGTGCTATGTTTCATCTACCTTATTATTGCAGCCCATGCTTTTTACACTAGGATGCAATTGCTTCAATAAATGCTTTGAAATCCAGTTTGCATCTCGTGTCCTGCTTTAGCACGTGTGAGTAACCGAGTAACTAAGTGAAAGGGGTATGGTCTTTTTCCACGACTACCCTGAGGAGTCAGTGTCAAGTTTAGGTTGCCACAAATCACCACTCCCCTGACTGGAGTGGGTGAGGCACTGCAGGCTAGCTAGAAGTTAGGCCAACAGCTTCCAAGCGGTGTGGGGTTGACTCAGTCTCCCACCCTCAGTTGTGCTGATGTCCTAAACCAGCAGTCTTATTACCAAAATGGGAACCACATAAAAGAGTGAGGCAGCAAAACAGTTCTCTTCCAGTCGCATGTCTAGAGATGGCAGATAAGTCGCTTCAAAGTGCTTTAGTGCAGCAGCGGTGGCTTGGTATATTCGGGCACACTTCCGGCCAGTGTCTCGGGCAGCCCTGCACTCGAGCACAGTGTCAGGTGCCCAAGGAAGCAACTTCACTTGTAGGAGCATAGTCCACATGAGCACATGTTGGCTCAGTGCCACAGGGCTAGTCACGATACAAGTCCAATCGGGCTTCTTCAACGGCACAGACTGCTTGGGTACACCTATCAGGCAAATGCCATGGCTACGACAGCCAAATCAAAATCAGACAAACGTGGAGAGTGGTATGGTTTAGCAATAGTCTCTTCTTGTGTGCAGGCAACTCTTGCACACTTTGGAGCAATTGCCACAGCTGCAACAGTAGGGTAAATGGGAGAAGTTTGCTTTGACATACTTCAACAGTGTTGCAAGTTCCCAGCTTCAGCGATCATGCTTTGCTTCGAGCTAGGAATATACCAGTCTCACTTTCACAAGGCTCTGTCAAATGGACCCACAGCACTAAGGTCAACGGCTCTTGTTCACCTCAGTAGTTCTTTCCTCTTGCAGGGTCCTTTTGACTTCTTCCATGAAGGATCCACCAGGCCATGGAACATCTCTTCCTTCAGACCAAACTCTAGGTGATGTCCCTTCCAACTGTCTAACTGCCAGGCAGACTCCAGCTCTGGATGTGTATTCTCTGTCTATCCTGCTAGTTTGGGTTATTATTCCGTTTATATTTTGTTTTCAGGTTGTCTTCCAAACTCAGCTGCTTGGACTGATGCTTCTCACAGGAAGGTCATCTCAAGGTTGGGGAACCCACCAGAGAGGCAGAAAGGTGTGTGGGCATTCTGTATTTTGTTAATAAAAGCCACAACGGACAGTGATCAGGAAGAGAGACAAAAGGCTAACCCTTTATAAAGAGCCCTTCACATTGCGGCAACAGGGACCGCAGTCCTACCTTTTATCTGTACCATCCATCAAATGGCAGTTTTCAGGACAAATAATCAGCAACCCTCTGTAGAAAAAGGATCTAATTGAATTTTGATGGGGAATCCTGTCTCCTCCTTTTGCACTTCGGTGCCTAGGCTCCCTCCCTCTAGTCCACTCTAATACCTGGAAATGTAATCTCACTTACATCTCCTGCACATGAATAGGCAATTGGCTTCCCAATGGATACTCAGACAGTCATGATGTGTGTACCAGGCAGACCACACACCTACATACGTAGCTATGGTGAGGGCAGTAGTGCACGGATCGAGGTTCACCTGTGGCAGCTGAACTTTACAAGAGTGGGTTGCCACTCCGGTGGCACAAATAAAATCTGGTCACACTAGGATTTGTAAAAATATGGTATGCTGCTGCCACCACCACACTACAAGTGTAAACCCTTGACAGGGACAGTAGTCCTCTTACTAAAGGACAGGCCTAGACCTTCAAAGCAGATGCCAGAGTAGGGTGAGGCTTGGGCCAAAAATCCCATAATCCTTGATACTCACAGTTGAGCACTCAGGGCATAGGAAACAACTGTACACCATGCAGGGGGCAAATCTTGTCCCAAGTGCCAGTTCTTCCATTTGCAACACTTGTACTTCCACCACGCTGGTGTCTCTTTTTGCCCCATTTGCTCTTGGCAAGGTCCCATCCAACAAGAAGACACTTTGTTGGTCCCCCTTCTAAAAAACACAGTCTGCAAACCCCACCATCTTAGACGTACATCACTTCCTGCTCACCCTTCCAAAATACTACAGAGTGTAGTCAACCACCACCTCTCCAATTTTAACCAACTCTTGGGTAGGCATTTTCCAAACCGATTTCAGACCAGGCCATGGTACAGAAGCCACCCTGACCTCGGTTGTGGATGATAAACGAGCTTCCCTCGGAGAAGGAGCAGACAGTGCCCTCATCATGTCAAATGGTTCCACAACTTGGGATACAGTCTCTCACTTAATCTTGCTACATCGCCAGTGGGAGATCGTAAGAAGAAGAAGAACTTGAAAATGTTGTTTTGGAGTGCACCAGGAGTTAAGTTTGAGCCCAACCCTCTTCAACATTTAAAAACCTTCCACCCTTTTTGTCGTTTAACAGTCATCAGACTAATTGTTTACTCAAATGTGAATAACAAAAATTGGTCAACAAGAAGGAAGACCCCACTAAAGCAATTCACAAGTTTAAAAGCTGTTGTTCATTTACAATGATATGGAAATTCAACAGTGCTTTAAACTCAGCTCATGAAAAACAGAAGTGCTTATTCTTGGTTAACTGTTGACTGCTCAGTCTCATCCCTAGAGGCACACTGAACTAGGCCCCTCTTTAGATCCTGCCCAGAAACTAGAAGTAATCTTTGACACCAACTTTTTGTTTCAGTGCCACATTAACAAGATTGTATCTACTTGCTTCTTCCTTCTCTAAGTTCTAAGAAACCCGCTTCCTTCATTGGCCTCTAGTTGTAGGGACACAGTGATTCAAGGTAATATACTGTCTAATATAGAAAGCTGCAAATCCTGGTTCCTGAGTTAATTCATTCATCTTCTGTCCAGATAACCAATAGAGCATAAGTGGCAAACTAATAGAACTAAGCCTTTGCAAAAATGTATGCATCTCAACCTTCTTAAATATCCCCTAACTGGATTCCAGTGGACAAACATGCCTTATGTATGCCTCTGTTTCAATCGTAGCTCCAATTATCAATCATTTATTAAATACTGATTCAAACAATATTTCCTTGGCTGGACTCAGATCGTCTATCTCTTGGACACTCACTGTTCCCAGAGAAAAGCTTGTGTTGGTATACAGATATTCTCTTACCCGAGTGCCCAAGACTTGCCCTTCACGCTGCCCACTATCAACAACCAGCTAATTTTCAGTAAGTGTTAAAATCTTCCTCTTCTGATCTCTAGTTCCCCTCTCTTCCTTCCCAAAGAATCAAGATTAGGAGGCTCTACAGAGTTACATTACCATCATGACATTGACAGGCGGGAAACCCAAGGAGGACTATAGGGGATAGTGAGGCAACTTGGAAGTAGCGAGGTAACCTGGAAGGAGACCCAGGGTTCTTTTTTCGGGCTTCTTTTATGCATCCCTACCCTGGCTGGGCTTAGGATCTGAAATTTTAGAAAATGGAAGTTATCTGATATCACTTTGGGCTTTCAATGTCTTAGGGCCCAATTTAGATCTTGGCGGAGGGGGTTACTCGTCACAAACATGATAGATATCCCGTCCGCCGTATTACGATCCCATTATATCCTATGGAGATCGTAATACTGCAGATGGGATATCTGTCACTTGTGTGACGGAGTATTCCATCCGCCGATATCTGAACCAGGCCCTTAGGCACAGATGTAGTAAATGAAAGCAGTAGACCTCTTGAAGGACTTCCAGGCACTAGCACATGTGGAAAGAACATTAACAAGGGAAGTGCTGTGGGGAGGGATCCTTCTAGGACAGGGAGGGATCATTCTAAGACAGACAGATACTAATAACAAGGAGCTCAATTTAGTACAGGAAAGGCACCTTTGCAAGGCGTTTGCTTAAAGACTAGCCTGATTTTGTTTTTAACCAGAAGATTCCCAGCTTAACGTGGTTACAGATATATCCTAATTTAATGTGGCTGGGAATGATCCTTTATTCCAGTTGTTAGTGGGAACTGGCAGAGCCTGCTGCTCCTGTGGATGCCCTCAGTCAGCTAGGTGTTGCTATAAAGCAAATATACCCTTTTCACCAGCCTGGATACCTTGCAAAGTAGCTTGTTAGAAAGGTTGCACGCTGCAAAAACTTGGGGGGACCTCTCTTCCACGTTGGATGGTATATTTTACAGCTTAGTTGACTTTAACAAATATTCTGCTGTGAGTGAAGATGCAGGGTCACTAACCCACTGACTTGCAAAACCTCAAACACAGAGCCGGTAGGGCACTAGAGCAAAGAGGAAGATAACTCATACTCAAACAAATACAATGTGTTTTTTTCCTATCATGAGTTTCTACCACATGCTCTGGCTTAATGCAAGACCCAACAACCCTTGAAGGTTTTCACAGAAATCCTAACCTCTTACCAATTGGTTGGCATTCACTCTAGGGCTTGAGGTTGCTGCTACAATCTTATGTTTTTTCTTGAGGTCTTGGAGAAGGGGGTGTGTATCTGTTGCACAAAACTGCCCTAGGCTCCTGGTGATGGAGTAATGTATTGATGTCCCATCACAACGCCCTCGAGTACTAGAGATAAGGAGATGCTTACAGGTCTTGGGGATGGCTGGTTGATCTCTGCTCCTTCACAGCACCCACGGTCATGAAGTTGGAGTTTTGTACCCTCACAAAAGCCTAAGGTGTGGCACACAGCTTTGTGTATCCTGTCTCCTCACTATGCCCTCAGTAACTTGAGAGGGGGCTTTGTCTTGTTAAATATTGTTTCCACTTTGTGATGTGGCGGGATTTGCCCAGGCCAGATAGTCTGAGTGACGTATCTCTTGGTTATATTTTCAAAGAGTGAATATGGAAAATGGGGTAAGAAGTAAGTCAACTATGACAGTAACTGCATGTATTAAAACAATATAGTAAAAGAAGTGTAGATGAAAAATAGAATTTGAGAAACAGAGAGAGAGGTCTTACATTTAAATCACATCTCTAGCAGGAGGCTTTTACCTACCTGAAAAAAACAAAGATTACAGGCATGTTATAGTTAGGTTCATATTTTACACACACAAAACCATAGAAATTCAGCAGTTATAGTTGTACTTTTGTTAAGAGACTATAACTTGTGGCCTAAAGTAACTTTAGCGCACAAGTTATAGTTTCTTCAGACAAGTATAACTATAACTGCTGAATTTCTATGGCCTTGTGTGTGTAAAATGTTCACCTAGCTATAACATCCCTGTAAACTTTGTTTTTTTCAGTGAATTTCTATGATTTTTTAACGTAAAGTAATATTTAATTACCATACGTTAATCCAACCACCAACACTTAACATTTAGAAACCCTTAGAAATGTACTAAAAAAAAAAACAAAGGCTACAGGGACATTATAGTTAGGTTCACATTTTACAAGAGCACAACCATAGAAATTCAGCAGTTATATTTACAGTTATCTCAAGTAAATATAACTTGCGCCCTTACCATGCACTGCTAATTCCCCAAATATTACATCACTTATAATATCTTCTACGACGTTATTGATGATATCATAGCAATATCTGCAGGAAAATTATTGATGAGAAAGCTGTGCATGACGGGGGTGCGGGTTATAGTTACTTGAAATAACTGTAATTATAACTGCTGAATTTCTATGGTTTTGTGCATATAAAATGTGAACCTAACTATAACGTACCTGTAACATTTGTTTTTGTTAGTGTGTGTGTGTGTTTGTGTGTATACACACACACTTATACACTATAGAAGTAGTGAAGAGAGAATAGAGGCGTGCAAACTGGAACATCTGCTATTGTTAAAAAATACACTTCATTGTATGTCATACAGATCACAACCACCAATTATTAAGTGTTTTAAGTGGGGCTCCCTCACTGCACAAACATCAGCCTGACCCCTTTAATGGATGTCACTTTTGTCCAATAAGTTCGTTCTATCCGTCTTCATGCAGCCTACTATGCCCCCACAATTCCCTCATTGAACGACCCACCGTTCTTGGCGTGGGAGTCATGAAAAGCATTGCGTGTAACATCACATGCATCTTCAGTCTGGATAGCTGGATCAATGAAGAGTGAAGGGGTGGAAGAAAATCACAGATCCCTTCAGGTTGTGCTCTGCGGTGTCACCTGATACTGTATGAGCACTCTACATTGCTGTATTTGTTCACATAACTAATATTTCTTTAAATTCTGTGTATGTGTTCATATATGTACGTATGTATGCATGCATGTATGTATGTATGTATGTATATATGTATGTATGTATGTGTAAGTGGAATTACAGCTGCAAACAGTACTAATGTGGATTAGAAGCACTGGTAAATGCAAGAGCATGAGAGTTGAAGAGGAGGGTTACTACCAATCAGAACTCCCTCATTACCGCTTTAAAGGTAGCTGTAAATAATGTGAGCAGGCTCTTCATCGGTTCATGTCTATTTTTCTGCATTCATGTCTTTCAGTGACAGGAATACCCATTTGTGTCTGCAGAGACAATTCCCTGTCCCGCATCTTTCACCAGCAGACACAATCGGTCTACTGCTCTTACTCACTTTGATGATTTTACTCTCTGAATCCTTACAGCCAAATGGACACAGTTATTCCTTTTTTTCTTGAGATGTAAAGTCGAAAGGGGCAATCACAGAACCTGTTTTCAAAGTAAGAAGAGAAACAAGTCAGTTGCCAGCACTTTGTATGATGAAAAGCAGAGCAACAGTATGGGCATGGAGAAAGGAACCGAGTTAGGAACAATAGCTGCATCTCTTCTTGTGAGAGACATATGGCCTAGTAAAAAGTTTAAAACTCAGGGACTTGGGTTCTAAACAGGACCTTCAGAGTCTATCAAAAATTGCGTGATGCATGAGAAATGTCTTTCGTTCTCTGTACCACCTAGAACGGTTGCAAGCTGAACACAAGTATGAAGTGTTGGGGGGAGGCTTAGAGATGGGGTTGAAAACCGGTTATCAGCAATCAAATTACTAGGGGCCAGATGTATCAAAGGGTTTTACCCATTTTGTATCTATGGGAAAATGTCTTCATACATATGGCCCTAGGTTTTGAGTGTCAGTATTGCGTGAGAAGGAGAGTTTTAGTGCTCTTTCTGAAGGAAAGTAGATCTGCCTGTCATGTTAGTTGAATTAAGAGAGCTCCATAAACTTGTTTGTTGTCACTCCAGTGAATGTTTTTTTTGTGCTGGTCTTGTTTTCAACTTATGTGGTTCTAGTAACTTTCTTGTTTTGCTTCTAGAATTTCTGGATCCTCTAGAGTGTGTTAGGAGAATGTTCCGATCATTATTTGGATTGTACGTTTAGCCTTTGGTTTTGAAAATTGTTTTTGAATTATATTCTAGTCTATGAGACCTTCACATGCAGTGAAGGTCTCACAGAACTGGCAAAATGTATTTGAATTTTTGTGTGTTTGTGACTAGTTTGACTGTTGTGTATGTAACTGCTTTGATGGAGGTGAGGTGGCTGGTTGGTGTCTTGATTAAACGAACATTACTGTAATGAATTTTCAAATGATCACAGCGTGTGAAAGAATAAATAATATTTATTTTCTTCAGCACAAGCAGATGACAGTTTGCAGATTTAGGGATTTTACTGATATGTTGAGTTAAGGATACATTTTTATTTAACAGAGCTGGAATAGGAGCGAAATCATCCATTTTCAGTTTCAGGAGTGCTTTTAGACAATCTGTGTTTTTGTTGAAGTATATAACATAACAGGCGTACGTGTGGACTTTCAGTACTTAGTTCTACTTGTGACAATGTCTGGATGTACGAGCTAAAGTACCGTCTTACACAGTACGTAGCACAGCACCTGAATCTATCAGCTTCTACGTTCATGAGCTGTAGGGACACAGTCTGGCATTTCAATCTATGCTTCACTATCTTTTGTTTGATGCATATCTACTTGCAGAAAACCATGCAAGCATAGAAGGAAATGTTTACAATTAAGCCACAATGGAACACGGTTTCTTTTTTACAAATACACCGACAGTATAACTGAAATCCTTTGACCTGATTGCCAAATTTTAATTGTTATTTACATGTGCAACACTGAAAGTTTGTCCTGATGCGTGTGCGTGACTTGATATTTAGCACAGAAACTAGTCGAGTACATGTAAATGGTGGTTATCAAGTAGGACAGATAAAGTCTGTATGAACCTGTACTCGTTGTTATTGTGCCATTACATACACAGACATAAATACCACTTATCCATCTTTATACTTCCGTCTTTATCTGGAGTGGCCGCTGTGGGCATATAAACTTTGGTAAAAAAGCCCCAATGATATGATTTTTGGGCCAAACCACTTGTGTGTTTTAAAACAACGTCCACAGAGGGAGTTCCCAGGGGCCCAATATCAGAGTTGTGGTAAATATGTTCAAAACTCTATCTTCTTTTCAAGTGGTGTTCATTTTTTTTTTTACTTTTCATGTATCATTTTGCATGACAAACATTGAGGAACGCAAGAAAAAGGAAAAAGAAAAAGAAAAAAACTTTTTGTGAGACTGTAGTGAGCACAACAATCAGTTGTGAGGTCTATACACACAATGACATCAGAATTGCATAGTGGGAAGCATGTCAATAAACTGTTTAATCCATGGAAAATAACAACAGGTAGGCAAAAACGCATATAAACAGTTCTGGAGCACAGTATATCGAGGTTTCATGAGAGGTCTACGAAGCCAGGGTGCGTATGTAAGTGTCTGATCAGGTTCTTGTTGCTAATGTTGTTGTAGGGAGCTATGAAATGGTTGCTAAGGGGGGGGGGGCAATAATGAGGCATAAATCTCACTAGTGTTATCACAGAAAGTGAGGCTCTTAAGCCACCCAGCTAACATTATGGAATCACTATAAACTCTGATAGCCACATGTTATTGTTTGTACATATATGTAAATATCACTTGTGCACTTGAAGTCACGTACTCACTTTTCACTGTGCCGTCACTTTTGTAGGAGCACCGCTATACCGGATTCTTGGTTTTTTATTTACTGCTTTTATTGATGTTCTAATGGGTATTAGTACATTGGTTTATGAATAAGTTTGTTCTTCAAAAAAGAATAAAGGATTATTACTCTAGTGAAATCAATTATACATAGACCTTAGTAGGAGGGAGGTGTTTCTTTGCCGGGGGAGTCAAGGCTTATACTTCCCCCGCACGGAACAGTTTTTTTAATTCTCTCTTACCAAATTTTGTCTGTTAAGAGATGCTGTAATTCAGTCTCTCATAAGCCCAGGATACGACCATCCCTGGCCGGCAGCAAGTAAGTAAGTGGTGTTTATTCTTAATCAGCACAGAAGAATGGATATTTATATGACAGACACTGGGCACCATTATAACGAGTGGAAATAATAAATTCCAGGTTGTGAACAGTCACTGCCTATCTGTTAACAAGAAAGCAGTAGTTTTATGCTTAGTCCAGTGTTAATATTCAAATGTACAACTACTGTGCCTACCGCAGCTCTGACTACACCAGCTACAGAACCTGCTAGTAACTACACCATCGCCTTAATATACCAGCTGATGTCGCTGCATATGTGTACCACAGGTCTGAGTACACCAGCTATAGTACCTGCAAGTAACTGGCACAGTACCTGCTAGTAACTGCTGCAGCACCTGAATATACCAGCGACTGTGCCTGCATGCACCTACCACAGGTCTAAGTACACCAGCTACAGTACCTGCTAGTAACTAGCACAGATCCTGAATATACAAGCTACTGTGCCTGCATGTACCTACAAGACGACTGAGTACACCAGTTACATTACCTGCTAGTAACTAGCACATCTCCTGAGCATACCAGCTACTGTACGTTCATGAACCTACCATAGGTCTGAGCACAGCCGCTACAGTACCTGCAAGTAACTAGTGCAGCACCTGAATATACTACCTACTGGTCCTGCATGTACCTACCAGAGGTCTGAGTGCACCAGCTACAAGTGCCTATTGGAACTTGGGCATCACCTGAATATACCACCTACTGTGGCCACCTGTACCTACCACAGCTCTGAGTACAGTAGCTACAGTACCTGCCAGTATATAGCACAGGACTTGAATATACCAGCTACACTGTACATGTTAGTACTTGGCACATCATTTAAATATACCACCTACTGTGCCTGCATGTACTAACCGCAGCGCTGGGTATATCAGCTTCAGTACCTGCCAGTATCTAGCACAGGATCTTAACATAGCAACTACAGTGTGCTTATTAGTACCTAGTACAGAACCTGAATATCCCAGCTACTGTGGCCACATGTAGCTCCTACCGAACTCAGTTGCAGAGCTTGGTCAGTATGTAGCTACGACAAGGTCTGAAGGTATCTGCTGTGGAACCAACACCTAAAGTAGCTACATGTAACTAACACAGCTCATGGGCATAATGTCTACATTGCATGTATGTACCAACCAGAGCATCTGGGTGCAGTAAAGGCCTCGAAAAATCAATAAAATGTTACTAGACCTGCAGGTCGAGTAGCTTGAATAAACTACTCGAACTAACTGTAATGTACTAGACCCGGAAACGGGTCTCAAATTGTGTGATCCTAGGCAAATATTGTAATTTACAGTCGCCTTTTTCTTCATTCTCACTTGAATGCACCTTCAAATATGTGAATTCAGCATTTCTGCTGTAAAAAAATCCTCTTTTGTTTGATTAAATTCACTAAACGTTTGCTCCATGTATAATAAATCAAGCCCACATATAGGGTACACATGATCCATGCATGACTTGCCTCTTAGTTTACTAATGGCTTTGCCACCAAGGCAGGAGTGTTTCTTAGTTTATGTTTAAACACTCACTTTTAATAAATATATTACTAAAGCATGATGTGGTAGCGTGCTGCCATTCACAGACAGTAAATTTACAACAAATGTCCAAAGACCGTCCAACTAATTTGCAGCTTTACTGATAAAACTATATAGTGTATATTAACAATAATCTGTGAAAATTGGGTTTCAGAAAACATTTATCATATGCACATCACCAAGTAAAGTGTTCTGACTTTTTTTCATTCTATTAAAATATTTTTTTCAGCACACAGAAGTAGAAAAAATTGCCTTTTACAGCTACTGAAATATATTTTGAAATGTTTGTAAAAAGTTGACTTAGTTATATAAATGTTGAGTGTTAGGAAAAACCTGATACCAAAAGCCTTTCATTTCACATAGGTCAGGTCAGACAGTTCACATTACAAAATCCTGGAACTCTGCAGTCACAAGGAATAGTATTTGCATTGCAAGAAGACAAACTGCCTTTTGACCTCTGTCTCTGAACACAGAGCGAATGTGACAAGAATAAGATTTAAAGGCATCTTAATTGCTAATTCAGTTTCTGACTGAACAGAACACTTGTTCTTTGTCCACTCGCCCAAAGGGTCAAGTGGAATCAAAAAATAGCTCAACCTCATAAAATAAAACTCGCCATAGAGAGGGGTCGAGTAGATTTTTCGAGCCTTGCAGTAGCTTCCATCCCTGTAATTAGCCACTACAGGCCTGAGTAGAACCACTGACATATTTGCTTGTAACAGGAAGTTGTTTCTGTATGCCATACAGCTATATTATAGCCAAGAGCTATAACAGTTGTTAAAGGTCATGAATCGGATTTGCGAGGGCCAATAACAAGGGAGAAGGTTTTTAGCAACAGTTATAGCATGAGGTAGAAGAGCTACAAGGCTACTAGAACATTCCACCCACTGAGGTTATAATTTTCTAGACTAAAAAAAGGGAACAACAGAAATACAAACTCTGAAATGATGGAGCAGAAGGCTTATACCATCCCGAGCCACTTCATTGACTTCAATGGAGCTACCAACATTCCAATATTCTGGAGCTGAGAGCTCCACTGAAGACAATGGAGTGGCACAGTGACAAATATGGCCAGTATAAGCATGTGGCTCCAACATTGTAGTGTTTTCTTTTGATTCCCCCATTTTTACCTTAGAACATTCTACCCTCAGAGGGTGAAATGTTCGAATAGCCTTATAAACTTTTTACCTCAAGCTACACAACCGTTAAACACCCTCTCTCTCGTTATAGGCCTGAACTGTGGGCTCATGGTCTTTAACAATCAGTAGAGCCCTTGGTATGTATTGTGCATATCTGCAATAGGAAGAATTAATTTATAAGATAAAGTAACAGAAAGGAGGGGCCGTATGGGAGAGTTAAGATGCAACTAGGATTTAGAATAAAATAATGTAATTCACCTTGGAATAGCATGATCTTATGAGAAATTCCGGTTTCACTGTCATTCTTCTGAGTGGCCATGACCTCATAGCGCCTAGCTAAATCCTTTAAATGTAGGGTTATGGGTACCCTATCCGTAGTTTTATCATATGTGTTACATAATGGGTGTATGAAAATACTACAGAACTCCGTCTCTAACTTCTCCTGGCTCCACTCTACCATCAAATGCATCAACACATTACCTGATAAGGGTACTCCGGTGGTCATCACCAAAACATGACCTATACAGACCAACATTATAAACCCACACTATACCAACAACTGCCAACGAAGCAGCATACTACCGAAGCACCGAAATAGGCTATGCGGCATTGTGGAGCATGAAGTACTACACAACTACAACTACAGTCGGATACAATACACATAACTGTATTACCCACCAGAATTCACCCTTTACACATAACTGTCAACATCAATTTCCAAATCCAACAAACCACACACACCTTCCCACCATGGCATGAAATATTTATACGTTTTCTTATGGAGGCTGGTGGATAAAAAGAGATACGAGTTATGTGCTAAGATGAGACTGGGAACCATGTATTATGAGGAATAAAGTACACACGGCTATATACGTAATAAGAATATCAGTCAGGGAGTCTCCACAACATTTTAAAGTATATGGCCTTCAGCCTCCTCAGGGAACAGCACTTTTCAACAACCCACAAAACATCAGTAGTGCATTGGAGCGGGGGTCGTTTATGTCATATTTAAATCGTGTACCGAGACTGTCATCATGCAAGCACATGCATCTTGTAAACAGAACTACTTACTTCCGCCTGCTGGGGCATCCACTGTGTCACTCAGGGCGGGCTCCAGGGTGTCTCAGCGCAGTCGATGCCCCTCTACCAGTGCCTCGTCACAGACACAGTCCAGCTCTCTTGCCTGGATCACTAAACTCCCCTCACTCCGGGGGCAGAGTACATATTGCGGCACTTCCCTTAAAAACAACCCCAGCGAAGACTGCACCCGGGGCCTCCTGTGTGACCTTTAGTGAACATCAAAGCAGTGACTGAGCATGTGCGATAAAGAGAGTACCGTGCAGTGTGCATGCGCACTGAGGATGTAGCGCGCGAACGAAACATGCGCGTGGAGCAACATGTACATTGAGCGTGCGTATTGCAGGGATACTATTCCAACCCATAAGTTCAGCAGAAGCTAGTGTCAGTCTAATGATCATGCGTAGTCCTGATTGAAGTGACGAAACAGTTTCCGCCATGTCTATTGCAGATACACTACTCACCGGAGCGAGGTCAAGAAACAGCTTCCGCCTAGTGCAGGGAAGAGGCACTACTCACCGGGGCACAGCCAATGAACAGAGGAGGGAAGCCGCCTGGAGTCAGCGAAGTAGGATAGAGAGTGGCAGAAGGTGCAATAGAAAAGAGATGGGGTAGAGGGCGAGGAAGAGGTTGGTGATTGGGGTAGCGAAGGAGGGGTCCGTCAGTCGGTGAATGAAGGCGCGTAGAGTCGGCCGCGAGACTGAATAATGACTCGGTCGGAGGTGAAGTCATGCGGCTCGTGCTTCCCACCATAATTAACTGTGACAAATACTCCCCCCTCCCGCGCTTTTACTACCTAATATACCCCTGCCCCCCACAACGCCACCTTGTCTCCACCATTAACCCTGCATGGGGAGGGGTGTCACACTAAACTTTCCCTATCCAGGGGGCGCCTGGTGATCAGTGAACACTACAGAGAGGTGAAAGAGTGGGGATGGACGTGGGTAAGATGATGAGGACAGATGAGGGACACAAGCAGGAGAGTGTGTATAGAGAGTGTTAAACTGAGGGGGCAAAGAGCTGGAAGGACTGGAGAGGAAATGAGAGGACCCTGCAGATGTACAGCAGGAGGATTAGAAAATCATTAGAGATACATATCATGCAAGCAAGGAATACATTTGAAAAGGAGAGTTTGTGGATGTGTTTAAATTGTCACATACAGAAGTTTGAACCAAAGATGACTCTGCACTGAAATAGGAATTAGTTAAGTGACCAAGAGTGACAGTCAACATTCAAAAGTAGACATCAACGGCCTCATTCACAAACTGAACTTTACAGTAAGTTTTATAGTACTACAAATCGTACTACAAAGTGCTATTCACAAACTTTTAGTAACATACACTTTTGCAGCAAGTCCCTACCTCCATTATTTTCTATGAAAGGATGTTCCTGTACCAGTGGTTGGCCATGTCGTAAGAAAGTGCCCTTTTCTGACATGGTCAACCCCACTTTTTGCCTGGTGTATGATGCAATTTTGAATTAAGTGCTCTGGGTTCCTGCTAACCACACCCTCAGTGCCAGATCTCTTTCCCTAAAACTATGTAATTGTTCCCCAGTTGACAATACCTTCAGCACCCCTGTAAGTCACTAGTAAGTGGTACACAGGGCATGGGTACCAAAGAGGGTTCCTAAGGGCTGCAGCATGTATTGTGCCACCTTAAGGGACTGCTACCCACGTTCATACCGACTGCCATAGTAGGCTATGTGAAATGGTGCAGACAAAAGTGAAACACAATATGACACAGCCTGTGTGCCATGCCCACTGACACTGCATGCAATATATGTAAATCACCCCTACAGCAGGCCTTTGAGCTCTAAAGCAGGGTGCATTATATTACATGTGTGGACATATCTGCATGAGCCAATATGCTCCTTCTATGTCTTTGTCGATTCTTAGACATAGTAAGTGAACAGGAAAGCCATCTTAAAGATATACGTACTGGATACTGAAAATTACGAATTCCCCAGCTACATGATGATTTCCCTGAAACCAAAGGTGCAGGAGTGTGGAATTTATTAAAATATCTACTTGTCCACGGGACAGGTTGCTTCTCAAATCTACTTGTCCTGTAAAAAGATCTACTTGTCCCTTTGGTGCCATGTAGTGTGGCGCCAAATTATAGCAGCAATCTCATTATGTAAGAGCTCTGATAATAGCCTCTCTGATTATGCCAGGGCTACTACCATAGTAGGGCTTGAATACTAGCAGTTTCAATCCCTACTGTAGCAATTTCCTTATTTTTCCACCTTTCTGCAGATCTGCATACTGGGGCCGGAGGAAACAGTAAGCAATAGTTCCAGGGCTGGAATGCCTTTGAGTCTGCAAACCTACTAACCTGCATGTTTTAAAGATTTTCACCAGCTTCTCTCTAATATTTTCCCATAATAAGAAAGGTTGGACATTTACTCCTGACAATGGCAGAATTAGAACTTCTTCCAGGGTTGGGAAGAAAGTGGCTGGAGGGAAAATGAACTTGCAAATGCTCAATAGATTTTCAAATGAGCAAATCTACACATGCGTATTTACCCATGCTAAAATACAGTTCACAAATATTTTATAGGGGTACGACATATACCATGGGTGCACTTTTGTGATTTTCTTTAAGAATTTGGGGCCACATGTAGGTAGGTTCAGATTTGTGACCCGCAAATTCCGTGTCGCAAATCTGAATGTAGGATGGTGTCCCTGACACCATCTGTGATTCGCAAGGGCTTCGCAAATGCTCACCTCATGAATAATCATGAGGTGGGTCGCAATTTGCGACCCCCTTGCGAATGGCGGCCTGACAGGGATGGTGGCCTGCTGGAGACAGCAGACCACCATGTCTGTGACTGCTTTTCAATAAAGCAGTTTTTTTTTTTTTTTTTTGTAATGCAGCCCGTTTTCCTTAAAGGAAAACGAGATGCATTACTAAAACGAAAAATGAAACGTTTTCGTTTCATTTTTTCAGAGCAGGCAGTGGTCCGCAGGACCACTGCCTGCTCTGAAAAAATGTTTACAGTGACATTCACAATGGGGAAGGGGTCCCAGAGGGACCCCTTCCCTTTTGTGAAAGTGTTAGCACCCATTTGAAATGGGTGCAAACTGAGATTGGTTTGCGCCCGCATTCGCAAAACAATCCTACATTGCACTGTGAGTCGCAATTAGGAAGGGAACACCCCTTCCTAATTGCGAGTCACAAACCCGTTTTGTGATTCGGTAACCAGGTTACCGAATCGCAAAACTGGGTTTGTGCATCGCAATGTGCTTTTTGCATGTCGCAAACAGCGAAAGGCGCTGTTTGCGACATGCAAAAAGCTACCTACATGTGGGTCTTGGTCCCTAATTAGGTCTGGTGTTAACAAAGACATTTTGTTTTTATTAAACTTCTATTTCTCTCTCTTTCGGCTGGCTTTACTGTGAGTGATCGCATTCTTCTCTTCCACAAGGAGCATATTGGCACACAAAGTAGTTTTGTTCAGTGTCAGGAACTACAGTGGCAATCAGTGACGTAATGAAACTGGAGGGTGCCCCTTTGCAAAGAACATGGAGGAGCCCCCTCTCCAGACTCACTCAGGGCAGGTGCTGTGCTGAAGGGGCCCCCTGGGGGGCGGCTGCGGGGCCTTTGTTATGCCACTGGTGGCAACATGTGCTTTTAGAGTTCAAAAACGTTTTTTTTTTTTTGCCAGTGTTTGTTACAATGTTGAGGACCTGGTAGCTCCCACAACAATAAAGTGTTACAAAAGCCATGTCAAAACAAGACACGCATTGATGAAACTAAAAGACTTATAAAAATATGTCAGATCACTTGGCTTTGTCAGTGTTTGTTTATTTTCATGCTTCCCATAATCGTGTTGAAAATGGTTACACTGATTTTCCATTAGAAATATTTTTGGGAAATACTAGCATGCATCAAAACATTTTACTAAATGACACTTCATTTGCATATAATCATAGAGCATTCTGGGAGCATTATACTTAGCCTCATAGCCTAAACTTTTCAAATATGTTTATACACGTTTTGTTTTTTTTGTACTGGAACCAACGTCTGTAGTGAAGTGTGACATTAAAACATTTATTTACAGCACTCACGCTAATAATGAAGGTTTTCAAATAATGAACCATAAATACAAGTTCGAACAGCATTATCTCTTGGAAACACATTACCTCAACTGCAGAGAGTTCCACTCTCTGTAAACAGGCAGCCAAAGGGTTTGTGCTGCAGAGGGTTGGGTCTACTTGTCCCAAGGACAAAGTAAACATAAAATCTTGTTGCCCTTGACCCCAAACAAGATGTCCCGGGCGATAGGAATTCCACATCCCTGAGGTGTTTGGTATCAAACACCTTGTATTAATAAACACACACTGATTTCAAGGATGGATTTATTACTACATGCACCGTGAGGTGCCCTCTGAAAACCTACCAACTACTAGTGTGCTGGCTGACTGGTTCAGTTGAGTCTGCCACCACGGATGCGTTTCTGACCCCCAGGAGGTGAGGGCTCTGCTCTCAGAGGCCAGAAACAATGCCTGCTCTGGCAAGAGGTGTTTACACCTACTCCAATTAGGATGGCTAATAATCAGCATACCAAAACCAGGGACTTCAAAGTCCCTGCTGCCTTTGCTATGCAACCCTGGCTTCCCTCCGTCCTGGGAGAGGCCACCCCCTGCCCTAAGGCTCATTTGTCACCAGGACAGGTGGGAAACTATCTAGTAAGGAGGCATATTACATACTCAGGCTAGTCACACCTTTGGTGGGCGACCTGATGTGAACACGAAATTCAGAATTCCACCACCTTGGTTTTAAGGGAAATATGCTCACTGGGTCAGAGTTATGCCCACTCCCCACACAAAGTGCTCATATAGGGGGTGTAGTCACCTTAAGGTAGGCAGTTGAGTGGCTACTACCTAACACGCCCCGTAATACCGCTAAATTGAATATTTAGGAGGCACCCCTGATAACAGAAATCAGATTTATTGGACCACAGGGAAGAAGGACACAGAAGAGCTGCAAAAAGTAAGAACTGAAGAGCAACAACTGGCTTGGTGCCAACCCTGCCAGCCTGCGTGCTCAATTAGACAATTGAGCCAAAGTCATCTCGTCCTGTAGCTGTTTTGCCTTCTAAAACCGTGGCAGGACTACCAGCATTTCAAGGACCAACAGCAATCTTCTTGGAGCAGAGGGGCTGCTTCCTGGCACGTTTGCAGGCACCAAAAATCAACCGGAGAGTCTCATACGCTAAAAAACTTGACACCAGAAAGCACCACTGCACAGAGCCCCCCCAGCCCGAGTCGAAGTGGGCCAACAGTGTCAACGGGGTCTTGAGACCCTCAAGAGCTGAGCCTCCCTTTTGGTTTGGCTGGACTGGTCCCTGAACCCCCCCCTGCAGGCTACCAAGAATTGCAGTGTCTCCTGCAAGGTGACCTCTCTGGGCAAAGACTCACTACACACAAGCTCTCCAACCCGAGTTGCTGTGAATCGACTGTGTGCCTGCATGCCGGAGACCCCAAGACCTGAGCCCCCTCTTTGGGTTCAGCTAGACTGGTCTCCTAGTCCCCACTTGCAGCCTCTTTTTCCCATGACCATTTCCCATTGAAGTGAATGGGGTACCCGACGCTGTAATGCACTTCTGGATCTCCTTATTGAGTGTGTGTCTCTCATTTATTGAGTTAGTGTATGCACTATATGTCTAACACTCTCCTTTGAATAGCCAAAGCTGCTCAACCACGCTTGGGATTTTTAAAGAAAGCCCTGTCCACTTCTAAGAGGCTACCTGGACTCTTTACACAGCATATGTTTTTGGTATACTATATTCAACAATCTTCCTACACTTTTTTGGTGCTGGACTTACTACAAAAGTGTAAGTTAATACAAAAGTGCAAATTGTGAATACCAAAAAGTAGTAAACTCACTCAAAAGTATAACTTACCTACCCACACTGTTTAAATTCATGCTAGCGTTATTCATAAGCACAAAGAACAGTGCGTGGCACTCTTCAACTATGTAGACGTCAAACAGAAAGCACATTAATTTCTAAGACATGGTATGATATGATGAGAAACATCCCTCAGTGTCCCCCCTGCACCGACTGAGCACACCCGCATCCTAGGCATCATTCTCAACTCCTCCCTATCCATGACCCGCCAGGTAAACTCACTCGCCGCCTCCTGCTGGCACACACTCCGCAAACTTCGGAAGATCTTCAGATGTATCCCAGCAGACTGTCGCAGGACAGTCAACCACGCCTGCACATCAAAAAACTACAGCTCATCCAGAATACTGCTGCCAAACTCATCCTGGACCTCCCACGCTGAGAGCACATCTCCTAACACCTGAGGACCCTCCACTGGCTCCCGGTTGAGAAACGAATCACCTTCAAGCTACTCACTCACACATACAAGGCCATACACAACGCAGGACCATCCTACCTGAAACACTGCGTCTCCTTCCACACCCTCGCCAGATCCCTCCACTCTGTGCCGATGACCCTGGCCACCATCCCTCACATTCGTAAAACCACCGCCGGAGGACGATTCTTCACCTGCATCGCAGCAAAGAGCTGGAACAACCTCCTCCTGCACCTCAGACAAAGCCCCTTCGCTCACCATCTTCAGGAAGAACCTCAAGACCTGGCTCTTCGGATGAAGCCCCTCTCCTCCCCACCAGCACCCTGAGACCCTCAAGGGTGAGTAGCCACGTTTTACAAAAACTGATTGATATAAAATTTACTAGCATTCAAGTCAAGAATGTTCTATTCTAAGGGTCTCCCACCTTTTCTATAGCGAGAGCTATTTCTGATCAGTGGAAATCATCATGAGCTACCGAAGGCTAAACAACTTGTGCATTATTACCAGACACCCCTACGTCCAGTTTCCTTGACTTTAATCCTAATGTCAATAGAGCCACATACTATAGTTTGTACAAAATACTTTGACTAAGGGCACTATGAGAGGGCTGCCATGTGTTAGTGAGAGTGTGGTGTTTGGGGATGTATGAACATGTGTGCATATCAATGGGATACATGTGTATGGGTAGCTGAGAGCCTGTGTTGTATGTACTTGTGGCTGTTTTGCTTCACTAATGACCGAGCTGAAACACTCATGCACTGACAAAAATCTCTGGAATGCACTTCTTAGTCTAAAGAAGACATTTATTAATTCACTTCGCAAGGTTCGTAAAGGAGATTAGCATGCTGAAAGTACACGTTTAAAAATGGTCACAGCAATTAAATGAAAACATGTACAAATTATTCTGAACTGCAATATACACAGCAAATATATGTATCTATATTACAATGCAAAGCAAATAATGAATTCAAAAATGCATCACTATGAGGCAAGGGCAAATCTGCTTCATTTCCCTCCTAATCAGATCAGCAATCTTGAAGAGAGAGATCAAGTATGACACACCTCAGCGTCCTGAGCATGTCTGAGATCTGAGTCACTCCCCAGCCTATCTGGTCTCGGCCTCTTATACTTTGAACAAACAAGAGAGGAGAATTCTAGAAACTCCCTCCCACTGTATAAGTTTATTATTTAAAAAAATGCTGGTTACTTTAGGTCAGCTTTGAAAAGAACACGTCGGGAATTGGCCAAAATCCCAAGTTGCCCTCTATCAAAACAAAACCGTGCTCTGCCATCCTGGTACATTCTTATCAGCCTAAGCCCTTGGTGGGAAAGAACACACAAACATGCCGAATAAAAACATGAGCACATTGTATAATGTAGAAAAATACTTGCAGCTTTTAACATGGCGGTGGCTAATGCTAAAATAAAGTCATTAGGAAAAATGAAGTTGGTGGTCACTAATGTGACAGTGTGCTGCTAGGCTAAGTGCAATGTGGAGTCAGTGGTCAAAACACAAATATCATTACAGTGGCAAGGCACATACCTTTCACATGGCACTATTACATGTATAACACAAACCTTCAACCATTTTTTTATGTAATTATGAGTATGGCGGAGCGGAGTTTGACCGCCCCGCTGGCGGTGGCGGTGCAGACTGCTGTATTATGAATGCGGCTGTGAACTGTGAGCAATAAAGCCACCTCACCGCCTGTACCGTCAGTGCGGTACGACTGCCTGCGAAAAGGCCCATCCCGCCCACCGTATTACGATTCACCACACCGCCACGATTTCCGGGGAGGAACCACCGCCACACAAAGCCTGGCGGAAAGGAGCAGTGTAAAAGGAAATACTTACAGTAGGGACACAGACGAGGTCGACGACGACATGGAGCGTGAACTCGAGATCTTCTCAGCTCTAATCCTCGCAATTCATCTCCAGAACCGTGACCCCCGACGAAGACGGCAACAGTGAGTACAGGCACCTAGCACATAAGGGAGGGAAGGGTACAATTACACACCAACACGCATCCCCCACACCAACTACCACGCCCACATACACGCACACCAATACCCATACACACACCCTCCCCACCAACACCCAAACGCGCGCACACACACACACGCCAAACAAGGTATTCACTCAGCACAGATATATACATACCTGACACATGCAGAGAAATAAATAAGTGAATGCACATACTTGTGTACATGACCCTCCCATATTAAAACGCAGGACAACACAATATTATTGCACCAACATGCCTGTTGACCTGATATATTAAGTGACTTTTGGAAAGTGAAACAAACAATGTACAAACAAGGCCATGGGCCAGTCCATAGAAAATGTCTGAGTGTGCCAACAAGGCACATACTTGACTCCTACCACGACCATGGCCTCCACAGGGAAGGATCATTAATGGGGCATGCAGGCACCAGGGGGGAGGGTGGTTGGGGTGGGGACTCAGGTTTGGAAGGCGGGTACTTTGGCTTAGGAGTTGGAGGGTGTGTGTGTTTTGGATTGCCCTTGGAAGGAGTGGGAGTGGGCTTGGACTGGGGGTAGGAGAGGGACCAGGCCTCTTACAAATGTTCCTACTGGAAGGGGTAGGGGACTGGGAAGAGAGGACTGTGGAGGAGCTTGAAGGGGAAGGATGGGATCTGGGGAGGCCACAGGAACGTTTGGGGACAAGATGGGGTGGGCCAATGGGTTTAAATAGGTCAATAGGTGCAGGTGGTGGAGGGGCTTTGGAGACAGGTTTGGGAGTGGGGGTTGAGGGAGTGGTTGTAGGTGGTGTAAGTTTGCTGCGAGTGGATGCAGGTGCATGCTCAGTCAACTTATGTGTGGTGGATGAGTGTTGTGTGAATGAGTGTGAGCATCTGTGTGTATTGGGAGGAGGGGGTAGAAAGAGTGGGAGAAGGAAGGCAGCCAGTGTAGACGGATGTTTTGGTGGTGTCTGTTGGTATGATGAGTGTGCTGCAAGTGTCTGTGTAGGTTGATGTGGTGAGTGTGGGTTTGGTGTCTGGGGTGCATGTGTGGCTGACTGCTGTTGTGGTGACTGTGCTAATGGGGCAGGAGCAGTGGCTGAGGGTGCAGTGCATGTGGCTGTGCGTGGTGAGCTGACAGACAGGGAGGAGAAGGAGGTGGAGGATACAGTGGGGGAAGTGGATGTTGTCATATTTGCAGTTGTATGTTGAGTGTGTGCATGCTTGTCGTGGGACGTGTGTAGATTGTGTGTCACATGGAGTTTCTTGTGTGTTGCTTGGGTGTATGCTTGTCTGCATGTGTGCGTAGGATTGGTGAGAGGAGAGGGGTGCTGGAAGGGGGAGAGGTGGTGGGAGGGGGGAAGGAAAGACCAGGAACACTGGCTGCCATCAAAGAGGAGGCCAGAGCCTGAAAAGATCTCTGTAGGCCAGACATGGCACCGTGAATGCCTTCCAGGTAGGCATTGTATTGCTGCATCTGAGAGGCCAGCCCCTGGATGGAATTCACGATGGTTGTCTGCCCTACAGAGATGGATTTCAGGAGGTCAGTAGCCTCCTCAGTGATGGCAGCAGGGCTGACTGGGGCAGGGCCTGAGGTGCCTGGTGCGAAGGAGACGCCCACCCTCCTGGGTGAGCAGGCACGGGCAACTCGGGGGGGAGCTACTGGGAGGGCAGAGCTGGTACGGGGGTGGCAGAAGATGGCAAAGATTTGGTGGTCCCAGAAGGATCCGCCACCACCAGGGAGCTGCCATCAGAGGAGGTATCAGAGTCACTACCAGCAATGGTAGTGGCCTCCCCTGTGGTGCTCCCTTCACCCTCCGACCCACAGGTCCCCTCAGCGTTGGTGGTCTCTGCCTCCTGGGTCCCGTGGGCTGCAGCATACCCACTCGCCGGTGCCCCTTCTCCTTCGCCTGATGATGCTAATGCACACAAGGAGACAAGTTGACAGAGAGGGTGGGGTAGAAAAAGAAAGGGATGCAGGCTGTCAGTTACAGTACACATATGATGTAGGCACAAATGCAGTCATGCACATCCCAAAATGCTATCCCTCACCATTACCAACTCCATGAAGGTAAGTACCTATGAAAGAAAATCCAGCTCCCACACTACACTGACATACTGAGGCTATACTGGCCTACCACATCACCATCCAGTCCCTACATCCCCTTCCAGGCAGACCATGGCAATCTTGGAGTGATCCAGTTCCACTACAATGTGACAAATCGATGATGTGGTACGTCAGATCCACAGGCTAATCCATAGGACCTGTTACATGGGCACATTCCCACCCATGCCCAGATAACTGCACAATCCCAGTGACTCTGGGGAAGTTGCATGCCCACACCTGTTCATGACCCTTATACTACCTGCTACCCACTCTATTGCACCCAGCCACACAGTACAAAGTAAGAACCGGACAGTGGTGGTACTCCCCCCCCTAGTGGCTGCTGTGCTGCCTTCAAGCGCCCATCCAACTCTAGATTGGCCACCGCCAGAATGCAGGCCTTTAGGGGGGTCATGGTCTCATTCCTTGTTAGGAGGCAGTCCCCATTTGGGCCTTTGCAGTCTTCCGTGCCCAGCGTCTCAGGTCCTTCCACCGCTTCCTGCAGTGGGTGTTCTGCCGGCTGTAGACCTCAAGGACCGCACTTCCTTGGCGATGGCTTTCCACATCCCCTTCTTCTGATGGGAGCTAACCTTCCTGGGAGACACATAGAACAAAATACTGTAGGTCAAGCCTCCAAATTCATACTTGGGATACAACACTACATGTATCTTTTCCTCAAACAATGACCCCCAACCATGCCCCTACACACATAAGTCCTATCACACTTCAGCTATCCATTGGGACATCCAACACTCACACACACATGCATCAGCTGCATTGGCACACACTCCTAGGATGCTATTATGCCATTCACCTGGTCCCCTGGTCGTCCATAAAGCTTGGCATACAGGGGTTGTACCCCTCTCACAAGCTTCTCCAACTCCTCTGAGGTGAAGGCCGGGGCCCATTCCCCTGTACCATGTGCCATTTCTGCAACCAGAGGCAGGACACAGCAGCACACGCAGTAGGGTAGTGGCCATCTCAAGGTACAGGAGTCAAGTGGCAAGGGCTATACAAAATGGCGGTGAGGACCGCTGCGGTGTGCACTGTCACCGCCGGCGCCGATCATGATTGACCCCTGTTCCTCATAGACACCAGTGCTAACCAATGAGGAGTTGCACAGTGGTTCCAACCGCCTACTGCCATGACGACTAACGCCAGTGGAATGATGTCACTTCCACCTGTCCTCCACATGTGGGACAGGCGGCTGGCATTTTATGAGGGGAACTTGTTTATACATAGTACAGGGACAGTGTTTACGGCGGAATAGTAATACCTATGAGAGTCAAAATGGTGAAGGTACACATGCAATGTCCAATAGCATGGTAGCATCCAAGCCTACAGGTGTCTATGTCCCTTGCACACCAATCTCAACACATGTCATTACTACAGTAATGTGTGTGCAGAGTTGTGTATGAATGTATGTGATACCTGTATACAGACAGTTGACATTTACACATTGTGTTTTTCTCCACCATAGCCATTGACCCATGTGGAGAGGGAAGGCTACACAAGTATATAGACCCCTTGTTGACCCTGGCTACCATGGAAGAGCGCCACATTATCATCAGCTATCGTCTGAACAGTGCCACAATTCGTGAGCTGTGTTCCCAATTGGAGTCTGCTCTACTGCCTGCCAAACCAAACCCCTATGCTATCTCTCCAACAGCACAGGTACTATCTGTCCTACATTTTCTGGCTACTGGTTCCTTTCAGGTGACTGTTTGCTTGGCATCCGGTGTGGCACAACCAATGTTCAGCAACTTCTTGGCAAATGTCCTAAATGCCTTCTTGCAACACCTCCAGAGTTACATACAATTTCCTCAAAGGGCAGATTTTACCACAGTGAAGTCTGATTTTTATGCAGTTGCTAACATCCCTCATGTGATTGGTGCCATTGATGGCACACATATTCCCCTCGTAGCCCCCAGAGCCCCTGAGCAAGTGTTTCAGAACTGCAAAAACTTCCATTCCATAAACGTGCAGGTGCTGTGTCTTGCAGATCAATACATCTCACAGGTGGCAGCACGATTCCCTGGATCAGTCCATGACGCCTACATTTTGAGGAACAGTAGTGTCTTACACATCATGGCACAGCTACAGGCAGACAGAGCCTGGCTAGTTGGTGAGTGTGCATGTGACAGTTTTGCAGTGCTACCTGACTAAACACATGTTTGGCATTGTATGACTGTGTGTCATGTGCTATCTTTCTCCCCTCTTCCCAGGTGATTCTGGCTATCGTAACATGCAGGACTGTTGACACCTGTGAGGAATTCCAGGACGGGGGGGGGTACAACGATGCCCATGGTCGTACCAGAAGGGTGATTGAGAGCACCTTTGGCTCCTGAAGGCCAAATTCAGGTGCCTGCACATGTCTGGAAGGGCCCTGTGCTACTCTTCAAACAAGGTGTATCAGATCATTGTAGCCTGCTGTATGCTGCGCGCTATAGCCCTTAGGAGACATGTTCTACTACTGGAAGTGGGGGATGGAGCACTGCCATCCATGGGACCCCAGGGGATGGAGGATAGTGATGGAGAGGGGGAAGATGTTGACTCAGGGAATCAGCTGATTCAGCTCTACTTCCAATGAATCTCATGTCACTGTTGAACTGTGAATCTGACTACCTTGGGTAGGATTTAAGTTGCAGGGTTGCTGTGCTGCCTGCCCCTTTGCTATTGCTACATCATGTTGGAAGAGGTTATGTTTGTGGACTCTCCTGGCCAAAGCCGTAACATGAACTTGGCCTACCCCTCTCAGTACATTGGATCCATTCTACATTGGCATGCATCTGTACATATCTGCTTATGAATGATGGTTTACAATAGCATGCATTTTGGATAAATAACATCTGTTGGTGTGCTCAAACAGTGCTTATTGAAGGAGTGAGACAAATAGGATCATATAGTGCAAGGGAGTGGGCATTTGGTGAACAATATTTTCAGTGCAATGTCCACTGCTGCTGGTAGCACAAGGGCAGTGTCCATGGGGCCATAGGTAAATGAATTCCTGGTGGTGGGCTTGGTCTTGGCTACAGTGTCACTGGGATGTCTGAGTCCCTGGCCACATTTGCAAGGGGGTTCCTGGCCTACAGGGGAAGAGGTGCTGGTGGCCTGTGAGTGCTCTGACAGGGCCACCATTCCACTGGCTGCTGCTGAGGTTGCTGCTGTATCCTGGCTGGTGGAAGGGGCCTGCTGATGGGTGGCCGATTCAGGGATGATGTTGGGCATCCTCAGCAGCACCCCAGCAATGGTGGCCATGCTGGCATTCAGTTGTTTCCATTGCTCCATGGCCTCCTGCTGGTGTGCCACCTGCAGCCTCTGGTTCTCCTGTAATGTGGCCAGGATCTGGCTCATCCTGTCCTGGGAGTGACGGTATGTCACCAGGACCTCTGAGATGGCCTCATGGGCAGCAAAGTCCCTCCGTGACCCACCCCCTGGGCCACTGATACCCTCCAAGTGGCTCTGGCCCCCTGTGCCTATGTCCCCAGCACAGGTCTCTCAGTCCCACTACCACTGGGACCTTCATTGTCCTGCCTGGCGGTGGGTGGTGACTCCACTCTCTGTACAGGTGAGCAGACAGTCAGTGGCCTGGTGACACTTGTGTGGGGGAGTTGGGCCACAGCTGATGGTGGTAGCTGAGTGGTGGGGGAGTCAGTGGTGTCCTGGGTGGGCCTTTCTTCTTCTATCATAATCGAAGAGACAACCTTACAAAACCTTGCCCTGATTAAATCCGTAGCCATTATTCCAATGTCCATGGCTTTCAGTCGAAAGGCATCACTGGTGTGCGGTACGAGGCCCATTGTCCCCATATTTCCCCCCATTTTAGATGCACCCCCTCACCTGGTATGCTATCCTTTCTGCATTTCGGCACCAGTCCATATAGTTCTGCCATTCCTGCATCGTTGGTGGCTGTTCCCACCCTCCATTTCCTAGTAGTATTACACTTGGCTACCAGTGCCCCTAGCGATAGCCAGATTTCAGCATACTTGGGCGAAGTCCACTCGCCCATATAACGAGCTATAGCCACTTGACCTCTAATGTGAGTGGCAATGACGTAACCTGTGCCATCAAGCTTGTAGCCTCTTTCCAATAGGATTGTATCCTGGGGCATACCCATAGTATGTGTGGAAATCTACCCTTTTGCCCACAGCAGCGCATACATGTCTCAGTGGGGATCTTCATTTCCTATGCAGGAGAGTTGAGGCATAATATGCCCGGTGTAGGATGCGCAGCTGGATCAGATGAAATCCAGTGCACATGGCAACCTCCCTGGGGCTTTGTAATGCTTCTTCCCATTCCTCATCTCCCAGGTGACCCACTTCTGCCTCCTACTTCATTCTGAGCTGCCCCAGGACATCCGGGGCATTATTCATAATTTTTATGGGTGGGAGAGGTGGCCTTTGCCTGCATGGGATCCAGTAACAGCCTGTCTCCCAGGGGCGAGGAGTCCACTAGATGTGTATCCCATGTAAGGTGCATCCCTAGGGTGGGTATCACCTGTCTATAGTTGTAGTGATCTGTGTCTGCGAGCTGATATTCCGCCTTCAGCTCCTCAAAGGTGTGGGGCCTCCCCTTGGTCCAGATATAATCCAATTTCTCGATCCCTATAAGTTCCCATTTTGAAAGACCCCTCAACCTGCCAACTTCTGACAAAAGGTTGCTTTCCCACAGTGGGGTTTGTTCCGTCAGTTTTCCTGTCCATCCCAGGAGGCGAGGAGCCACTTTCCATATGTCAGCCACCGTTTGTGTGTGGATCAGGAGTGTTGCGCATGGCTTGGTTCTGTACAAGACAGGCAGGTAGCCTCTAGGTCCCATAGCCGCCCTCTCCACCCACACTGAGAGCTCCTGGCGGTCATCGTAAACCCAGTCCTTAATCACCACCAGCTGAGAGGCCCAGTAACATTTCAGGATGTCAGGGACTGCCAGTTCTCCATCGTTCACCCCCTCTGTGGCTTAGTTAGTGCAACCCTGGCCAGTCCTTCATTCCAGAGCAGGAGCCGCACTTCATGGTCTATCTTCTGGAAGAAGAAGAAAGGGACTGAGAATGGTGTATTTTGCAATGCGTAGAGAAGGCCTTGCAAGGCCATCATTTTAAAGAGGACACCCCTGCCCATCAAGGACAGTGGAAGCGCCCACTGGTGGCTCATGTCTCAGTGATGTCGTTCTAGGATATAGGAAGGCCTGTGCATCCGTAGTGATATGGATTCCCACATAGGTGAAACTCTCTTGTGGTATAGTGAGGGACAGTATTCTAGGCAGTTGCGGTACCTCCCCCATCCCCCCTCTCCAGCCAGGAGGAACAGACAGGACTTAGGACTTGCTCCAATTTACACGGTAACCAGAGTGGTCACTGAAAATCCAGAAGATCTGTAAAGCCCTGTCAGTTGACCTAGTAGGATTACTAAGGAACAAAAGGATATCGTCTGCATAGAGGGAGTTCCATTCGTCCCAGTCAGGATCCCCCTCCATGCCCCAGATCAGAGAGTCTGCCTGTACCCAGGCCGCTAGGGGTTCCAATGCTTGGGCGAATAACATGGGGGATAGCAGACAGCCCTTTCCGGTACCCGTGCCCAGGGTGAATATTCAAGTGAGCACCCCATTAACTTTGACCCAAGCCATAGGGTTTGTGTATAGGAGGCGCACCCAGGCGCAGAACTTAGGGCCAAACCCCAGTCGTCTCAGAGTGGCAAAGAGGTCCCATTCATACTGTTGAAAGCCATCTTTGCGTCCAATGACTGTACCACTGCAGGAGCACTCCCGGTCGACCTAGTCAGGTGTAGTAAACCATACAACCTTCTCAAATTTAAGTGCGTCCCTCTATGGGGCATAAACCCAGATTGGTCTGGGTGTACCACCGAGGTGATTACCCTACGGAGGCGCATCGCCAAGACCTTCGCCAGTACCTGTGCCTCCACATTTAATAATGAAATGAGGCAGTATGGGGAGCACTCCGTTGGGGATTTATTTTTCTTTGGGATCACCACTATTGTTGCCATCCTCTGGTCCAAGGGTAGCCTGCCCACCCTGAGGGCCTCCTTATACATGGCCAAGAGATGGGAGGACAATTTGAAAGCTAATCCCTTGTAAATTTCTACTTGGAGACCATTAGGGCCCAGTGCCTTTCTAGGTTGCAGGGATCTCAGCGCGACTGTGATCTCCCCTTCGGACAGAGCACTCTCCAAAACCTCGCTATCCGATTTGGTCAAGGTTTGGATTGGTATGTGTCAGGAATAAGGCTGTGCGTGGTCCAGGACCCGCCCTGACCTCTGCTTTGCGTCTTTGCGGCGCGCCATGCGCGCCGCTTGTCATCCCTGCTTGCTCCAGAAGTGGTCATCAGCGTCGCCTGCCCTGTGGTAAAGCTCACGTAGCTGCAGGGTCAGGACTTTGGTGGACAAGATGCACTTATCAATGCCATTCTATGAATGGACTACAACTCCCAAGTTTTTAGAGGCAGCGGCCATCTTGGGGTGTGGCAGGCCTATAAAGCCCAACCACACCCAAGCACATTGCTCACTATTTTGAAGACTTCGGTGCAGTCGGACCTCGTGGGGAGTTCCTCTGAAGAAAGCGGATTTCCTGCTTGGCAGAGTGGCAGCATGCCAGAGTATCCTTGTTTCCATGGTGAATTCAAAAACGAGTAGGTCGTACTCGTATCAGTAAGGTCTTGATGAGTCAAATCTTGAAGGGGGTTGTTTACTCCCAAAAGTAAAGCGCCCCTTAGCAAAAAGAGCAAAATGCTTTAGACCAAAAGTAAAGCGCTCCTGGCACGACGATCAAAGTGCTTCAGGCCACCCGAGTAAAGCGCTCTTGGCACAATGATCAAAGCGCTTCAGGCCACACGGGTAAAGCGCCCCTTAGCACAACGAGCAAAGCGCTTCAGGCTAAATGAGTAAAGTGCCCTTAGCACGACAATCAAAGCGCTTCAGGCTAAACGAGTAAAGCGCCCTTGGCATGATAATCAAAGCGCTTCAGGCCAAACGAGGAAAGCATCCTTGCCACGACAATCAAAGCGCTTCAGGCCACACGAGTAAAGCGCCCTTGGCACGACAATCAAAGCGCTCCAGGCCACACGAGGAAAGCGCCCTTGGCACGACAAGCAAAGCGCTTCAGGCCACACGGGTAAAGCGCCCCTTAGCACAACGAGCAAAGCGCTTCAGGCTAAATGAGTAAAGTGCCCTTAGCACGACAATCAAAGCGCTTCAGGCTAAACGAGTAAAGCGCCCTTGGCATGATAATCAAAGCGCTTCAGGCCAAACGAGGAAAGCATCCTTGCCACGACAATCAAAGCGCTTCAGGCCACACGAGTAAAGCGCCCTTGGCACGACAATCAAAGCGCTCCAGGCCACACGAGGAAAGCGCCCTTGGCACGACAAGCAAAGCGCTTCAGGCCACACGAGTAAAGCGCCCTTGGCACAACAATCAAAGTGCTTCAGGCCACACGAGTAAAGCGCTCTTGGCACAATCATCAAAGTGCTTCAGACAAAACGAGTAAAGCGCCGCTTGACACGACGAGCAAAGAGCTTCAGGCAAAACAAGTAGAAGCGCCCCTGGCATAATGAGTAAAGCGATTCATGCATGACGATCAAAGCGCTTCAAGTTCAATTAGTAAAACTTTTCAGGCCTCAGTTGCAAATGTGAAAGCGCTTGAGAAAAGCAAGCTGTAGTTTCATTGTTTTTTGGGAAGTACAGTATTTGAGATACATATTTAAATCTTTGTGCATTTCTAGGCTGAGATCAAACGTTTATGTTATGAAAGCATAATTGTTACATGGTTAATATTCAGAGTATGACCATAGTCCAAAGCTCTTGCCATCTTTAGGTACAGAGAATGCAGTTCGTTCTTGTTCCATGATTCAAAGAAGGGGCTACACCCAGTTCACAAAGGGTCTCAATCCAATATCACGGAGATGCCTTTGTTCCAGAGTCTATTGGTGAGATTATACTGTTATGAAAGAGTATATGCATATTTGTCCTAACCATTTTCTTTTCAGATCTCTCTCCCTGCAGTTCCCTACCCTAATTCTCTTCCCCCCGCCTGGCTTCATCAATACTCTGCGCTCTGATAGCTTTCTGAGTTGATGATGCCGGGAGGTGGGCATTTTGGTCAGCAGCGTGCAGATCCCGAGGAAAGGGCACTGTGACAGAATCGTGAGCCAACGAGTTTATACTTTCCTCTTGGTCTGTACGTGAGCTGCGCAAAATGGCCACCTTAGACACCCTTATGCAAGTAGTCACTCAAATGCAAAGGGATTTAACAGACTCAAAATTTTTTACAACCGATTTAATTAACAAAGTAACCCAGCTACAGAGTAAGGTGGATGGGTCAGAACCTGAGTCTCGTCCTATGCATTCCACACCTACTAACATAGCTGTGAACGTGCCGACACAAATTCCTCTGGCTGCACCAGAAAGTTTTTCTGGGGATCCCAATAAGGTTCAAGTTTTTCTCACACAGGTGGGAGTACACTTTACATGCCGTCCCACTGCCTTTCCGGATGCACAATCTAGAATTGGATTCCTTATATCCTATCTGAATGGTGATGCAGCTACTTGGGCAGTGCCATTAGTCCGATTAGATAGTCCCCTTTTGTATAATCTGCATCGTTTTGTGGAGGAATTTGAAAAGGTATTTGAAAGGTGCTCAATTACCATGTCTGCAGACAAAGAGTTACTAGAGTTACACCAAGGAAACAAAGACTTGATAACGTTTTTTGTCACACTTCAACCGGTTAGTAGTGGAAACCGCTTGGCCAGAGGAAAAAAGGTCAGCAGTGTTTTATCAAGGACTAAAAGACAAACTGAAAGACGTTTTGGCCCAAACTGAACCGCAACCGAAAACTTGTACTGATTTAATTAATCTAACCCTGCGGCTAGACCATACACTCACAGAAAGAAAAGGAGTAAGGAAAGGCCCAACTGGCGAATGGAAAGGTTTAGACACCCCCAGTTGTCCTCAGACCCTAATATAGAACCAATAGATATCGGAACTATTTGTCCACCTTTGACCAAAGAGGAGAAAGATATACGATGAAGAAATGGACAGTGTCTGTACTGTGGAAAAAAGAGTCATTTCGTAAAGGAATGTCAAGTGAAACCCAAAGGTAAACTTGATCCAACACTTGTGGCAAAGAAAAAGATAGCGGTTGCTTTGAAAAATACACAGGAAAACTAATGTGCCCAAGAAAAAACAAAGGGGACCTCTTGGGCAAATTGACGATCCCTTCAGTGTGTTCTTGTACAAATCGTTATGGCAAACATTTCAGATTTCTAGCACAACTAACTGTACAGGGAAAACGTCATACTGTACAAGTTCTAATTGATTCAGGGGCAACAGGAAATTTTGTGGACCAACAAACTGCACTAGACTTGCAAATACCTAGTGTCAAGAAAAAGGTTCCTGAAGTTGTTTATGCAGTCGATGGTAGTGAATTGGCAGGAGGCCCTGTTACTATGCAAACCTCACGAATGCAAATGATTTGCAAAAATGATGGGAATCTGAACCACTGTGAGATAATTCGCTTCGATATAATCAAGCACCCAAATATGGTTTTATCTTAGGAATGCCGTGGTTAATGTTACACAATCCATGCATATAATGGCGCAACCAGGTTTTGCATTTTTCTTCTTCCTCTTGTTTAAACAAGTGTCTTCAACCAAGAAGAGACAAAGAAGGGAATCCTCAACACACTATTGCTACTGCAGCAGAGAAGGAAATTGATCTGCCACAACAGTATTCAGAATATACTGACGTTTTCTGTGAAAAGAAAGCGAGCTCATTACCACCTCACAGGTTGTACGACTGCCAGATCGATCTTGTACCCGGCGCCAATATACCAAATTGTAGAATCTATGCATTATCGGAGAAAGAAAACCAAGTCCTACGAGAATTCCTCGATCAATACTTAGCCAACGAGCTAATTAGGCCATCATGATCTCCAGCGGCTTCTCTGCTGTTTTTCGTACTCAAAGCCAATGGTGAATTGAGACCTTGTATTGACTTTAGAGCGAAAAACAAGATTACTGTTAAAAATAAATACCCACTACCCCTCATACCAGTCTTATTAGATCAAGTAAAATCAGCAGTTATTTACACAAACTTGATTTACGAGATGCTTATCACCTAGTTCGAATTCGAGAGGGAGATGAGTGGAAAACGGCTTTTAAAACTCGTTATGGTCTCTTTGAGTATCTAGTGATGCCGCTTGGTCTATGTAATGCCCCAGTAGCTTTTCAATATTTCCTAAACGATGTTCTGAGAGAATACCTAGACATCTTTGTCATCGTTTATATTGACGATATACTGATCTATTCAAACTCAGAAGAAATTCATGAAGAACATGTAACAAAGGTGTTACAAACTCTACGAAACCATAATTTGTTTTGCAAATTAAGTAAATGCGAATTTCATACCAAAGAAGTAGAATTGTTGGGAGTCATTTTAACACCTGACGGCATTCAAATGACTGAGAGAAAAATTCAGGCTGTAGCAGAATGGCCCACACCTAAATCAGTACGTGACATTCAATGTTTTTTGGGCTTTGCTAATTTTTACCGACGCTTCATCCACTGTGTGGGGCCTCCCCTTGGTCCAGATATAATCCAATTTCTCGATCCCTATAAGTTCCCATTTTGAAAGACCCCTCAACCTGCCAACTTCAGACAAAAGGTTGCTTTCCCACAGTGGGGTTTGTTCCGTCAGTTTTCCTGTCCATCCCAGGAGGCGAGGAGCCACTTTCCATATGTCAGCCACCGTTTGTGTGTGGATCAGGAGTGTTGCGCATGGCTTGGTTCTGTACAAGACAGGCAGGTAGCCTCTAGGTCCCATAGCCGCCCTCTCCACCCACACTGAGAGCTCCTGGCGGTCATCGTAAACCCAGTACTTAATCACCACCAGCTGAGAGGCCCAGTAACATTTCAGGATGTCAGGGACTGCCAGTTCTCCATCGTCCACCCCCTCTGTGGCTTAGTTAGTGCAACCCTGGCCAGTCCTTCATTCCAGAGCAGGAGCCGCACTTCATGGTCTATCTTCTGGAAGAAGAAGAAAGGGACTGAGAATGGTGTATTTTGCAATGCGTAGAGAAGGCCTTGCAAGGCCATCATTTTAAAGAGGACAGCCCTGCCCATCAAGGACAGTGGAAGCGCCCACTGGTGGCTCATGTCTCAGTGATGTCGTTCTAGGATATAGGAAGGCCTGTGCATCCGTAGTGATATGGATTCCCACATAGGTGAAACTCTCTTGTGGTATAGTGAGGGACAGTATTCTAGGCAGTTGCGGTACCTCCCCCATCCCCTCTCTCCAGCCAGGAGGAACAGATAGGACTTAGGACTTGCTCCAATTTACACGGTAACCAGAGTGGTCACTGAAAATCCAGAAGATCTGTAAAGCCCTGTCAGTTGACCTAGTGGGATTACTAAGGAACAAAAGGATATCGTCTGCATAGAGGGAGTTCCATTCGTCCCAGTCAGGATCCCCCTCCATGCCCCAGATCAGAGAGTCTGCCTGTACCCAGGCCGCTAGGGGTTCCAATGCTTGGGCGAATAACATGGGGGATAGCAGACAGCCCTTTCCGGTACCCGTGCCCAGGGTGAATATTCAAGTGAGCACCCCATTAACTTTGACCCAAGCCATAGGGTTTGTGTATAGGAGGCGCACCCAGGCGCAGAACTTAGGGCCAAACCCCAGTCGTCTCAGAGTGGCAAAGAGGTCCCATTCAATACTGTTGAAAGCCATCTTTGCGTCCAATGACTGTACCACTGCAGGAGCACTCCCGGTCGACCTAGTCAGGTGTAGTAAACCATACAACCTTCTCAAATTTAAGTGCGTCCCTCTATGGGGCATAAACCCAGATTGGTCTGGGTGTACCACCGAGGTGATTACCCTACGGAGGCGCATCGCCAAGACCTTCGCCAGTACCTGTGCCTCCACATTTAATAATGAAATGAGGCAGTATGGGGAGCACTCCGTTGGGGATTTATTTTTCTTTGGGATCACCACTATTGTTGCCATCCTCTGGTCCAAGGGTAGCCTGCCCACCCTGAGGGCCTCCTTATACATGGCCAAGAGATGGGAGGACAATTTGAAAGCTAATCCCTTGTAAATTTCTACTTGGAGACCATTAGGGCCCAGTGCCTTTCCAGGTTGCAGGGATCTCAGCGCGACTGTGATCTCCCCTTCGGACAGAGCACTCTCCAAAACCTCGCTATCCGATTTGGTCAAGGTTTGGATTGGTATGTGTCAGGAATAAGGCTGTGCGTGGTCCAGGACCCGCCCTGACCTCTGCCTTGCGTCTTTGCGGCGCGCCATGCGCGCCGCTTGTCATCCCTGCTTGCTCCAGAAGTGGTCATCAGCGTCGCCTGCCCTGTGGTAAAGCTCACGTAGCTGCAGGGTCAGGACTTTGGTGGACAAGATGCACTTATCAATGCCATTCTATGAATGGACTACAACTCCCAAGTTTTTAGAGGCAGCGGCCATCTTGGGGTGTGGCAGGCCTATAAAGCCCAACCACACCCAAGCACATTGCTCACTATTTTGAAGACTTCGGTGCAGTCGGACCTCGTGGGGAGTTCCTCTGAAGAAAGCGGATTTCCTGCTTGGCAGAGTGGCAGCATGCCAGAGTATCCTTGTTTCCATGGTGAATTCAAAAACGAGTAGGTCGTACTCGTATCAGTAAGGTCTTGATGAGTCAAATCTTGAAGGGGGTTGTTTACTCCCAAAAGTAAAGCGCCCCTTAGCAAAAAGAGCAAAATGCTTTAGACCAAAAGTAAAGCGCTCCTGGCACGACGATCAAAGTGCTTCAGGCCACCCGAGTAAAGCGCTCTTGGCACAATGATCAAAGCGCTTCAGGCCACACGGGTAAAGCGCCCCTTAGCACAACGAGCAAAGCGCTTCAGGCTAAATGAGTAAAGTGCCCTTAGCACGACAATCAAAGCGCTTCAGGCTAAACGAGTAAAGCGCCCTTGGCATGATAATCAAAGCGCTTCAGGCCACACGAGGAAAGCATCCTTGCCACGACAATCAAAGCGCTTCAGGCCACACGAGTAAAGCGCCCTTGGCACGACAATCAAAGCGCTCCAGGCCACACGATGAAAGCGCCCTTGGCACGACAAGCAAAGCGCTTCAGGCCACACGAGTAAAGCGCCCTTGGCACAACAATCAAAGTGCTTCAGGCCACACGAGTAAAGCGCTCTTGGCACAATGATCAAAGTGCTTCAGACAAAACGAGTAAAGCGCCTCTTGACACAACGAGCAAAGAGCTTCAGGCAAAACAAGTAGAAGCTCCCCTGGCATAATGAGTAAAGCGATTCATGCATGACGATCAAAGCGCTTCAAGTTCAATTAGTAAAACTTTTCAGGCCTCAGTTGCAAATGTGAAAGCGCTTGAGAAAAGCAAGCTGTAGTTTCATTGTTTTTTGGGAAGTACAGTATTTGAGATACATATTTAAATCCTTGTGCATTTCTAGGCTGAGATCAAACGTTTATGTTATGAAAGCATAATTGTTACATGGTTAATATTCAGAGTATGACCATAGTCCAAAGCTCTTGCCATCTTTAGGTACAGAGAATGCAGTTCGTTCTTGTTCCATGATTCAAAGAAGGGGCTACACCCAGTTCACAAAGGGTCTCAATCCAATATCACGGAGATGCCTTTGTTCTAGAGTCTATTGGTGAGATTATACTGTTATGAAAGAGTATATGCATATTTGTCCTAACCATTTTCTTTTCAGATCTCTCTCCCTGCAGTTCCCTACCCTAATTCTCTTCCCCCCGCCTGGCTTCATCAATACTCTGCGCTCTGATAGCTTTCTGAGTTGATGATGCCGGGAGGTGGGCATTTTGGTCAGCAGCGTGCAGATCCCGAGAAAAGGGCACTGTGACAGAATCGTGAGCCAACGAGTTTATACTTTCCTCTTGGTCTGTACGTGAGCTGCGCAAAATGGCCACCTTAGACACCCTTATGCAAGTAGTCACTCAAATGCAAAGGGATTTAACAGACTCAAAAAATGTTACAGCCGATTTAATTAACAAAGTAACCCAGCTACAGAGTAAGGTGGATGGGTCAGAACCTGAGTCTCGTCCTATGCATTCCACACCTACTAACATAGCTGTGAACGTGCCGACACAAATTCCTCTGGCTGCACCAGAAAGTTTTTCTGGGGATCCCAATAAGGTTCAAGTTTTTCTCACACAGGTGGGACTACACTTTACATGCCGTCCCACTGCCTTTCCGGATGCACAATCTAGAATTGTATTCCTTATATCCTATCTGAATGGTGATGCAGCTACTTGGGCAGTGCCATTAGTCCGATTAGATAGTCCCCTTTTGTATAATCTGCATCGTTTTGTGGAGGAATTTGAAAAGGTATTTGAAAGGTGCTCAATTACCATGTCTGCAGACAAAGAGTTACTAGAGTTACACCAAGGAAACAAAGACTTGATAACGTTTTTGTCACACTTCAACCGGTTAGTAGTGGAAACCGCTTGGCCAGAGGAAAAAAGGTCAGCAGTGTTTTATCAAGGACTAAAAGACAAACTGAAAGACGTTTTGGCCCAAATTGAACCGCAACCGAAAACTTGTACTGATTTAATTAATTTAACCCTGCGGCTAGACCATACACTCACAGAAAGAAAAGGAGTAAGGAAAAAAGGGGAAAGGCCCAACTGGCGAATGGAAAGGTTTAGACACCCCCAGTTGTCCTCAGACCCTAATATAGAACCAATAGATATCGGAACTATTTGTCCACCTTTGACCAAAGAGGAGAAAGATATACGATGAAGAAATGGACAGTGTCTGTACTGTGGAAAAAAGAGTCATTTCGTAAAGGAATGTCAAGTGAAACCCAAAGGTAAACTTGATCCAACACTTGTGGCAAAGAAAAAGATAGCGGTTGCTTTGAAAAATACACAGGAAAACTAATGTGCCCAAGAAAAAACAAAGGGGACCTCTTGGGCAAATTGACGATCCCTTCAGTGTGTTCTTGTACAAATCGTTATGGCAAACATTTCAGATTTCTAGCACAACTAACTGTACAGGGAAAACGTCATACTGTACAAGTTCTAATTGATTCAGGGGCAACAGGAAATTTTGTGGACCAACAAACTGCACTAGACTTGCAAATACCCAGTGTCAAGAAAAAGGTTCCTGAAGTTGTTTATGCAGTCGATGGTAGTGAATTGGCAGGAGGCCCTATTACTATGCAAACCTCACGAATGCAAATGATTTGCAAAAATGATGGGAATCTGAACCACTGTGAGATAATTCGCTTCGATATAATCAAGCACCCAAATATGGTTTTATCTTAGGAATGCCGTGGTTAATGTTACACAATCCATGCATATAATGGCGCAACCAGGTTTTGCATTTTTCTTCTTCCTCTTGTTTAAACAAGTGTCTTCAACCAAGAAGAGACAAAGAAGGGAATCCTCAACACACTATTGCTACTGCAGCAGAGAAGGAAATTGATCTGCCACAACAGTATTCAGAATATACTGACGTTTTCTGTGAAAAGAAAGCGAGCTCATTACCACCTCACAGGTTGTACGACTGCCAGATCGATCTTGTACCCGGTGCCAATATACCAAATTGTAGAATCTATGCATTATTGGAGAAAGAAAACCAAGTCCTACGAGAATTCCTCGATCAATACTTAGCCAACGAGCTAATTAGGCCATCATGATCTCCAGCGGCTTCTCTGCTGTTTTTCGTACTCAAAGCCAATGGTGAATTGAGACCTTGTATTGATTTTAGAGCGAAAAACAAGATTACTGTTAAAAATAAATACCCACTACCCCTCATACCAGTCTTATTAGATCAAGTAAAATCAGCAGTTATTTACACAAACTTGATTTACGAGATGCTTATCACCTAGTTCGAATTCGAGAGGGAGATGAGTGGAAAATGGCTTTTAAAACTCGTTATGGTCTCTTTGAGTATCTAGTGATGCCGCTTGGTCTATGTAATGCCCCAGTAGCTTTTCAATATTTCCTAAACGATGTTCTGAGAGAATACCTAGACATCTTTGTCATCGTTTATATTGACGATATACTGATCTATTCAAACTCAGAAGAAATTCATGAAGAACATGTAACAAAGGTGTTACAAACTCTACGAAACCATAATTTGTTTTGCAAATTAAGTAAATGCGAATTTCATACCAAAGAAGTAGAATTGTTGGGAGTCATTTTAACACCTGACGGCATGCAAATGACTGAGAGAAAAATTCAGGCTGTAGCAGAATGGCCCACACCTAAATCAGTACGTGACATTCAATGTTTTTTGGGCTTTGCTAATTTTTATCGACGCTTCATCCATCACTTCTCCCAAAAGGTAGCACCAATCACCAAATTGCCAAGGAAAAAGGCCGTCTTCAACTGGTCCCAAGAGACAGAGAAGGTATTTCAAGAGTTAAAAAAGGCTTTTACTTCAGCTCCCATTCTAGCTCATCCCAATTGTACATTTGGCTGACTAGTGGCTGCCCCTTTCCAAGTCCTGTATTTGTTTCTCCAAAGCGTCAAGTTTTGCGCTTTAGTCCCTTTTGGCTCCCGCTATCATTGAGATTGCCTGCCCTCGTAGCACTGTTTTGAACGCCCCCCACAGTGTGCCATGGAACTGGACTGTCCCCTCGTTGTCATGAAAATAAAGCTCTGTTGTCTTTCTGAGAAGTGCCATTTTATTCTTATCTTTAAAATGCCTGGGGTCTATGTGGGGCAACACCACCTGCTTAGGAAGCAGCCCCCGGAAGGTTAATGTCAGAGGTGTGTGGTCAGAGATGCCCCTCGCTTCATGTCTGGCCCCATAAACTTATAGGGTATAGAAATAGTCTAGACGGGAGGCACTGGCGTGTGCCTCTAAGTGGAAGGTGTATTTACGGCTCAGGGGGTTGCGGAGTCTCCACTGATTAGTAAGACCCACCACATCTAGAAAATCTGGCAGGGGAGAGGGCCTGGCCTCCCCGGTGGCAGAGCTTGTTCTGTTCACTGCAGGGTCTGCCACGGCGTTGCAGTCCCCTCCTATCAGTAATATCCGGGTTGGTAGTCTCATCAGCATAGTACTGATGTCGGGTAGTGTCTGCGTGTGCATCCTAGGTAGGATATATATCTGTTTCCACAGCACTATCATTAGTATGTGTAGCACTGTATCCCTGCTATCAACCACCAACATGCAAACGAATAACAACCTATGTCCAAAATATGTCCCCAACTCCCCCTCCCAGCCCCTCTGCAAGGTGGACCTGCAACTGCACACCCGCAAATCATGCAGAGTGCCTGTCACCCCAAAAAGAAACAAGAAATGTAAGAGAGTGGCTTGCCTGCTACTTAATAGACTGTTGTTTTCTTACACAGCGAGCGGCCATCTCACCTACGAATGTTTCAGATCTGCTCCCCCCCCACGAATCCCCTGTTTCTCACCACCAAGTCGGGAGTGCTGCTGCATGTCCCGTATGTCCTTGGTGTCCTTTCGGGGCAGGTCATCCCCTGGATCTCCACATGTGTCAGTGTTCCTCCGATTCACGGTTGGAGGTGCTGCGGTCGTCTCTTGTCGTGGCATTCTTTTTACTATTTTGTTTTTTCCTGCATGACATGCCAGCCCTGCAACCAGCTTCATGTATCATCCGGTGTATCAAAATGCCAGCTCTTGCCGTCCTCCATGACTTGCAGCTTCGCCTGGAACATCATCATATATTTCACATTGGCTTCCCAAAGGCCAATTTTGACCCCTATAAAGCTGCGTTGCTGGAATATTTTCGTACTGGATGGTATCTTTCGTTCGAGCAGCTTGGAGAATGGCATCCCAGTCCCTAAAATTAAAAATCCTAGCTATTACGGTCCAGGCCGGCGCACTGTGCCTAGGCGGAGGGATGGGTGTTCTGTGTGCTCTCTCCACCGAGAAGTGGGAGTGTCTTTTTGGCGCTAGGTATTTAGTGATGAACTCCTCCACAAAGAGTTTGACACTGGGCCCTTCCGCTTTTTCTGGGACGCCCACGATTCTAATGCTAATATGGCTTGCCCTGCCTTTCTTATCCTCTAGGCTGGCCGCCATTTACTTATGTTCCTGCTCGAGGTCGCTGACTTTTTCCACCAGCGATTTCATGCTGCTCTGTGTCCACTCACAATGGATTCCGTCGAGGTCACTTTCTCTGACAATTTCTGGTAGTCTGCCCACAAAAGGGCCACGTTGATGGTTACTGCGTCTAGTTTGGCTCTATAGTCCCCTTCAGGTCTCTAATGGCTGCCATAATTTCCTTGAGAGAGGGTTCCTCTCCCCCGGGCCCTGACTCCTCCTGTCTACCCCACCCCCACCCCCCACTGTGGGGCAGAGACTGCCACAGTGTATATGTCCATTTTGTTGGCCTGGTGCGGGTGCCCCCGTGTCCTCCTACCATGCCAAGTCCTGGGGTCGTCTGCCTCGGGGTCCAGTTCCCCCAGATTAATAGGGTTTCAGAGTCTCAGCGTTCTTCACCTCCCAAACCCAGGAAAATATGTCCCCCTCTCCGGGAAGGGAGGACCAGCGATCCAGTGGCGCAACAGTCAGTCGGTGATCATGACCTGCAGTCTCCAGGCTGAACTCCTCGAGACTTTTACAGTCGTCAGAGTGTGGTGTCCAGCGCCCACTGGGCCAGCCCTAGATCGCTGTTTCTCTCCCCTTTCTCCTCCACACCAGGTCTACTGTGCACCAGGGACATGCACATGGGCCATTGAAAGCTGGACCCCCAGCTAATCTTACACAGGGGCTCATGTGTCCCTCATCATAAGGCTCCCCCCAGGGGAGGGCAGGGTGTCAGGCAGGCCCAATCTCCAGGTGCCTCTGCACCACTCTCTGTGTCTGTCCGTGGGTCATGTCGGAGCCGAGCACTTTTCCTTCTGTGGCAGCCCAACTGTTACTCAGGGGCCGCACGCTCGGCTGCCCACAACCCGGGTCAGGGGCATCACATCTTCAGCCAGCCACTCTTTCCTTATCCAGTCAGGGATGGGAACGCGCTCGCTGCAAGGACTGCGTAGGCCACTCCACCTGCCTCTTTCTCCTCACTGTGTCTTGGGGGCTTCCATTCACAGCTGGCATGTCAGCACCTTCATAAAGCCCAGAGGAGGCGTGGGGGTGCCAAATAGATCCGGATAAGTTGTTCGAACTTAGGATGGCCTGGATCGATGCTACAGAGCCGCCTTAGGTTGAGGCCATTTTCTTCAGCACCAAGCCCCCCAACCCCCAGGTCTTCATTCTTTTTTTTTTTTTTTCTTTTTTTTTTTATTTGCTTTTAAACCCGGACATAACAAGTCCGGAGAAATAATGTAACTCAGGCAATAACTCTCAATCAGATACAGGATAAATATGTATGTTAGATAACAGGAGAGAATCACCCTCATCTCCCAACACCCCCAACATTTTTTATGACACAATCCTTCAATAAGCACTCTTTCCTATAATGTGTTCCCACGTCCCTCCGATCAGATTTTATTCGGGAGCCCCTTGGCTGTGATGATCTTTCTATGTCTATCCTGTCAGTCCTCTGGTCCTTGGTATCTTCCTGACTATATCTCCAGTGAGTAGTATGTTATCCAGTCCCCCCATATCTTTTGAAATTTCTGCGGGCATCCCCTATTTATGTATGTAGTTTTTTGTCCCATCATGAATCCGTCCATCCCTTTTCTCCAAGTATTCAAAGTCGGCCGGGTCTGGGATCCCCATTGTTGAGCTATGTCTTGTTTCGCAACCATCAGTCCAAGTCTGCATAGCAGAAGCTTCCTTCTGGGTTAATCTATGTCATTAGGGATGCCCAGGAGTATGTATTTGGGATCTGGGGGAATCCTCTCGTTCAGTACCCCTGAGAGTTCCCCCAATACCCCATCCCAGAACTCCCTTATCACCGGGCAATCCCATATGACGTGTAGAAAGGAGCCGGTCTTGCAACAGCATCTAGCACATTTTGGGTGTCTGGTCCTCCCCATTTTGTATAATCTGTGTGGGTCGTAATATACTCTGTGTAGTATTTTGAATTGGATCAAGCGAAGTCTGGATCTTATTGCCACCTCCCTTGGGAACATCAGTGCAGCCTCCCAGTCTATTTCTTCCATTTGTCCTACGTCCTTCTCCCATTTGGTACGTAGGTTTATTAGTGTATTTGGCATGTTGTTATTAATGGATTTGTATACCAGCGATGTTGCTCTCTCCATTATTTCATTTGTTAGCAGGCGGTTTTGAAGGGGGGAGTATTCCACGATATCCTGTCCCGCAAGCCCTTCTTTCCCCCACGCATGTCTCAATCTTATATATTGGAAATATTGGGGGTCATTACAACATTGGGGGTAAAAGCCGCTTACCGCCGTGCAGAAGACCGCCAACACACCGCCGCGCCCGCGTAATTCCGCCACAGCTATTATGACCCACATCTCGAAATCCGACAAAATTCAGACACCCACACAAGTCCGCCACACCAAAGGCCCCTGCCCCTGTCACCTCTGCTGCCCTCAGTGAGGAGGCCATTTACCTCCTCAGGTCCCTCACTGTTGGGCAGTCTACCATTTTGAATGCCATCCAGGGTGTAGAAAGGGAGTTGCAACACACAAATGCATTCCTGGAGGGCATTCATTCTGGTCAGGCTGCCCTTCATCGAACCGTTCAGACTCTTGCCTCAGCACTGATGGCAGCCATTGTCCCTGTGTCTAGCCTCCCCCCTCCAACTTCCTCCACCCAGACCCAATCCCCTGTACCTCTGCCTATCCCAAGCACACCATCAGACCAGCCTGCACACATCTCAACACACAAGGGAAGCTCAGGCAAACATAAGCACCACACATCCCACAGGCACTCACGCAAGCATCACACACATACAGACACACCAACATCCACTGCCTCCACTGTGTCCCCCTCCTCGTCGTCTCCCTCCCAGTCTCGTCTACACTCACACCTGCATGCACTACCATTACAGCCACTATGTCCCGCACCAGCACACCCACCACCACACCCCGCTCACGTGCACTCACCACCCCCACTACCATTTACACGTCCCCTGTGTCCTCTCCCAGTGTGTCTGTGATGCCCCCTCCCAAGATACAGAAACGCAGGCACACACCCACCCAACAGCCATCCACCTCACAACAACCTCCAGCGCATGCACCTTCACCCAAAGTCACCAAACGTACACCTCCTACAACCACCACCTCTTCCTCCACTCCCAAACCCCCTCCAGCTACCCGTCCCAGTGTCTCCCAAAAACGTTTCCTGTCCACCCTTAACCTATTCCCCCCCCCGTCCAACTCATAGGTCCCGTACTAGCACCTCAGCCAAAAAATCTCCGGGACCAGTGGTGCCTGTTGTTACAGGTATGTGGAGTGCACCGGCCACCAGGCCAGCCAGTGTGGCACGGAGCCACAGCACAGCCAGTCCCCCCCCTGTGAAGCACCAGAAGTTGGACAGTGCCCGGCGGGAGAGGGGGAAGACTCTAGCCAGCCAAGCCGCTCACAGGGGTCCCGGGGGGAGTGTCGACTCAGCTGTGACTCCTCCCAAGGTGGGGAAGGGGCAGAAGAAATCTCCAAAGTCTGGGAGGAGCAGCACGGCGGAGAAGACCGCCATCATCCCCGCTGCCCAGGAGGCCTCCGCCAGCCCCATCGTCACTGCCCAGGAGGCCACCGCCAGAGTCACTGCCCAGGAGGCCACCGCAAGCCCCATCGTCACTGCCCAGGAGGCCACCGCCAAAGTCACTGCCCAGGAAGCCACCGCCAGAGTCACTGCCCAGGAGGCCCCCGCCAGAGTCACTGCCCAGGAGGCCACCGCAAGCCCCATCGTCACTGCCCAGGAGGCCCCCGCCAGAGTCACTGCCCAGGAGGCCACCGCCAGCCCCATCGTCACTGCCCAAGAGGCCACCGCCAGAGTCACTGCCCCAGGGGGCCACCGCCAGAGTCACTGCCCCAGGAGGCCACCGCCAGAGTCACTGCCCAGGAGGCCACCGCCAGCCCCATCGTCACTGCCCAGGAGGCCACCGCCAGAGTCACTGCCCAGGATGCCCCCCCCAGCCACAGCCCAGCTGGCCAGGAGGGCCCCGCAAGCCACAGCCCAGCTGACCCCTGAAGGACCGCCAGCCACAGCCCTGCTGGGCAATGAATGACCGCCTTGGCAAGGACCGCTGAACAGGTCAGACACTGGCAACTCAAGCACCGCTGAACAGGGCAAAGACCGCTATGGAAAGCACCGCTGAACAGGTCAGACACTGGCAACTCAAGCACCGCTGAACAGGCCAAGGACCGCTGAACAGGGCAAAGACCGCCATGGAAAGCACCGCTGAACAGGTCAGACACTGGCAACTCAAGCACCGCTGAACAGGCCAAGGACCGCTGAACAGGGCAAAGACCGCCATGGAAAGCACCGCTAGCGCATTTTCGGCAGGGGCTGTGACGCAACTGGGACCGTCACGGGGTGAGTGCTGCACTCTAGGCACCAGTCCCCCTCCAGAACCACTGGAGACCTGCATCCACTCCGTCTGTCCTGCACATGATGAAGCACTCTGGGCACCAGTCCCCCTCCAGAACCAGTGTAGACCTGCATCCACTCCGTCTGTCCTGCACAGGATGAAGCACTCTGGGCACCAGTCCCCCTCCAGAACCAGTGGAGACCTGAATCCACTTGAGAGACTGTGGCTTTGCACTCCCCAGGATGGTACAGTGGGCAACCCACCCACTGTAGAGACTTGAGAGACTGTGGCTTTGCACTCCCCAGGATTGAACAGTGGGCAACCCACCCACTGTAGAGACTTGAGAGACTGTGGCTTTGCACTCCCCAGGATTGAACAGTGGGCACCCCACCCACTGTAGAGACTTGAGAGACTGTGGCTTTGCACTCCCCAGGATTGAACAGTGGGCAACCCACCCACTGTAGAGACTTGAGAGACTGTGGCTTTGCACTCCCCAGGATTGAACAGTGGGCAACCCACCTACTGTAGAGACTTGAGAGACTGTGGCTTTGCACTCCCCAGGATTGAACAGTGGGCACCCCACCCACTGTAGAGACTTGAGAGACTGTGGCTTTGCACTCCCCAGGATACATCAATGGGCATGGAGCCCCCTCGTGGATCTGGCGTGGTGCACTCATCCGGCTGAGGTGCCCCCCCTTCCCTTCCCCCTGAGGTGCCTGTTGTATTTCTATCTGATGCCCCTGCAGTGTTCTCTCCGTTTGGATCGGGTATCTTGTGTGGGCCTCGCCCATGCATTTTGGGCCCATGGAGTATATTTTGTTTATTGTGTATATATATATGTATATATTTGCTTACTGTATTTTGATATATTACAATGGTTCCACTCATTTCCTTTTGTCTTTGCATTCTTCTGGGGGGGTTGGGGGTGTTACTGTAATGTATAGATAAGCATTGGTGTGTGTGTTGTAGTGGGTGAGGGTCGGGGTGGGGGTTGGGGTGTTGAGTGTGTGTGTCCCTGTTTTTTGCCTCCCCCCTCCCCTATGTCGTAGGTGCAGTACTCACCGTGGTCTTCGCCGCCGGCGTTGATGCTCCTCGTAGAAGAGCAGGAAAACTAGTGTAGGGAGAATATGGAGTTCCGGCTCCATGGTGTTGTCGTTCCTTGTGGAGTGTGTAGAGGTGAGCGTTTTCCCTTTGAAATGGCTGTTTCCGCCGTGTTTTTATCCGCGGTGAATCCGCCCTGGAAAAGGTGGCGGATTGGTAGGTTGTGATACTGTGGGCGGTACATTGTCTTAAGCCTGTCTGTTGGCGGTGACCGCCGCGCTGTTTGTACCGCCGTGGCGGTCGGAGTGTTAAAGTGTCTGTCTTTGTTGGCGGTTTCCGCCACGGTCATAATTGCAATTTTTTTACCGCCGGCCTGTTGGCGGTCTTACCGCCGCTTTAACACCGTCCGCCAGGGTTGTAATGACCACCATTGTGTCTCGTTTAGTGCATATTCTTGTTGTAGAGACTTAAAGGGCATGAGACCGCTATTTAACATCAGGTCTCCAATTTTGGAAATCCCAATCATGTCCCAGACCCTGAAGCCCCTGAGCTTTTTA